>NC_143446.1:19720905-20024415 GCF_987193195.1 Phasianus colchicus | reverse complement strand
GTGCTCAATTCTGCCTGCATTTAGCACAGCTGGATTGAAATGCACTTTGCTTCATTGAGGGAGCTGTAATTTGATGTAGCAATGACTCAAATTCAGTAAAAATAAATACTTAGATAGGCTTGTTAGGAATTGCAAACAAAGCAGGTGTGGTGCCCTGCTCTACAGCCTGTCACTGGCTTTGATGGCAATACTGATATTGATATATTCCACTCTTATTCTTTTCTCTTGTAGTGAAGTGCAGCATCAGAGCATTTTGTGACGAAAGCAAATGTTTCTGCTCCTCAAGGCTTGAGAGAGAAGCTCAGGATGCTCACCTGGGTGCGTGCCATGGAGCACAGCTGTCCCTCCGGCCGGCATCGCCTCCATGCTGTGCCACAGTGCCCACCGTGCCCCATCCCCAGAGTGCTGCTCCACGAGCTGCCAATGACAAATGCATGCAATTATATAAACAGGACAAATTATTTTCTGCTAATTTTGGTCTGGCACTTGCGCTAAGTAGCATTGCGTTTAATTGCAGGAAGATGGATTGCAGCAGGTTACACCAAGTACACCCATTTCACTTCTGTGCTCCTCTCTTATTGTAACAGCTCACTTCAGTTTCCTTGGGGCGTGCGCCACGTGTTAATTGGGTGTGCAGTGAAAGGCCTAAACGAAAGTTAAATTAGATTTAATTCATTTTTTAATTGGGTTCTAAAGAAACTTAGAATTCATTGGGGGGAAAGTGCAATACAACTGCAATTTTTTTTTTTTATTATTAATACTTTTCTTCAGTATCACTTTACACCTGCTAGTGTTACATTCAGTGGAAGGTTAATTACCCCTAACATCTACGTAACAAAAGCCTCTGAAACCCGGTACAAATTTTCTAGGGCCGATTATTACATTTTAAATCACTGTTTTGATATTGCAGTGTTTCCACCCATGCAAATATCTTCTGCTTTTCCTCCGAGCTCTCAGGCAGATTGGAAGCAGCAGTGCAGTATTTCCCTGATCCACCTGTGTGCAGCCTGGTGCTGCTGGAGGTGGCTGCCCCGAGGTGGTGGTGCAGTGGGGTGCTGCTGGGCACCCCTTGCCATGCAGGGTGCTGGGCAGGGGCTTGCTGGCTCGCTGCTCCCATTGCTGTGGGTTTACAGTTGGCACACATGGAAAAAGACAACGCGTAATGTACGGTCTATATTTAGGTTTTTATTCCCCAGATGATTCTGTTATGTGTTTTAAAATTACTCTGTTGCTTTGAAGATCAGTTTTATTGTAATAGATTTTAATTAATTCTACCTTCTTCTAGGTGTATCCTCAGGAGCTAATCTTTCTTTGTGTGGTGCATAATAAAATGAGGAGTTTACGATAATAAGCAGAGCGAGCTGTAACTGAGGGCTGTGCCATGGCTGTTGTACAGGTCTTCCTGCACTGAGATGCAACTCTGTGTTCCCATGGGTTTGTGTCAGTGCTATTTCCATCAGAAGGATTAAATGTGAGAGCAGCCCTCTAACAACCTCCTGCCTGGGGAGATGCTGGGACACGGTTTGGGATGGTGAGAAAGCTCCATTGGCAGAGAGGCACGGGGATCTGGTTCTGCAGTTCTCTTCCCATAGAAGCGATGAGGCTCTGTATCTGAATGCAGTTCTATCCGATGGGCTTTAAGCCTGTGTGCCACGAACTGCATCTGCAGCAAGTGGGGCACTGTCTGGAGCCCAAGAGTTGCTTTGTTTGTCAGCACTGTGCTTGGTTTGTGCTGTACTGAAATAACTTTGGAAATCATAATAACAAAATCCATATCTCATTGCTGTGTCTCACAAGCTACTCCTCCTTCCATACAGTCCTACAGGCAGGGTAAACCTTCCTACCCTTCAACTTTGCATGTGCTGCACATTTCAGAATGTAACTGTAGCAGGGAGATGCATGCACAGCCTTATCCCAGCTTTTCTGCAAGCACTGGGGGTGCTTGGCTCAGCGTGAGGGAGGCTGACACCTGTGAGCAGAGCACAAATATTTAAAGAATAACCTAGGCATAAACATCTGCAATATTTTGTAATACTGTGTTGGTTTCTGGTTTCCACAAAACAAAGTGCAGACGCCTACATCTGAGACAGAGTGGACCTGGCTGCAGGGAAGGGAAGGGATGGGGCAGCAGGGATGGAGCTGGTGCAGGGATGCAGTGCATGGAGACAAGCAGCTGGCCATGAGGAGTTCTGAGGAGGACAGGGAACAGAAAGGAACTTGTTTGGCCACTGCTGAACTTAGAGGTGCTTATGGACTTCCCTCATTTATGTTTAGCTTTTCTATGACTGTTTGCTGTTGAATTTCTGAAAGGCTCTGACCAAGTTGCCATAGCAACTTCTGTACTGCAAACAACCTGTTTGGTGCCTGCGTGATGCAAACTCCTTCCCGGGGAAACATGGGATGCCAGCTCTGTGCTCCCCACCTCGCTGCTCCGTGTGCCCACTGTGCCCTCGCTCACCCGGGGGCACAGCAGCTGCTGGGATGGCCCTGGGGGCTGCGGGGTGAGGGCTCTGCTCCCCACCTCCCCACTCCTGGCTGTTGTTTCAGTCTTCTGAAGGAAGTCCGCTTTGGCTGTTAAATCTAACGCAGAGAAAATGGATGAATGTTCCTTTTGAATTTATTTTTCTCAACTTCAGAAGGAAAGTGTTTATTTAATTTTAAAATGCACCATTTCTGGAGGTTTCCAAGAATTTTTTACGTGATCTTTAGAAATATTTTTCCCTTATTTTCTTCAAATCACCATGTACATGGTATTGGTGTGCCCAAAGCACCTGCCCAAAGCACTAGTCTGGATGAGTTGATCTGGAACACATACAATAAACAGCTCAATGCAGTCGGTGGACCATTTGCTTTTATTCCCTATCAATCAAACCAACCAAAGTATCTTGGGCACTGGGAGCACGGCATGCTCAACTGTAAAAGCACATCTGCTCTTACAGCACAGCTACTGATCCAAACGGAGAGCTCCAGTGCAGCTGCAGCCATCAGTGGCCCTTCCTCGCGTGTTGACAAAGCACTGCATTGCTTCTTAATCACCACTGGGTGCATGGAAGTGATGGTGTGCGCTGCTGCTTAGCGGTCGCAATCTTGAGCTCCTGGCCTGTGTCTGCTTATGTTGCCTGTCGGCAGAACTGACCTCAGGGCTGCAATCCACTCTTGTAGCTGATGGCCTGTTTGCATCCTCAGTCTCCTCCATGTTAACTCTCTGCAGCAGCACAGGGACGTGGCTCTGCCCCACTTCTCAGGCAATTGAACTTACAGCTCATTGGTATTCCTAGTGAAGGCGCTGGGAAATCTTCCATTCATCATGAGTTGTGCTGTTAATGAAATATCCATTTCCCAAATCAACTGCTCAAATTTCCCATCACTTGAATGACTCAATGTAGCTTTGGAAGTATTGCTGCCAAGTGCTAACAGCCACCGAGCGTTAATGCACAGAGGAAGGGCTCTGAGCCCTGAAGATGAGTTTTCTTGTTAAAGCAAAGCATGTGCTGGCCAGGAGAGTTCTCTTCCTGCAGCTCTGTTGTTGCTAATGGGCGCTCTGCATTTCCTCTCCTTCAGTACATGGTGCTCCATTCCAGACTCAGGGGGACGTGGTCAGTGGGCACAGTGGGGGTGGGTTGGTTTGGTTTTGGTTGTCTTAGAGTCTTTACCAGCTGAAATGATTCTACGATTGTATGAAAAGCAGTGACCAAGGAGAAGGGAGGCAGGGGGGCTGTGCCGTGCTGGTGGAGCCACCCCCAGGGCAGAGCTGCTTGTCCCAGCCTTTGCTGAGGAGGCAGGAGCCCGGTGGAAGCCGAGCTTCAGTTTGTGCTGTAGCTGGAAGGACTCCTTTCCACCTCATTGCCTGAATTCTTCCAGCCCAGGGCTGTATATCCCTGCCCTTTCCCTTCTGTTGTCATTAATCTTCCTCTCTCCGCTTGTTTGTATTCTCTGCGTTCCTTTCTGCCTGCTATCTTCTGTCTTACCAAAGCCAAAGCCTCTTAGCTAGCAGTAAGTAGCATTTAACCACTCAAACAGTGTGGGCTCACTTCATTGACCCCACAAAGCCATTCTGCTGGCATCATGCTCACAGAACTCCAGGAAATAATATGTTATCATTTTGAGTTAGTGCTGAAATGCTATACTCTCAGGATTTTGTTTAAAACGTGAGGTTTTAAGCCAGCATTCATCCTTTACAGAGGCGGCAGCATCGTTTGCTAGGTGGTCAGTTCAGCAGTGCTGCTCCTGCTCACAGCACGCTGGGATGCAGAACCATGGTGGGAGTGGTGCTGGGCTGGGGATTCTGCAGCAGCCAGGGCTGGGGATGGGTCTGTATGGCCATGCTGGTGCGCCGTGGGGGTGAGAAGGGAGCACGAAGCCTGGCAGAGAACTCTGGGCGAGCTGCTGAGAGTGAAATTGGCTGAGCTGTTCAATATGAGGGTGAATGGGATGGATGCCTGCAGGGAGGGCTGGGGCAGCAAGGGCAGAGTGCTGTGTGTGAGGGCTGCGTGAGGCAGAAGAGGGGAGGAACCGCTGTGAAATATGCTTCTGTCATGATTCTGAGCAGCGTAAATATTTCTAGGGATATTAAAAAGAAGACATTGTGGTGTTAAGAAGGGAAAAAAGATATTTCTTTCCAGGAGGTCATATGCTAAAAATTAATAATTTACTGTCTGTGATTTATGCTGATAATTTCGATTTCTGTCTTCTTGATTACGAGGCCGCAGCAGACTGCCATGCGTGTGCTGCTGAGGGCGGTGTTGTGTCCAAGTCCCGGCCCGTGCAGCTCGTGACTCCAGTTTCAAATCCCATTCTTTACCTCTGCCTCTGTTCTGCTGCGCCGTATTCGAGATACGTGCAAGCTATGCGTCCTGTGTGCCAGGAAGATGTTTCAGTTTGTTATCTTTATGAATGACCGCATTATTTGTTTGGAATACGCCAAATGCCAACAAGCACCCCTGCAAGCAGAAAGCAAAACCTCAAGCAAACAATGTGACGCTAATCTGTTGTTTGTGCTAAAATACAGAAAGGGAATGACTGCTTGGCTGTCAGCAGCTCATAAAGGAAAGAAAGAAAAATGCCACCAAAGAGGAATAAGCTCCAAAAGAAAGTTCCATTATCAGTTTGTTTCATGCCTTGTAGCTCCAGCTGCAAACAATCCCTTTCATAAAGACACCCTGAAGATAAATGGCAGCGAGGTGCTGGTGGTGTCGGGGAGATAAAGCTGTGGGTCCCCTGTTCTGGGGGAGGGGAGAGCTCTGCTTTATTTTCTTCCATCTCATCACCATCTTGGGGGAGAGAATGAATATGTATTGTCTGTTATCTTGTCATTTTTGAGCCAAACATCTTAAAATACATTTTCTCTGGAAATAACCTCAGGGATTTCAAGACTGGAATAAATTATTAGAGCAATTTGAGATTGGAGGCCCTCTATCTGCTTTAAACATGGGAAACACTGTTCCCAGTGTTTGAGACTTGGCCGTTTGCTTACCAACCAAGGCTAAGATAGCCAAAGAAACAAAAAGCAGTGACATGCAGTGCTCCTGTCTGAGCAGGTACGTGCTGAGACCTAAAGGGCGTGTGGCAATGGGAGCATTTAGTGCCTCCTGGGGTCTCGAGCTGCAGATAATCACAGAGCCCCGTGTTGAAGCCGCCCGCTCTGAGTGCTACCCTGTTCCTTGCTGGTTGCTGCTGGGAGGCACTGGGCTGCAGCTTGCTTTGGTTTTGGCTGTGCTGGCTCCATCCCACGCTGCCATCACAGGAGGGATTGGTTCCTCAAATTGGTGCTGTTTTAAAAACATCAGAGCCCAAATCATGTCATATTCTCAGCGAAACATTCACAGAGTGAATGTGGAGTCCTGGAGAGAAAAATGTTATTCCTGATTTCCACATAATGGACTTGCAGTGTAGAAATGCTCTGTGCTGAGTAACTGGGGAAGTAGAACCCAAAATATAATGCAAGGTTTATTCAGAGTGAGTGTCAGTCTCCCACAGCAAGCATAAAAGCTAAATTTCTGTCAGTGTGACTCAGGTTTGCACAGGTCCCACCTGTGGATGTTCCTTGGTGCAGGGAATGGGCCCCAACAAGGACCCATCATGGCACTGGCTGGTAGAAGCTGAAAAAGCACTTTTCTTTGCTCCTTACTTTACAGTTGGCTTTGATTGCTGGGAAGTCAATGAGCACTTCGTTGCTGTGTGCAGGAGTGGGGCTGTCAGGTCTGGAGGGCTGTGTTTGTTTGGGCCTTGGAGGAAGGGGCGGTGCTGGGGCAGAGCTGTGGGGCTGCTCAGCTCCCAGTGCTGCACCCACTGCTCCCCCAGCCAGCACTGAACGCTGCCCTGCATGCACCCCCGGCTACTCACAGCCTTCTGAGCAGTGCAGGGCATTGGAAATCTTTGCTGCATCCCTCCACACCGGTGTGGAAATTTGTCTCGAAGTTGAAGGCTATCTGAAATCAATATCATCATCAACTTGACCCGCGTTTACAAAGATAATATTTCCATAATGTTGTCTGACTTCAAACGGAAGAAGAAAAGCTTTGCAACAGAAAAAGTCATAAAAGGTATTGCAGCAAAGCAGCATTAAATTTCAGAAAACTTTTCTGAGACCATTAATTGAACTTCGTTACAAGATTTAAATGAGATATTGAAAATCAAACGCTGCGGCCTGGTTTTAATTGCCTCCTCTCAGACACAGCATAATCTTAGAGATGTAGTCCCTGTTTTGTATCTGTAAAGAAGGATTCGGCAACCCGTGGAGGACTGGTGTCATCTGTTTGCTGCTTTGGAGGTTGATGAAACATTGATGTAACATTTACAGTGTGTGGGTTTGTTCCTCACCTGAGCCCGTTTGTGGCACTGCAATCAGGAGCAGCCAAACAGGTGAGGATAGAATGTCGGTCTGTCCCTGGACAAAGCACAAGTTATATTAGGAGGATATCCAGAAAGAGTTTTTCCCATCCTCTTCACTTGTGTTCCATTTCCTGTAGCTGTTACCCACCACTGCTGTAAACTCGGAGCATTTCCACAACGATGACAGAGCTGCTCCAGGCTGACACCCATCGCCCTGAGCTGCCCTGCTGGGATGCCCAGACACGAAGCCAGGCTCTGCTCCCTGACTTGATGGCAGTGAGCTGTCTTTCAGAGGGAAGATGCATGGTTTGCCATTCGTCACTGTCTTCAGAGAGATGTCCCAGGCAGGAGGACAGGCGTTTCGCAGCGCTGAGCTGTGGATGCTCCCAGCACACAGTGCTGGTGCTGCAGCCCGGTGAGGGCGCACAGTGCTGGGCGTGGGGCTCCCTGCGGTGCTGCAGCAGGGAAAGCACAAAATGCATTCCCTCCGTTGTTTTCCCAGTTTAAATTTTCATAGGCTGCTGAATATTTGATGAAAACAAACCAGACCTTACTGTGTTTCCTGTGCATACCAGTGCAGGGCTTGCTTTGGGGTCTGGAGGTTTCCTTTTGGTTGTACTTTTATTGTTTATTTGTAAATAAATGCACCTGCAGGATGCACTTAGTCCTCTTTTCTAAGTGTTATAGAAGAAACTCCAGGAGTGAGTGTGCGGTTGGTGGCACAGAAGGCTTAATGCAGCCTGGTAGAAGTGAATTTCTGATGCAGCAACAATCCAGTAATAGCCATAATGTCTGGCTTAATGGACAAGTAAACAACTCTGCAGAAATTAAAATAATTCACTGTATTAATACTGCAGGTTGAGCAGTAAATAGGACACATATTCATGAAAAAGAGACCAATTTAAATCCAAAGGGTATTAACTCCATCCTTTCAAGAATCTGTACAGCTACTTATCTTTTGTAGCTGACAGCACCGGTTCAGTGAAAGGGATTTCTGCTCCACCACGGCAGCAACAGGCGCAATTACCATCTGCTTTGTATTCCCAGCAGAAGAAGCCACGGCTTATTTTCTTCCCCCAGTCAGCTACGTGCCACCACAGCCCCCATTGCAGCACGGAGCGGCGTCACCCAGCGCTGGCCATGGGGACACGTGGCCCAGCCACCATGCAGGAAGCACCTCGGCTCTGCTTGTGGGGTGCATTCACAATGACTTTCTTAATCTGTTATCTCTGCCTGAATCACATCCCTACGAAATGGGGACTTCTGACCCAAAGTTAAGTGGATGCTTAAAGGCTGCAGACGGATGAGAGCAAAAAAGTGGTCAGCTAAAGGCTGTGTGCATTGGAGATGGCAGATGCACTGATGACAGCAGAGGCAAAATATGGATAAATCTGACAGTTTGGAGAACTGTGATCTTTACACCTGGAGAATGTGTAAAGAGAGTGCCTGTGATGGTGCCTCCATCCCTAACTAATGCTTCCTCCCTTCCGTACCTCCTTTCCTTCCCTTCCCTCCTTCCCTCCTTTTGGCTTTTATTTTTTTGCATCAGAATTCATTTACAGAAAACTGGCAAACCTGAATTACAGAGGTGCAGATCTCCTTATTGTTGGATGAAAAGAAGTTGCACTGTACCGTGCTCCTAAAAGAGAAGCCAGAATGTATTTGTTGACACAGCATCAATGTAATGTAATAATTTAACAGCAACGTAGCAAGATTTGGGATGGCTGGATACTCTACTGCTTTCAGGGTGGGACAGTGGCATAACAGAGTGACTTCACAGAGCTGAGCAGTGCGTAGGGCAGCACAGTGCTGCAGGTACAAGTGCTGGCTTTGCCCGGATCCGTAGTTTTAAGCCATAAACCCTCATTTCAGGTAAGCACATTGCCAAGTCCCTGCTGTGGGGGTCTGATGTGCATTCCCAGTCTTTAGTCCTGTTCTCTCGATGCATGATTTTGAATGTTTGGAGCAAGCTGAAGATGTTAATACCTCGCACTCTGAGGTCTCCATTCATTTGAGCTGATCGCCTGGAGCAGAGTTTCCTCTTGCTCTCCTGTTTTCATTGCAGTTCCGTTTTTTCAGTTGAAGTTTTCAACAAATGCAAGATTATTGCAGCACTAATCTCAGAAGTAGGTATTGATCCAGCTCCTTGCTGCTATCCCTGTTATTTTACTGTGGTTTTGTACTGTTTACTGGAAACTTAAGTTTCCAAATATGAGAGAGAAAAACAACTGAAATATATACAAAACTGACCTTTCCCTATTGCTGCCACTGAACAGCAGGAATTATTAAGTGAAAACACAATTTCAGAGGTTGCAGTGCCTGTAACAGAATTCGTATTGTTTTGATAGAGGTGAGAGATGCAACTCTGTAGGTAAAACCAAGCTGAATTTCACACTGTGGACACATTTGTTTTTCTTCTGAGTTTAATCTTGATGCAATTTACTCTATTTACAAAGAGCAGCCCTGGGATGGAGGAGTACTGCATGCCTCTGCATTGTGCTTCGCTCCAGATGGAGCGCACTTAACTCGCTGCCTTAACTTTGTCCTGCTGTAGTACTCCTTGTCTTCATATCCACTTATTTATTGATTTGCTTTATGTGAATCAGCCTAAATCTTTGCTACTCCTTCTAAATCTTGGAGTGACCAAACTAATCTGCCCTGACATCTTTTACTGTGAAATTGCACTAGATGCATGAAGGATTGTGGGCTTATCAGTGACTGTACGCTACCTGTTTCACCCTGTACCAAAACCTGAGGAAATATAGTAGTTTTACAGATATTTAATGGCCTCTACGTTTTTACTACACTGAATGCAATGAAAAAAATCAATGGGAGCTGTAGCACAAATGCTGAGTCACGGCCTGAAGCAGTGATGGAGCACCTGATGGAAGGCAGGGCCAGCCCAGGGGAGCTCAGGTTCATGCAATGTACTGAGTGATGGAAGGGATGGAGCCAGGATCCACCCCTTGCCAGACCTCATTTAAGGGTTGGCAGTGGAGGTGAGGGTGTCTTGCAGGAGATCTCTGTGTATCTGAGGACTTCCAAAGGTGGGCTGTTTCTCCCTTTTGTTTCTGTGTCCACAGTTGCTGCATTTGAGCATTCTCATTTGTTGCAGCCTAGGACTTTTCAGCTTTGCTACTATTGCTGCTTTTTCCATTGTGTTACAGAGTTATGGGAGCTTTCATGTATGCTGGCAGAACTGCTTGCTGTTCATAGTCCAACAGGTATATGCACAGACACGAAGCCAACACCACGTACAGAACTGGAGTTCGCCATCAGTTTTACCACTTAGTTCCCTTATTTTTCTGCTCAAATAGTTGTTGGATTACTAACCTCTCTTCATTAATTACCAGCACTGCTGTGGGTTTAGCTCCTGGGTATTAAAGAATGAAATGCCCAAAGAGCAGCCACAACAGTTGAAGATAGCAGTGGGTTACTTTGTAGGCATAATGTGATCAAAAACACTTGTCTTCACCCATGATTAATACTAGATCATGGCTATTGTGATTCCTGCTTTAGGTTTTAGTTTAAAACAATCTGTTGAAACACCAACTGCACAGAAAGAAAATTATAACAGCCTTGAACAGTTGAATTGGAAACAGAAGTTTTGTGCTTTCTTAAAAAATTAAAAAAATACAGCTGTGTAAAAACTCAGCCTCATGTAATAACACATGCTGGCTCTGTTGGATAAGGAGAATTTAGGTGTGAAATTACACCATGTCTTAATAGTTGCACGGGATAAGAGCATCCTGTGCACTACAAGAAGCGGTGCAGAAATGCACTCAGTGTTTCCCAGTGGGACGTGTGCTCCTGTGAGTGCAGGGGTGGGAAAAGCAGTTCTGAGTGTTCCTTGGAAGGGCCCAGCCCAAACAGCTCACCTCTAGCTTCGCAGCTGCGGCATCTGGATTTTCTCCATTATGAAACATGAGTAGAATAGCGACGTCAGACCTTTTGAAATAGAGAGCCCAAAACAAATGTGTTCATGTGTTAACTCCAACCTGGGGGCATTCGTAACTTTTTCTCTCTGTAGCTCAGTGTTGCTCGGCACATTATTCATAATGAAAATGGGTGTAACAGCAGAGATAACTTGTACTAATGGCACACAGGAGGAAAATTGGGAAGGTTGCCTTCTGCTGAGCGGGTGAGCGAGCAGAATATCAGCTTGACCAAACCAGCGCAGGAGCTGCAGGTTTTTGCTTGAATGGAACTTTATTTTATTTTGTGTGTAAATCTTCTCAGGCCGTTGGTCAAGGCGTTTCCATGGCAACTGGAGTAATTTCGTTTTGGCGATGGGGAGCAGTGGGCTCATGGCAGGCGGTGGGTGGGGGTGGGTGCTCTGGGGGTGAGCAGAGAGGGATGGGGCTCCTCATCTGTAGAACTGCCTTATGTAGATTTTAAATCAGAAAGCAGCTCATCCATGGCTGTCACATCTGTGCCAATGAGGTATGAGATGTACCCTTGGTATAAGGCATAGCTATAGCTGTAGTAGACAGAAGAAAGCTAATTTCCTTTCTTTCTTGAGGAGATCAATATTCCACAGCAGGGAAGGATTTCTATTCTCGGCTATAGTTTTATAAACAACATCCCATTACACCTATTATCATAACAACCCTTTTTATCTCCTCTGTCAATATTTGTCTCTATCATGCAATGCATTTCTTTAAAAACAGAAATCCATCATTGTGGCAAAAGGGAAGAAAAAAACGTGCTAGCAGCCCACCTGGTAACTGGTACTTAAACCTCGAGGCCCTGAAGTGTTTTTAAGCACTCTTGTCTAAAACCAGTAGGGTGTGTATTAATTATGGACTGGAAATGGCCAAGGAGTTTGGTTCTTCCCACGGCTCTTGGCTTTGGCCCAGACACTGTGCTGCAGTGATGGGTTGCATGGCATGGGGATCCTGTGGGCTCCAGCAGCCCCACTTAGTGATAAAGCAGCACATGTGGTGGGCTCCTGATGTGTTAAATCTGTTGAAATAGAATCTGTGATGGGAAGGGTGCTTCTGAAGCATGCGGTGCCTCGAGGAACAGGTGTAGGCTTTGCACAGGGCTGGCATCTCTCATGCTTTGCTCTTGGAAGTGGTGCAGGAGTGGTGTTACTGGAGGCTTTACTCCAATGTCTTCGTAGCACTGCTAAGGCTAACCAGCACTTTGTTCTGACACACCACTGGTTTTAGTTCTGTCAAATGTATATCGGCATAAAAATATCAGGTATCAGCTTAAGGGAGAATGCGTTACTTTTCATCAATATAGCAATTATTTTAACCATTTCTGCTGAGAAAAATACACGAGGCATTTCAGATGTGTATAATTTCCATTCTAATTCATCTCGAGCTCTATGGCAAAAGTATGTGGTGTATTTTTATTCCACTTTGACATTGCACACACACTAATGTGCTGCAGACTGCGTTGATAACCAAGCCTACAAAATTGCATATAATGTGTGTAACACCCAGTAATTATAGATCTTAAATTGTATGACAGGCATCAGGAATAGAAATGTTACTTCTTCCTCGCTTAAATATGCAGAGGACAGCATACCCAGAACAGAGTGATACCTTTAGTTGGCTGAGCTCTGTGCTCATTTTGTTTGACAGAAAACAGTTTCAGGATTGGAATTGTTACTGTGAGCTGCTTTGGTGTAAACCAGTAAGTCATTATTCAGTAGAATGATAAAGAAAATACAGAATAAGTTACCTGTATGTTATTCTTGTTTGCTTGTGGGCGAGGAAAGTACCTTGGTGCATTTAAAACATGACACCTGCAGCCATCCAGGCCCTTTCCTATTGGTCTGGTGAGTGTCGTGAGCATAAAGGGGGGGGGGTCTGGGATAGAATAGGATGGGATGGGATAGAAGAGAGTGGTATAGAATGGAACGGAATAGCACTGAGAGTTGCTGCTGCACTGTGCCATGCAAGGCAGCACGTGTCCAGGCACAGCGGGAGGGGAGAAGAAAATCAAATGCAAATGGGGAAAATGTCTTCAAAACAGCTCCCACCCGTTGGTGCACAGCCCGTCAGATGCAGCATATAGGCAAAGCACGTCGTTTTCAAAAGGTTAACACCTTGGCAGAGCTAATTGCTGTTCTTCCTCTAGATTTGCAGTGTAATTTCTAATTTTTGACTTCGCTTCTTATCCTTCAATTAAATAGATATTAATAAAACAAATATTTATGCCAGGGGAGCATAATAGCATAAACACTTAAGGAAGGCGAAGCAAACAAAATGTAATAGCATCAATATTTAAGGACTGTGGAGTAAATAGAAGTAAAAAAAACCAGGCAGATGAAGGAAACTTCCTCAAAACCTGGTCAAGAAAGCACATCAAAAAACCTGTAAGTTAATCATTAATCACGAGTTGAGTGATATTTGTGTATTAAACTTTTCCTTCCCGTGTTGGGGTTCTTTGATCCCACTTTCTGCCTTTCCCTCAGTCTTTGTTTTCTTCCTTTCTGTGTACAGAACAGATTCTGAAACTTCTGCATTATCCCTAGGAACTGTTCCATGTTTGTGTATCTTTTCAAAGAATTCTGCATCCAGTATTTCTGATAGACAGTCCGTTTAACAGGAGATATATAAGCAGGTATTTATTACAACAGTGGTTATATTGTCATCCTCCATCAGGTGCAAAAATGTGCTTCTGCTACCAAATTCCCCTGGCTGGAAATATCCACTGACACAGCTGGCACACAAGGCGGCTGTTAGCAGGGTGGATCAGGAGGATGCTGTGTGGGCAGCAGCTGAAGCATGGGAGTACAGAACAAGTTTAATTGAGCTGGTGCTCCCATGGGATGGAGCGTAGCTCCAAGAGCTGTGCAGTGAATAACAGAGCTGTGTGTATAGTTCTGTAGCAGTGGGATAGGCAGGATTTTATGACAGTGTCACAGGTTCTGTCCTTAAAGGTGTGATGGCATTATTTCCAGGTTGCCCTCAGGCACTGGGGAGACCAGCCTGTATGAAGAGGACAGGTGTCTGTGTGTGACTGTAGCAATCAGAATTTCATCTGCTGGGTGCAATTCAGTGAGTGTTGCAGAGCAGCTTTCCTCCTCATCTCAGCCTTTACTGCTTTTTAATGCTCAGGTGGGTCACTGCTTGGGCCAAAGGTGTGGGTCTGTGCAGTCCTATGGTGAGGCTGGACATGGGCTTAAGAAGCTTCTTAATGTTACAGGGGAAAAAGGTGTTTTTTGCATTTCTTTTCTTTGCAGTCTCTCAGGGCCGTGAAGGTTCTTTATCAGACTTATGAGGTTTATTTGTTTTATTTTGTGAATTGTTTTGGGCTAGAATGCAGCACTGTCCTTTCCTGCACTGGCATTTGAACTGTATGCTATGTGAGGAAACGTGGGAGAAGCTACAGCATTTGAAGTCTGTGCTCATACACGTATATAACGTGTGTGTACACATGAGCACAGACACATACACTGCACGTACCTTTTAAGAGAAGCAGTCTCAGCTGGACCACACGGATCAGTGCAGGCTCAGAGCAGAGCCCGCAGTGTGCCGCGCTGCTTCCTCCCCCACCGCAGCGCCCACTGCCTCCATCCATACGCATCCATACGCATCCTTGCCCTCTAGTGTCTACAAGTTGTACATCACCCTTGATTATTCTGAGCGAAGATTTATTATTTTAAGTGAAAAAAATCACCGATGCTGGATTATTTCATTATTCACCATTTCCTGTTTCTTGAAGGTTTCAGATGAGAGCTGTACTACACGGTGAGCAATTTCTGAAAAGTTTTTCTATTTGTTCCTCCATTACCTTGAGTTTTGCTTTCTCAATCTCTCAGGGTTCACCTGTTGGGTTCTGTGACTCCCAGCAAACAATGCTAATGAGTGACTCTGTGCACAGTGATTCCAGGGAAACATGCTTAGAACAAGTCTCTAGAGGCAGGTGATGCTGATGATAACATCTAAGCCCTGAAAAAATGTGAAGACTTTGAGCTGAAGTCCTCAGTCCTTTTCTTACCAACTGTGCTGTGTGATGGGTTGCAGGTAGAGGTGGGAGGTTTTGTAAGCTGAACCTGTACATTTCCCTGTCCTCTCACCTTTAACAAGGCAGTGTAATACATCAGGTGTCTGAAAGCTGTGGGTGCAGAGCTGTGTGAGCCAAGCGCCCCATACACACATCCCTTGTCATTCACGTGTTCCTCCTTTTCCTTGTCAATCCTATAAAGATACCTTTATGTATTTGCTGTAGTTTTGAATCATGTTTTCTTGAAGGCACATCACCATTTGCTTACTTAGTCAGCAGACACTGTCTTCCAGCATTCACATGAGATGAAACTGAGAAGTATTTTTAGGACAGGGAAAGCTTCTGCAGTAGCAATTAGCATGTTGGGACCAATGTCACCAAATAAGTGGGTAAGCAGATGTAGATAAGAGCAGTGCACTTCTGGAAATGCATTTTGTGCTTTGCACAGCCACCCCTCGGCTGCAGTCACTGCAAGAAGTGATGCACGCAGTGACTGACTGGCAGCAGCCAGGGGCTCAGTGTGGTCCCCTCTGATCAGACTGGTGTTGGTCTGCATGACACTCAGGTAACTTCATCTATTCCCTACAGCCAATCCTGTTCTCTTTTCCTTCCTTGTAGCTCCTTTTAGTCTTCCCACATCAATAATGCATTAAGCTTATTTATGGCTGAGGTGCACTTCTCTAGCTATTGGTGATACTGGCTGCTTGTTCTCACAGTGATGGGCACCTGGAAGCAGCCTGGAAGCACCAAGCAGAAGGCATGAAGAGGCCAGAAGTAGCCCTGCTCTTTCACAAAGCCCTGCTGCCTGGTTTTTAACATCCAGTAATCTCTAACTGTTCTCCAGCCTTTTTTTCTGGCAGCAGGGAAAGGCACATGCTGTATAATTTATCTCTTCTGAGGCCACATGTGAGAGAGCAGATACAGGATTATAGCAGCAGAAAAGTTAGTGCAAGCCTCTCTTATCTTAGGATTTAATATAGTGGGAGGTGGTCATTTTTATAAGTTAAAAAGCAATAGATTGAGATATACATTCAGCACGGATTAACTAAATTTCTTCCTCGAAGGGGCTCATTGAAATGTATGTGATGTTCACTCAGTGTTGTGTGAGATGCTGCTCAGAACTTTCAGCAATACAATAAAAGCTTGTGGTGTGGAGAAAGAGCTGCAGTCCTCTGCTGGATCTAATATAACTCTTGGGCTGGGACAAAAGCCTGTGACAAGACCAGACAGAGCCCAGTGCTTATGGGTTACTTCAGTAGGATGGAAGGAAAGACATTTGGTTACTGCAGCCAGGGTGAGCCATGGTGCTGTGCATACCAAAACCAAAAAATTAAGAAGACCACACAAAATTGAGTAATTCTTGCAGAGCCCCTGGCAAGGTGGGGCAGGGTCTGTGTGCAGCTGGGGTCAGGGCTGTGAGGATGGCCCCAGGAGCAGCCATTATTTTGCCAGGAATGCTTCATCCCAGGGACAATAATTAACATGTCATAGAAAATTGTCCCAAGCCAATCACGTGCCAGAAAACACAATTATTGCCTAACAAACCTTAAACAAAAGGCTGATTCATGTGCCTAATTACCGTGCTTTAGCACTAATTGCAAGATGTGGATAACCAGCCCCAAGTGTCAAGTGCTCCATATTTACATCCCCTTTGGGTACTGCTGGCCATGCAGGGCGCTGGGAGGCGCTGATTTGATGACCCTTCCCATGCAAATCATCTGTTACCAGCCTTGTTGGGCTTCATAGAAGTCAGATCAATGTTGAGATTTATCCCTACCTCAGAGCTGGGGAGGAACATGTGGAAGGCCCCTGTCCTCGCCCAGGGAACAGCGTGTCAGCCTGGGTCAGGGCTGTCAGTAACAGCCAGGGCCTGCTGAGCACCGTGGGATGGAGCAGATGACACTTAGTGATGGATGGAATAAGAAGATTAGGTTAACTAAAGATTTTCATAGCAGCTAATGGGTTCAGAAAAATAGCTAAAGCTACTCAAATACATTTTGCACAGACCATTAGGCTGCCAAAAAAACCCATTTGCTCGCTGAATAGCATCAATAGTCCACATGTTATTCACATTGTATAAGTTCTATGAGATGAATTACATATAAAATTAATTGTAGTTCTGAAGAAGTAACTGGCACAAGAAGTCACGTTTTGGTTAAGTTGTTTCAATAAGGTACTTGTCCTGTGTTTGTAAGTGAAAGACAACAAACAAATACATTTTGTACTAATGAAATAGCCTTTACAAAGAGCTCACCTCTACTAAAAGCAGCCCGCCCCTTCTCTGCAGCACACCTACAAAGCACTGTCCTTAGAGCAGCTTTCTGCTTTGCATCCCAGTGGCAGGATGGTAAGCTCCTGCTGAAGCTTGGGGACTATGACAAGGGAAGGCTCTTCTGTTTGCTTTCCATACTTTCTCCTGTTTGGTTTTATTCTGTTAATAGGAGTTAGTTGGTAAGCTTCCTCGAGATCCTGCTATCTTAAAATTCCATGAACAAACAAAAAAGTTAACACTGAGTCACTTATCTATAGGCAAAATGCATGTTTATGCTTTCCCATATGGTACTACAGTGCATAAATCCATCCCTCACTAAGCACTGCCCACATGTACCCTGAAGGGTTTATTTTTTCCACTTTGACTAACACATGTTCGACAGCTTGAGTCAACCTGTAAAAAAATATATAAAGGAAGTCACAGCCCCAATAAAACATGCTTAGATGAAGACCTTTAAATTATTGCTGGTTAATTTGAGGCAAACATAGCACATCAGTTTACTGCTAGCTGGAGGAGCTTTAGGACAACACTGCCTGCCTGGAGCTGCTCACAGCCTGCCCAGTGCTTAGGCTGGGCATGCTGCAGGACAATACTGGCTGTAGGACACTGCTGGTTGTAGGATGCTGCTGACTATAGGATGCTCTCAGCTGTAGGAACATATTGATGCCATGTTGTTCCTCCTGATGATCCTGTGGACATAAAGAGACTCACAGGAAGTAGTAGAGATGATTCAGAGATGCCAGAAGGGATAGGGCTGCCCTCCACAGCAAGATACAGGCCATGTTTCTGCCCTGGGACAACACTTCAGCTTGCAGTGGGGCACATCTTAGCCATTTACCATATCCTTTGGCCTGATATCTGAGGCTGCATAACTATATTAAGTACTAAAAGGGGGCGAGGGAGGTTTTCCATAGAGACATGATTAAGGTCCTCTTAGCAATGAAAACTAGTGTTGATCATGATGTCTGCAGCCATGAACCTACCACTGGGGGTGGGGGGACTACTGATCCCCCAACATGCAAGTAGGCTGCACCACTTTGGTCCTACTTGCACCTTCCAAGGTCATTCTATTTTATGGGTACCGGATTCTAGGTTTTCAGGGGTAGGGAACAGAAGATTATTTTCATTTCCAATTTGTGGTCTTACCCAATTATTGGTGCCTGTAATGTGGTCTGCAGCATCTCCTGGGCATTGGGTGGGCCATCTCTGGGTCTTTCATTCATGAAGTCTCTTTGTCCACCCCTGCAGGGACTGAAAGCCTGTCTCCAGGGCAGCCTTAAGAATAACATTATAGCATTCAATAAAAAGCCTTCTGTAGAAAGGTGATAAGGGCAGAGTACTCCTCTGGCTGAGACAGGCAACCCATTGTGCCACTGTTTGTGCTTGGGCCACCCTGTCTTAGGAAAGTGGGTCAGATCTTGCACTCACCCCTGAAATGGCAAGGTGGTCTTAACTATGACTTCAGATGTTTGAGTTATTGGCTCCACCACCTGTAATGTGGAGTAGGCAGCCAATAACTGTTTTTCATTAATTGCTTTTGGAATACCTGTATGGGTCCTGATTGATGAGACCATGGTGCAACATCTGGATATTATGCTCTGTCTCCTCCAGATCAGCCACCTATTATGCAGCTTGTTGGATGATAGCTTCTGAGGCCACTACAGGGTTCAGTAGGGGCACCAGTGTGCCATTACTGGTGGGGAGGGTCTTGCTGTAGTATGAGATCCCTCATTCTTGCCAAGAACTTAACCATGTCAGAACTCTCTAATGCATCATCATAAATAGCCTTCTTCATTCCTAGTTCTCTGATATAATATTGGAGTTCTTCCATTGAGGTCAAAAAGCCAGTATTTATCAGTATGCCACTGTTGTTCAGCCAGGTAATTCTACATGCCACCATTATCCACTGAATTAGAGAATGGTTCTCATCACTGTGTATTACCATTGCTTCTGAGGGCTGGATGTGTGGTAACAGATGCAAGTTTGGAAATCTCAGGCCCATTAATTACCACACTTTCAACCCCCACATTCCATAATCTCAATCGTCATGCTGGTATGCTCTCCTGGGGTTGTTTAAATTGTTGCAACAAATCCGTAAGTTCAGCAGCTACGTATGGGATGCTGTTACCTGTGGAGCAGTGTGGGCATTGGGCCACTCTTTGCCCAACCCTGGATTTCCTTGGTCTTTTGAGTTATTATTAGTCTTAATTCTAGAGGATCTGAGGTTCCCAGATCTTCTAGTTGGATTTTAGTCTGCTTGGCCTTTTTGTTCCTGAATTCAACTAGGATCCAAGGATCCTGATGATCCAAGTACTTTTCCCCTTCTAATGGTATGGGTTTTAATTTCAAAGGAGAAGTTCTATTTAAAGGAGAGGCAGTTCGTCCTATCAAAGATGTAGTTTTATTTTTCAGTTGTCTAATATGGGCTTTTAAAAGCTCATTTTCATCTTTTAATTCTTCCTCAGAGGAATGATATGAGTTAATAGTAGCAGCAACCGTGCCATAGCAGATGCTGCTATTACTCTTTCCTTAGTTGTCAAAATATTTTGTCTTAATTTATTTAAAAAAATCAGCCATTTATGAAGGGGATTTAATAATGGGATCACTGTCCCTAACAGGTCCCCGTTCTTCAATAATTCATGCAGAACTTAGCCATATGGAACCTAGGAATCCCAGTTTCCCCCAGGATCACAGAATCACTAAGGTTGGAAAAGACCTATAAGATCATCCAGTCCAACCATCCACCTATCACCAATGGTTCTCACTAAACCACATCCCTCAACACAACATCCAAACATTCCTTGAACACCTCCAGGGAAGGGGATTCCACCACCTCCCTGGGCAGCCCATTCCAGCACCTGACCACCCTTTCAGAGAAGTAGTATTTCCTAATATCCAGCCTGAATCTTCCCTGGCACAGCTTGAAACCATTCCCTCTAGTCCTATCACCAGTTATACAGGAGAAGAGGCCGACCCCCAGCTCACTACAGCCTCCCTTCAGGTGGTTATAGAGAGCAATAAGGTCTCCCCTGAGCCTCCTCTTCTCCAGGAGTTTCTTTTCAGGTGTATTAGTAGCCCCAGTGACCATCCAATACACCATTTTTTTTTTGTTTTTTGTTTTGGTTGTTTTTTGTTTCTTTTTTAATAGATAATCCATCCTAAATAAAAACTGGCTGGCTCATCAAATATAATGCAATAATGTGATGGAAAGTATAATGATAATAGTGGAGCATCAAAGTTTTTGGCTACAGCAAGCAAAGACAAACCCAAATACAGCAACTGCAGAAATGAAGGAAAAGAGCTGCTTACCTTTGAAAGGCTTCAGATATGCAGGAACCTTCCTCAAAATGCCTTTGCTTCCACTGCCTACCCTTAAATGAGGTCTGGCAAGGGGTGGATCCTGGCCCCACCCCTTTCATCATTCAGGTACATTGCATGCACCTGAGCTCCCCTGGGCTGGCCCTGCCTTCCACCAGGTGCTCAATCAGTGGAACAAGCCCTGACTCACCATTTCTGCTACAGATGCTCCTGGCTGTAGGATGCTGAGTGTCTGATGTCCAAGGAGCAGCTCAGTTTTTTTTATCTTGATCCTTACAAATCTGAAACTCTTAAGAAAAACAATGGGCCAAAATTGTTTTAATGTCAAAAAGTCATACAAATATAATACAAAAGTAATACAAATATAGTTTCCTTTTTAAAGGGATTAAGGAAGATTTTTACCCTTTGGAGTGGTAAAAGCACTGCCAAGGATTAAAAGCAGCCTGCTTAGCAGCAGCCTTGTTGTGTTTCCGCCAGCAGGGACTGAGCCTGGCTCATTTGGAGCTGAAGCCCTGAGCACCTGCCCAAATTAAAACCTAGAACCTGACAGTTGTAGAAACCCAATTGGTCCCCACCACCCATGGCAGTGGGGCCTCCCACCACAGGCCTCTCCATCACTGCTCAGCACTGTGCCCTCCTCTCCCCAAATTCCACATGACAGAGCCCCAGTGCTGGCCCAAAATAAATGATCCGTACTGAGTAACAATCCTGCTGGCTCTAAGTAAACATTTAGCATTTTAGCTTTAAGTAACGCCAGGTTAAGATCACAGCCATTCACGTTCACTCTATGATTTTTCTGTCTGCAAAATGAATGAGTATGCAGGCAAAAATGGGGTCTGAACTTGTTTGTATGAAGCAGCTGTGTCCCTTGGCTCAAGCTGGCTGTGCTCCTGCCATCACCGAGCCCTTGGTCTGCCTGGACACCCCAGCATGGTGCTGCCTGGCCAGCAGCAGCCAAAGGGCATGAGATGCTCTCCTTTCACTTCTTTCTTTTGTGCTTGTAACAACCCTTACCTACACAGCCAGGGCTCAGATGTACCTTGTAATTCATGCACTTTTATCTTTTCCCCTATTTTTGTGCAGTTTGCCCGGGGCAGAGCCCTCGGCTGCAGTGCCGTGGATTCCAGGGTCAGACACAGCACTGCCAAGCTGTCCTGTGATGCAGAGCTACCGGCCAGGGAGAGGTGGGGATGGCTGGGGTTCTGTGGGTTGAGCAGAACAGCTTGCTGCCACCCACTGCCCTGGGATTCAGCCGTGTTTGTTAGGGCAGCACTCCACCACGTGAAAACCTTGGTTTAAAAACCATTCTCCCCCTCTCACTGAGTAAAGCTAAGATCTGTTCAAGATTCAGCCAAAAAATGCATCCTGCACTCAGCCCCCTGGGTGCCTGCGTTGTGTGCACATCTTCATTGGCCCAGTCTGGAAATGAGAATGGGTATGTGTTCAGAAATACCCACCAGAGCAGTGACTTTGGGAGGAATGTCAAGCACTTTCTTCATTCCTGTGAAAAAATGGCTATTTTTCTATTTCATTCTATTACTTCACAGTACTCAGGGCATACCAGATGTGATGTATGCAGGCAGCAGCATACATAGGTTACCATCCTTTTCTGCCATCATCTGCTCACTGACATCCAACCGCTCCTCTGCACTGCTTGCAATTCTTCAGACCAAAAAACATGGGCGTTTTTTTACATGCATCACACCCACGTCATAGGCTTAAAATTGCTTGCAGGAACTTACACTTGCAGGTGTGAAACACAGAGCAGAGGAATGGCTTGGGATGCTGCTGCCCTTCCTAACGCCCCGCACACCTCCATCACAGCACTCCAAACCCAAATCTGCCTCTTGGGAGCATCGCTGTGCTGGGCAGCACTGTGGGAATCCCAGCATGCAGAGCAGCAGGGAGGCAGCGCCGCTCCCCCCGCCCTCACCCAGCATTAATAGTATTAATTGCACATCTAGCACAAAGAGCAATTATCAAAACATTCTGCTAAGCATCTTATCCAATAGACTGTTTACTGGAAAACACTCAACTGTATCAAAGCCCTTACAGAAAGCTCTTAGAAATTAATAAAAACGTTTGATTAGCACTTTCATGGATGCACAGATTCTGTATATGGCTGTATTATGGTGCATTTAATTATATATAAAGGCAATTAATGTCACAAATGAAAACTAAGTTCTGACTCAGCCTAAATAATTGTCATTATCCATCACATAGCATGTCCAGAAAGCTTAACTCCGCAATAATATTTATGAACAATAAACATGGCATTAATTCACTCATAGAATGTGGGCAAGATTCAGCCTCTGTAATAAATGGCATTAAAAAAAAAAACAAAAAAACCCCAAAAACAACACTCTGTTCCCTCAGTGGGTCTTTTTCCTGGTATGTACCACAATATTAGTGAGGAACATTATCCTCATGTGTGTGCTCAGGTGGGTACCACCATACTGCAGCTCACACGCATGTGCACGTGGTCCCTTCTTACTCTGCATGCATGCTCCTCCAGCGTCCGTCTGTCTGTACCTTTGCTGCACTATTCTGCTGTATGTCTTGCCATGCCCACAGGTACAGGATCACAGCTTCTGTGAAGGAAACTCCACCAGCTCTTCTTATCTAAACAGTCCTTCTTCCTCATGAACCTGCATGTTGCCATCAGCTGTCATATGCATGACACCACCTGTGCCAGCAGCAGATGGGCACAGCAAGGCACACCGCTATACCTGTGTGTAGGACTGCTAGAGATGCTCTGAAAACAAAGGTAGCACTGCATTGCTGCGAAGCACAGTCATTTGCAAAATACAGGGCTCAAATGGAGGTAAGGACTCAGTTTTGGTTTGAAAATGTGCAGTATGGGTGTAATAGCACGGTGTGACCGCTGGGATGGAAAAGCAGACACTGCAGCTTCACACCTTCGCTGTGCCGGAGCCCCAGAGCTCTGCTCTCACCTCTGTGACTCCCTCCAGAGGTTGGATACAGAGAGGGAGAGGTGGCCCAGAAGCCAGCTAATGCACTCACATTTTTGAGCACCAACATTCATGCATAAATGCTTGTTCTTCTAAGTTGTATCTGCGTGTGCAACACAAATAGTTATCTCTGGGTGCAGATTCATGCATACATATACGGCTATTCATGTCCTTCGTTAATAAATGTGGTACACTAGAGGTGCACTTACCGCAGCCTGATGCTGGCTCTGCCCTTGTGTTTATGGTCTGTGCAGAGAAAACAGAGAACACTGCAGAGCCACTCCATTTTCACTATTTGTTGGGCCGATAATTGATTTCTTGCTAACAAAGCCTTTACTTGCATGGAACGTCATCTTTTGTCTGCTGCAATTCATGACTCTATCTGTGAGTATTAGCACAGCCATGGAAGGCTGAGCAGCACCCCCGGCCCCCAGGGCTGCCCATGCAGTCAGTCCAGCTCTGTCACTGAGGTCTTCATCGCCATGCGCTGGGGCTGTCCCACAGCTGTCAGAGCCTCTTTTGATGCTGATTAACTTCATCAGTATAATTGATCAAGTTGTCTAGACAAAATGGGAGGCTAAATGCTCTGCAAAGCAATCGTCAGATGTCACCCAAAGCAGCTTCTGCAGGTGCTGTGCTGCAGTCTGAATGAGCTTCCTCTCACCTCTTGTCGCAATGCTTTCCCCTTCCCCCCAGCTCTCTCAACAATTGCCCACTAGATTGACTTTGATTACTTGTTGTTTCAACTGCATTTCAGTGGCTGTTGGAAAGAATATCCTTGAATGTCACCAAGAAGATTCAAAAGCTGAAGGGAGCACTTGAGCTGAGAAACATGAGAGGTGAGGCGGGCTCTCTGTGCGGCTGAGCATCAGCTTCCAGCACTCAGGTCCCAGCACTTTGCACTGCGATTTGCCTTTTCCTTCTTCCCCCCCCCAGTGTCCTCCCACTCTTCTCCCACACCCCAGTTTCAGCTGACGCCCATGGCTGATGTGATGGGGTTGTGCTGGTGGCCCACAGAGCCCCAAGGGGTTGGGATCTCCAGCAGTCACGAAATAAAGTGTAGTCACAAGGGGGGGAGGGGGAGGGAACAACTGAAAAAATATATTTATTGGAGTAAATAAAAAAAAGTTAACCAAAACCCTTTATTGATACATTCTTGGATAATATCACAAGATCGAGAGAATGGAAAGGAAGGGAGGAGGTCGCGGCAGAGATCGGTTTCACTAAATTGGCACATAAGCAGCAAGATTAACGAAATTACTTATTACAAACAGTATAAAACATACATGCTTTGTAAGTCCTTACCACACTGGTCAGTCATGGTGGGGCATCAACAAAGAAAAACCTCAAGACATGTAAAAGCCATATTCTTCCTTCCAAATATCATAAGAATTATTGAAATTATTGCAAAATAGTCAGATACCTTAAATAAAATAACAAAATAGAACACAAATACAAATATCAAACATAAATTATTAACATGTACCATAAAATACATTACTGGCATGCATTCCAAATATCAAGACCTGTACTAAAACTCAGCAAAAATCCCGTCTGCATCCTCCGCAGCCATCGGCGTGGGGGGGCTCACCTCGCCAGCACAGTTTTTGGTCTTTAAATTCTTTTTTGTTTGTTTTTGTTGTTAAAAAAAATATATGGATTGCGGTGATACAATAGTAGTCATACAGGTCATGTACACAGGTCTTTTAGATCCTTAGATTTGTTTTTGTTTTAATGTGCTAAGTCTCCGAGAATAGGGCCTCAATGAAACTGTGCATTCAAAAAAAAACAAAACAAAACAAAAAGTGACCTCGAAACAACATGGATGGCAATATGCAAAAATCCTCACAAACTGTACAGAAAGTTCAAAAACTTGCAGTCTGGAAGTACATAGAAAGACAGAACAGCCCCTGTGAGTCCTCGCAGTGCCGGGGAGCGCTCCTCCGTGCCGTGGGCTCGGCAGCTCCGCGGCGGAGCAGGGCCAGGCTGTAGCCCCATGGCCGCATCTCACCGCCCAGCCCACGCCGGGCACACGGAGCGGCCGTGGGCAGCAGCTCCCGGCGCGGCCCGGCCTCTGCTGGCGGCGGGGCCGGCTGGAGGCCCGTGCCCGCAGCGCATGGAAGTCCTCTCCGTCCTCGCGCCCGTGGCGGAGCGGGCTAGATAACCAGGTTGTTATAACTGACGTACTTCTTTTTTGCAGCAGGGCCTGAAAGACAAGTGGGAAACAGTCACCGCAGCGGTCGGCAAAGGCCTCCGTGAGGAGGCTTGTTTCTGTTCTGCCGGTCAGGAACGCAGAGGCGACCAGAGCCTCCGGAACCCAGCGCTGCCCCGTCGGTGCGCTCGGCACTGAGCCCTTCCCTGCGCTGAGCACCTGCTGAACGCCCTCACCACATCCCGTGTGGGATTTCAGGACTTCTTCCAACTGTGATGACATCCTCTCCAACAACTTCTTGCACCTCCTGGGCTAGGAGTTGGCTTTCTTGTGGGGGGGTTCCAGATTTATGACTTCTGGGATTTTTTCAGTGTAGGGGGACAAGGCACCAGCTTTCCTAATTATGGCCTTCAAATTAAATCTGCTCGCACACATTAATTAGTAAAAGCAGCCAGAACCTATATTGTGAGCAATGCTCCACATCTCTGTTAATAAAAGTTGCGAATATTTGCAGCTCAATACTGAGCAAAATATAGTGCAGTCCCCTGGCAGCACTGACAGCTTAGGGACTTGGATGGCACGTTCTCCATCAGGCACGTTAACAAAAACATCACTGTTTATATGCAGATTCTGTTACGAGGATGTGACTACATGCCCTGAGCTGAGGGGGTTCTGTATTGAACTGCGTTCACTGACTGAAGAAAAGGTCTTCCTCCTCTTCTAAAGGACTTACTTTATAGCATTACTCTGAAACCCCACTTATCTGTTCTACCATGCCCTACACAACAGTCAGTGCTGTTTGCTCAGTCAAGGCCTGATCCTGCAAAATGCTGATCTTCAATTCCCATTAACTGCTCTGGGGCGTGAAGGTGTTCAACACATGGGAGGATGAAACTCATTATCCTGCAAGACTAGACCGCAAATATCCAATAAACTATGGTATACTATTAAATGCTGAAGAGAGGTAAAATGCAATTGGAAAAAAAATGTGTAATCAGGAAACGGGTTGCAAAGTAATTACATGTATTATTTTGTGATCTATTTCAGCTTTATCCATTACATGCTCCAATTTCAAATAGCAGCAGAGTTCCCATAACAGAGAACAAGATTTTGATACTCCCCATGGCTGGTTCATGTAACATCACCCCTCCATCGCTTACAGGGCATTCACTTTACCATCCAGCAACTCTGAAATTTTGCTTAATGAGTTTTCTCACAAATTCTACCACAGCATCTCATCTCCCATTTTCAATGTGACATCAGTGCCAAGTGAAGTCAACTAAGAAATATTTTGATAGTTTGTACTCCTGTCACCTCCCTGTGAAAAGATGAGCCCCATGCGTCTCCGTCCTAGACAATAAGATTATTTCTGGAACTGCTGTGTTTCAACAGAAAAATGTACATGATAAAAGTATCACTCGTAATTCAGATAAAGTGATCAATAAAAGCTTCATGGTAATTCTAGGAGAGCAAAGATTATCTTCCCTGGTTCTTAAGACTGTTCTCAAGACTGAAGAGATCACATCTCTAGTTACACAGCTGCTGCATTTCACAGCTGCTCCTGCACTGACGCCAGGAACTCGGAGCCCAGCTGAAGCCTTCCAGAGAAGCTCCGATATGAAGACATCAGGAGAGCGACGGTCTGCCTCAATAATGAGTGTCAGCTCTTCATTATCATTGGGCAATTAGCACCAGGTACAGATTTGATTTTTCTCAAAGAAATTAATTTACATGAAGATGAGGAATGCTAATGAAACATCAGCATTACCAGGACTCACCATGCTTTAATCCGCGATACACAAGCATGCCCTGTTCTTTAACTGGGAAACAGATACAGATCTCATTCACCATGCTGCTGTTCGTGTTAACAGACAATGGCTTTCCAACAATGAAAACAGACTGTCTTCCCACAAGTTGCATATACATAGTAATTAATATGCATATAATTATGTCAACCTCAGCTGGCCACTGACTTGGCTGTACTGGAGGTGAGCCAGTAGCTGTGCTATGCAGAATGCACAGTGCTGGATGGATCCTCCAGCACAGAGACACACACACCGAATGCAGCCCATTTCCTGAGGTCAGAGCTCAGAAATAAGCAAATAAGCCATGTGAGCAACGTGGGCTGCTAGCTATTCTTAAATATGGGCTGCCCTGAGGAAAGGAAACATTCTGGACACAGATTGACTGCTGATTTGCAAATATGCTCCGTCTCGAAGAATTTGTAACTTGTAATTTGTTTTCAGAAAAGGTGACCACCTGTTACAAGAAGCTACACGTTGCTGTTGGTGACAAAGGTCTTCTGTCTCTAATTGTGGTAAATAGCAATGATGTTAGCAGGGGAGGAATACAACGCTATTGACACAGGACAGCTAAACTGCAAACAGCCTCCAGGCAGGGGCCCTGACATAGGTAAGCACCTCACATAAGTGTTCTCACGCTTGTCAAGCACAGCACAGCACAGCACAGCACAGGGCTCTTCAGCTCTCACTGTATTATGCCTTAACTTTGCTCCACTTAAATGAAAATTGTTTGGTCCATGTTACTCTGGAAACCACTGGAGGCTGTCACACTTCCAAAAGGACGTGAAGATTTGCTCCAGGGATGCACAGAATGTGGACATGCCATGACACATTACTGTGATGGAAGGAAGGGGCAGTTCTACAAACGTTACGCTTATTCTCAATATGAAAGTAATCAGAAACTTTCAATGAGCAAGAAGTCAAGAGCAACACTTTCCAAAAAGGTCTGAAATGGAAGTGACACACGATTTGCTAGCAGCTGGACTGCTGGGAGCACAGAGAAGCACCTCAGTCACCACAAAGCCCAGGCATTTCATGGCATGGCACGGCACTGATTTTAAGGATGAAACTACATTCAAGATACCAACAAGAGATGCTTGCAGATGAGCTAACATATTAAATTACAATTGTTATGTACTGGTTGTTGGTATCTTGTATGCAATAGCCTTTCCCATTCTCCAGGAGCAGATCCCCATCCTCTTCACATGCAGGCACTTCAAGCTGCCCTCACACTGCCTGCAGCTGAGCAACCCAGTGGGAAGAACATGTTCACACTCACTGCAGCTTACAGAAATGAAGATGACCTGTCTATGTGCACGTGGAAAATAAACACTATTTATTCAAAACACAAGAATTTATCAGAACTCTTCCTTTTTCAGCTACTATCCAGCCTCCCCAACGGGTTGTGGGGCAGTGATAGTCTAGACCCACATCCCCTGCCATAAGTGGATGACAGAAATTGAAGTGACTGTATCGCCTGTGCCAACAACATATTAAAAACAAATACATAGAAGGAAAAATCCTCTTTGGATGTATGTTTCATCACTTGACTGGTTTTCATTATCTTGAGCACAGGCCACAAAAAAGAAGCTCCCAGAGCATCCAAAAGCAAGGCAGATCTGTCAATACTTGCTCAGAGTGAGATTTAATCACTTTCACTTCAATTTTATGCACATTTGTTAACTCTTCCAAGCTTAAAGAGGAAAGATTTACAGTGCAAAAGATGAATTTTATTGCAGCCTACAGGCATCCCAGGCTATTAAAGATATGAAACATTGTCTTAGTACTTCCAGCACTGAGCAAGAGCTGACATTGTGATGGCTACAAGCTTGGATCTGCTCTGATTTCCTTTGCAGTCATTGTGGCAGATCATGCTTACTTCTCTTTTTATATTTTCTTAATTCTCACCTGGAAACCGGTACCATCCATGCCAGGTAAAAAAGCAGCTGGTTATTAAACTCCACTTCTGGCTCATCCAACAGAGAGGTGGACACGTGTGGCCCCTCCTATGGCTCTGTGCTGAAAAGCAGAGCTGTGCACATGCTGCCTTTAGCCAGGCAATACACGAGTAGGAACTGAGAGCAACAGCCCTGAATACTTCCACATACCACAAACATGACAAAATTATATCTAATATCTAAATGTACATAAATTGTTGCATTGCGTTTTTACATCTCTCCCTTCTGTTCTGTTCACTACCATCGTGTTGGCAATGTATCCATAACAGAGATGCTACCATTCTACAACAAATTCCTGTGCTCAGTGCCTGTGTTGGTGGGCCGTTGTTTGTCTCTGAACTGCAGCCCAAACTGCCTGACTTTTACACAGATTATTCAGAACCTCATGTTTTAATAATAGGATACGAATATATTAAATTACAAATACAACATGAGTTAAAAGAGTGTTGCTCCATAATTGCTTTACAGCCTTCTCTTCTCATAAATTACATCGTGTTTAGCTGTCACACGTCCTTGTCACTCTCAGCAAAGCAGCAACAATTAGCAGTTCAGCACTGAACACAACCATAAATATCAGTGCAGTTTGAGTCGCCAAGAGGTTTGTCAGCAGATCAAGGATTACAACAGGGAGTGAGAAGTTGCTAAAGAGATTGTTTCTTTTTCCCAGTCGCTAACTCACCCAGTACCTAAAGGCCTGATGGCAGCCTGGTGACAAGCACAAAGGTGACAAGGGCTGGCTGTGCTGCCCAGTGAGGAGATAACCCCACACCACACGGCTCTGCCATCCCTGGCCCACCAGCTCCTGACAGGAGACCACCCCCAGCCCACGCTCAGCCCTGCCATACGTGGCAGGCCAGTGAGAAGACAGAGTCCTGCTTGGATAACAAATACCATGGGAATGGGTTCTTTCTTTGTGACTTCATCAGCCACCTGTCCTCCAGGAAAGCTCCTGAAGCATGCTGGAGAAGTGCTTCTGTTAAATATGGGCAAAACATTATAGTCTGCAAAGCACTCAGCTGAGCATTTGAATAACTTTTAGTTCTACTTAAAAGCCCTGCTGAATTGCAGTACACTTGACAGCAGCACACTAAGAAGAATGCAAGTTTTTATTTTTTTTCTAATATATGCAGGACATATATCTATTCTGATGAGCACGGCCCTCCAGATTCTGCACATTATGCAGAACTCCCAGCAGGGGCTGCTTGGAGAGTAAATGCACTTTGGAAATTAATAGAAGAACAATTATGTAATAGAACTGTATAGATTTATACAGTCATCATGTATTTCTGTAGCTGCTCTTGTGACACGCTGTGCATTACAGCATGTATTACTAATATACAACTTGTAATCTCCATGAGATGCTGGAAAATCAAAACCAGAATGAAAGTGGGTGGTGTCAATTATATTTTAAGTTTGCCTTTACTTTTTTTTTTTTTTTTCTTTTTTGGTTTTCTTTTTTAAATTCCTTAGTAAGATTTTATCCCTCTGCTTTGCTTTTGGGAATTGGTTTTCTTCCTTCTTTTGAAGGGAGGGATGCCACCATGGAGTTCTGTGAGCAACCAGGGCAGGATCTGCCCAGAGATGCTGCACACCAGGCAGGGCAGGTCTGCCCCTGCAGGATCCACAATCCCCAGAAACTCCACTTCATCCCCATCTCTTTGGGATAAATGCAAACTTCCAGTACAAGATCACTTCAGTTCTGTTGGATATCACTCATTGGGAACACTGCTGATTTCATGCAGCCCTCATGCAGCTGCCTCACCCTCTTGTAATTTAAGCTAAGGAACTCTTAGGAAACATGAGGTCAGACATTAATAAAGGATGTGCTGCGTGTGACAGCAGCAGTAAAAATACATGGAGTGGCAGCCAGAGAGACAGGCCTGGGGCTGGCTGATCCTCCAGAAGAACAGGCATCTCTGAACAGTGTAATTAGTTCATTAAGTGCCATCAGAGAGGACGGAGGCATGGATGATGGCCTCGGGATGCTGAGATGAGGGCCTGCAGGTGCTGTCCAGCAGGCAATGAGCCCGGCTTCCCATTTCACTTTCACCAGCTCCAAACCCAAATGTGTTTTTTAAGTGTGACAATCGGTACGTTTTGTGTGAATCATTATCAGAGGCACAAGACCCTACACTGTCACTGCAAATAGGATCAAATTAAGCAGCCGCAGACACGGAGCACAAAGCTGAGAAGGAGCTGAAATGGCAGAAATGGAAATAGAGCCAAGTTGCTTAGCAACCATCCCCTCTTCCCCTGGATTGTGTGGGCCCTGAGACACCCGCACTGCCAGCAGCTGTTGCTTGTAACGTAAAGGAGCGTGCCCATATTGCCGTGTGCCAAGCAGCACCGCGCCGTGCCGCACGAGTTACGTGTTCCACAAGGCAGGGCCTGCTCAGCACGGCCACAGGGCCCTGCAATGCCACGGCCATCTGCTTTCCTAAAAGCAGGGCAGCTCACCTGGCTAGGGTGGTCTTCTCCAGGGAAAAGTCACTGGGAATGTGGAACAAGGAAGGCTCTTCATCTGCACAAATTCCTTCTTCAGCACCAGACTGAGACCCTCACTCGCACTGTACTGATGCTCCAGAAACCTCAGCCTGGGCATGCAGGGCCATTTCTGAAGGAACACACCAAAGTTTGCATATCTCTGTTCCCACCTATGGGCAGAAGGGTTCCATTTAGGAGGTTGTCACATTGTTGCAGAGGCTGCATTTTCTTCATTTACTTTGCTAATGAATAGTTTCCTGGATGGATGCAGCTTCGGAGGCATTCATCTCAGACCCTTCTGTAGAGATAACACTAAAATCCACTCGTGTGCTGAAGTGATGCTTGGCTTTGCAGCCTAAGTGGCCAGTATTGAGTGCAGCCCTGTGGAGGTGCTCAGCTGGAGGGCAGCCCTGAGGGGACGCTTCTGCCTGGGCTCTGGTTTTCTCTTTTAAGAATTTAGTTTTGTTCAATGCTAATCTCTTCTCAAGTTTTATTCATTTGTTTGGAAGTGCTGCAGGGTGCCAGAAGATAATGGTAATAAATAATAAATAATAAATTTCACAAGGTGTTAGGAAAAGCTTTAAAGTCTGCCAAAGGTAATTTAAATATTTCCATCAGATGTTCTTTGAAAGATGAGTTTTGCTAACGAACACTTTCTGGTGCCTTTATGGTATTTGATTTGGCTTTGCTGAGGTTCATTTGGTTGGAAGACACATGCAAAACAAGGCTGGAAAAACTGCCCTCCTCAGCCCTGCCTGCACACTGCAGAGGAGGCAGGGCTGTCTGCAGCAGGTTGGCATGCAGAGGAGGTGTTCCTGCTGCTTCACATAGAAAGTGTTATCTGTGAGACTCCTGCTAGCGGGGAGAGAGAAAACACATTTATGTAGTCGGGAAGATGGAAGTCTTGCCTTTTTCTCATATATCCATATAAAGCAAACAGCTTGTGAAAGGAAACCAACCCAAACCCACATGCACAAAAACTGTGTAAAAACATGCAATAAAGTTTCTGAAACAAAATTCTTCAGATTAATTACAAGTAGCTGATAGATGACAATAATAAAACTGCTGCTCCTGGAGCCATAGCGCGTTGAAGATCACCATGTGGGTACCTGCAGACACATTTGCTCCAGGCACCCCACCAACACGCCAGGGTTGGTCTGAGCGCTTTGAGCAGAACGCAGCTGGGTGAGGAATATAGGAATGAGATCACCGTCTCTTGGGAAGCAAAAGTAAGTAGCTTTTTAAGTACCCCACGGTTGAAATTCATTCACCCGTTGCTGCTAGGAATACATGCGAGCATGGAATTCAGTGCTGAGAGTTCACCTGGTGGGATGGGAAGTGGTGAAGAAAATCCTAACGCTGCCTGAAATCACCACAAGTCAGATTGGACAACGTCAACAAATTTTACCTTGTATAACCATGTAGCACAGTACTAATGAGGTGTCACAAAAACACCTAATGCTTCAAAAACAACCGACAGGAAAGCCACCAAACAAGCCTCCCCTGCAGTAATTCAGGAGGGACAAGGCCAGCTTCCCTTCTGGCTCAGCTCTGCAGCTCCAGCAGGATGCTGGAAGCCAGACGTCCAGCCAGCCCACCCAGCTGCATCACCACTGCCACCCCAGTCTCACTTCCAATCTGCAGAATGGTGATAATGTTTATAAGCTCCTACGTCCAAAGGAAATCACAAGGCGAACACTAATGCCCAGGAATGATGAATAAGTGATTAATGTCAGCAGAGCACAATCAGAAGAATAGCCTAAGCAATCTTGCACTTCAGTGCTGTTTTACATACATTTGATAAAGTGGATTCACCTGGTTCACCTCCGCTGCTTTCAGAATGCAATTAATAATGAAACAATTACTTCCAATTATTAGAATAATTACACTTAGCATATGCATACAAACGTAATGTACACAGCAGGGTTGGGTAAATGCTGCGTGCATATTTCTACATGAAGAATGTTCACACATTCCTGTTTACACAAATTTATTCCACATCTAAATGTGTCGCATTCTAACCAGGGCTACATTTTTCCTTCAAGACTTTTTTCTTATTAGCCCTTTCAGAAATGGATATTTACCCTGTGTATTATACAGCCCCTAGGCAAACTCAGACTGTATGGCTGGCGGAGTGGATTATATAGCTACACTTGAAGTGAGCCTTATGCCCAGGGGACTGGCAAAATATCGTACCGAGTAGCGCCAGGGCCATAAGTAACAATTACAAATATCCACTATAATGGATTCTTTTAACTAGGATTGCTTTGAAGTTCCCAGAAGGATTTAATAGGAAGAAAAGTATGACCTTGCCAGCTCCCAGAGCGCATTGGGATTTGAAGAGGGGTTTTCTTTAAGCAAAAGTCCATTTTGCCTATAAGGATTTCAAGTACTGAACTGCTACCAGAGGTGTAGGTTTTCAGTTCATCTTTTTTTTTTTTTTTTTTTTTTTTTGTGAGAATAGAAATGGATGTGATAGGAAGAATAATAAAGACAGCTCTTAGGTGAGATAATGACATAGCAAGAGGAAATCAGCTGAGGCCAAAGTGGAAACGACCTGGTATTTTTATAGCCTAAGATGGTTTGTAAGAGTTTGAGTAGATAAAATATGTTTGTATTGTTGTTCTGCAGATGTATCAGATTGAGACCAATGGGCTCTTGAATTTTTTTCTTGATAGGGACATGAAAATTCTAAGCTCAGCAACGTAGAGAAAGCAGCTGTATTAGATGGATGCTTGTCACACAGTACAGAGCTGGAAAATTCTGAATAATCCCCATTAATTTCAGTGAAGAAGGCTTTACCGAGCGAATCCCAGAAAGGATGAGGTGCTTTTCATACTGATCACTCCAAAAGCCACAAAATGATGTAAAGATTAGTTTGCGAAGTCAGTACGCACCATTGCTCTTGGCACTCTCCTCTTGAGCAAAAGCAAAGATTGAATCACATATCTGAAAGTCAGGCACATTTTCATACGGTGCATTGGGTAAATAATGAAACGTCTCTCGCACGCTGACTTTGAAGTCACACCTCCCTGGCACAAGGGGAAAGTAATACAGGTGGATATGCTTGGAAGTTTTGTCTAATGATGGAGGGCAGCCCTTAGTCTTCCCTAACTTTGCCCTCTGGACAGCAAATGCAAACTGTGCAAAGACAAGCAAGGAAAAAAACCAACAGAACGTGGCACAAAGCATACGCTGTTCATTTTTATGACAGCTTAATGGTGAACTCCACTCTCAAGTTCCACCTCTGCAGGCCAGACAGCACAGCGCTCTGTGGCTGAAATCCACAGAGTTATGGGGAAAGCACCTGCTGGTTCTAGCAACGTCAGGATTGCTCGCAAGAAAAGTTTACAGTACAGTATAAAGTTACTGCCTTCTGACAGTGTTTCTATAGCATCTTTCCACCTGGACAAAGGGAGAACAACTGTGTTTCTCATGCTGTTCTGTATCAAACTGTGCGACCCACAGCCATCCTCCCTGCAGCCAAAGCCCCAGCAGCACTGCAGGACAGCTGTCCTTCCTGCTCCAAATGCTGCTGAGGAGCACTACCAACGTGCAATGGTTTGATGGGAGATGTGCATACAGCACCAGTAATGCTGAGTGCGACAGGAAATTCACTCCTCTGAAGAATATTATAAAGATATGTACCTGTGTTAATTCTGATCAGATCTAAAAATAGACTATAAATGGAATACGTGAGACACATTCCCCCTTTGCAACGGTAAGAGAATATAATCATTTATGAATATTTACCAATGGAAGTGATAGTTCTATGGAAACACACAAAAGCATGTCATTTATTTTTCTGCTTCTGAGCTGCTTATGCTGATAACTCTGTCAGAGTCAATAAACTCCTTTTGTTGAGCTGGAAAGATGATCTAAACTACCTGCAGTGACAGACACTGCTTTCAGCCTCCTCAGGACTGTGCTAAAAGATAATTTTTATCAGCCACACCTTCGACTACTTTGCAAGATATTATTAAGGCAGATGCCTTCAGAGACAGACTCAGAGGCTGCTGTCAGTGTTAATTTTCCCATCTGAGCTGTTAAAGGAAAACATGACTTTGTGTCAAAGAACAGAGCCCGACAAATAACATTTACAGCTTGAGAAAGCATCATGTTTTTGCCAGAAAGATGCCTGTAAGACTGAGATTTTGAGTCAGGTAATAACATTGCAATAGAAGAGGATTAGTTTTATCCTCCTAAATAAAAGCACAAACCAACAAAATATTGTACCACTGAAGAGCATCAATCTTGAGCATGTTTGGCAGCACCTGTCTCCTATCTCCTACTTGTTCAGCTTGCAGATAAAAACTTCTGGGTCAGGTGAGGTTTGAAAGCGTCTGCAATACTGGGCACTGGGATCAAAGAATAAACAGCAGAAAGCCTTATCAATGTTTCCAGCAAATGAAAAGATTGCAGAGAGGCTTTAAGAAGACCTTGCAGAAAGAGCAGTCACGACTCGCTGGAGCATTTATGCACTTAAGATGGGAGATGCAGCTAAGGGATGGGGTCAGGGAGCAGAACCCCTGACCTGTACAGATAGGGCAGAGCTGCTCCCCAGGCAGCGCTCACTGCCTGAACCTTCCTACCACCACATTCCTTCCCAGCACTCCTCTGCTGGCAGCAGTGCCCCAGCACAGAGCAATCAGGAGCTTAGGAAATGGACTTCCAAATCTTTACGAGATGGTGGCAGGGAAGAAACAAAACTGATTCGCATCGCTCTTTAATCGGAGCTGACAGTACAGAAAACATACTAATTTCAGCTACAAGTAAAATGCTTCTGTTTGAATGCTGTTGACTAGAAAGATAACGAATAGTAGCAAATTATTTTCACCTGCTTAAAACAAAGCAATTAATAGTACTTTGGTTATCTCACCTGGAAAGCCAGGCTCTGTTGAGAGCTGTTAAAGCTGAATGTGAAAACAGTTTGCATGAAACATAATTAAAACTATGACCTGAGCGATCCTCTAAAATGTCTCAAAGGAGCCCTGAGTCGGTGCTGTAAGAAATGATTCCTCTCTGCCACCTTTCTTCCTGATGCTGTTCCAGCTGGTTCCTACACAGACCATTCCGTCCTGCCCAGAAGAAACATTTCTGATGCTCTTTTCTAGGAAGCACCATTTTCCAGTCAGTCACCATCCTGGAAACCTCAGCACTTCTCCATGCAAATCATTTTCTTTCTTACTGTCACATTCAGTAAATACAGCTCTACATGTGCAGCAACTTGGATTCGTTCAACTGCTGAAAAGTTGAAAAGATTCGATCAAACTGCTGAAAATACTTTTGTAATTAATCGTTTTACTTAATAAAGATCAAGCAATTCAGAATGCTGCGCAGTTGCTAAACAACAGGAATATAGGATTGAACAACATGCACTTATTTTTCCTAAAGAAACCTGTAGTCAATAATGGGTTTCACGCTGACTCAAGGTACAACAATGTTTTCTCTTTACTCTGTTAAGGAATTACAAAGGACTTCTTTACCTGCTCTAACTTTCCCAGCTCTCCTCCTGCCTACCTGTGCCTTATCCCCCATGCAGCCTTCAGCACAGCAGATGTGTCCTTCTGCAGGCAGAGGGAAGCCTTGCAGGGCCCTGGGTTCAAACAAAGCAACCCATTTCCACCATACAGCTCAGGCGCTCATGGAGTCAAAACCCAATCCAAGATCTGGAAGTGCAAAGTGCTTTTTTAACAGAAAAATGAAAATAAGATGACACCCAATGAGAAAGGTTTTGCAGAGTTTGGATTTTGGCTCAAGTCAATCTCAACATCGGTGCCATCATGCATGTTCCTCAGCAAACACAGCCCTGCACCTGATGGACGTGGCAAGGAAACCAGGCAGTGGATCAAGACAGAGCAACTGAGGCACTCCCACACACTGAGAGAAACACAACACAGCATTTTAAATAATATCCCCTTAATGCTTTAGGATTCGGCATGCCGGCTTAAAACACCCAAATTTAACCACATTAAACCACACGCCTCTTGGCATGGAAAATATGTACAGATACTTCTGACAGTTTCTCACAAAGAATGTATGTGTGTGTTTGTTAGTCTGCCTGGACGTCTGGGTATGCTGCACTGCAAAGCAGAAGAGGACACACACACACAGCACCGTTCCTCCTGCGTGGGAACTCTGAACGACTGCAGTACGGTGCAAAAGCACTGCGTGCCCCTGCCTTCCTTTCCTTCAGTTTGCCCTGCTCCAACCACCTGGCAGGGAGCTGCAAGTAACAAACAGCTTAATAGAAAAACCAAGGATATTCATGAAGTGCAAAGAGGCTAAGTTCACTGGAATATTTATTCATGCTGTATAATTCTGTAATACCAAATGTCTAACAAAATTATGTTTTGAGCTGCACGGCTCAACAGCACCATTTCACTGCAATCAACGTTGTTTTTTTTTTTTTTTTTTTTTTTTTTTTTTTTTTTTTCAGAAAGTCTTGATTTCAAATATCTTGAAAATGTTTAACAGCTGATATTAGCAGGAGCACAGATTTAATACAAGGCTCTTTATTCTGCCGACATGATAAGCATCATGACAAGGGGTGTAACTATGGCAACTATTTCCCCCTGTTCTCCACAGAGCTGCAAGAGCAGACATCTCCCTTGATGCAGTGCCAGATGTCCCCCAGGTAAGCCTCAGTGCTGTTACAGAGCAGTAACTGAGCAGAACCACAGATCCCAGGGCTGGAACACCTTTCTTTTCTATTTTGTGTTTCAGTTGTGTTTCATGGGCATTTACATGTATTTAGATATGAGTCTAATTCTCTTCCTTTTTATGCAGCACGGCTGGAATGCAAAAACATACCTCCTTCTCCTTTACTGTCAGAGTTCAAAACAGATGAACTCATCGCAAACTCAAAACACTGATTTTCTTGAAGAAAAGGATGCTCTCCTCTTTAATGTATCAGCATACGTCGCTGGAAAGAGACACGCACATTTCCTTCCCTGAAGCTAATAAAGAGAAAAAACACCACTGCTTTGCAGAGGTGCTGGATGTGAAAGTGGTGCATATTTGCAATATGAGAGATGCACTGGGAAAGACCAATTTCTCATTTGCTATTTATTTGTTTTTCTTACTGGCCCCAAAAAACACAAACAAAACCAGGCCCCTTCTGCACAAATCTATTCTCTGTTTGCTATCTGTGTCAACATAAAATAATATCTATCTCATTTTACAGCGCAGTTCTGTGTCAGTGACAAACTCTCAGCTCTACCTTACGTTCTTTTTACTCATGTGCTCCTCCAGTTCATCAGCACTGCCATTTCCAGGCGCCGTGCTGAAATTCTGTATGGGTTTGTTTTTCCCAAGGATGACAATATCCATCAAGGCTTGAGTAAAAACACCAGATACACAGCTGCACGCAGGAACCTGCTTGGATAATGCTACCTGTGTATCATGGAAGCAAACCAGGAATTTTTGATGGCAGTTCCTCGACCAGAGGAATGGCAGCTATCACAAACACGGGTACTTTGCTTTTTCCCCCTGATTCTCTGCCCCTCCCATGAGTGGCTGCGAGGTGCTGAGACACCCACAGGGTCAAACCACAACAAACATGCAAAGAAAAAGTGAACACCGAAAGTGATTCTTAAGTTTTATCTTTCAGTTTATCTGTCAAGATCTGGGTCAGACTTGTGCTCACAAACATTTATAACTGATATGAGCATCACTGAATCTCAGAGCCTAAGTGCTTCCATCATGCATTGTAAAGTACTACAAAAATCTGACACTGAATTGAAGTGACTAATTGTTTGCAACATAAACAAGAAGACAACCATTAAGGGCTAACAGCACGGCTGAGGTTAGTAAAAATACTTCTTACAAAGGATCCAGACAGACCTGTGCATGAGAAGGACATCTGTCTCAAGAGAAGAAAGCTGCAGCACACACCCCATACAGTGCCTGATGGATTTGGTACAAACCAAACAAGGAGGCACAGCTGTCCCATGGACGGGGCTTCCTCCCATTCCTGCATGGAATCTCCTGTCCACAGTCAGGGCTTTGGTAAAAGAAACACCACCAAGCTACTTGGCAGCACTTACAGTCCTGTCACAGATAGGACTCCTTGGAGCATGGGCTGTAAGGAGCCTGAAGCTCTGCTTCCAGCTCGGGTGACATGTCCAGCAGCAAATCCAGCAGAGCCCCGTGGGGACTCACAGGAGACAAACCCAGATCAGTGCCCTTCTCTCACCTCCTCTGGGCAGCCCTGCACCCCTGCATCCCACCCTGCCAGCTCCATGCACCCATCTGCCCTCTATCTATGGGGAGGGTGATGAAGGGAGCGCCCTCACAGCAGCTCAGCTCATGAGGACTTTTGTTGACAGAACTCCACTGCCACATCCACTCAATCCTGTTCCTTCAGTGACAGCTATGAACAGAACTCCTCCTTATACCAGAGGGGAAAACAATTTAAGTCACTCATTTAATACAGGTTTTGCACCTAACCTTATCATCCATATAGATTTCATCACAAATGGAAGTCACTCACTTCTAAACCAGATGTTAGATGTCCTTAAAATAATTCACATCGCCGTCCTTCCCTCCCCACAGCATGTGACAGCTGCTGTGGTGCTGATGGCTGCAAACCATTTCACAGGAACAGAAGCAGGGCTGCTTCACGGCTGTTTTAATTCAGCACGGAATTTGTTAAGGAGAAGAAAAAGAGAAAGGAAAAACATCTTTCCTTGGCAAACGGGAGGATAAATGTGTGTCCCAGGGGTGCATTACTGGCTGCCATTGGCCAGAGCTGGGCACAATGAAGTGTGTAAGTGAAGAAATCCCTCAGCAGGACCACCGAGCTGCAGGTAGCTGAGTTACAGCACAGAACGGCCACTGAGCAGCAAATTTAAGCATCGTTGCTGCACTTCACAGCCCATTAGAAACATCCCCAGGGTTCTGCATCTCCAGCATCCTGAAGGCCTGTCCTCACTGCCCTCTCTGCATCCCAAGCCCTGACCCTGGGCTCTGTTATCCGGCTGCGTGTGAATAACAATGACAAATGCAATTAATGCACTGCAATAACCGCAGACAAACTAAAGTGACTGCAAAACAAATATATGGCCCTCAAAAATCACCAGTTGCAAATCAGATCAAGAAAACATGCAAAGATTCTAAATTGGAAAGTCTCAAATTCAGCTTCCTCGCTTTCTCCGCAGGCACAACAGAGCACAAAGCTCAGTAGATACCTCCTTCCATCTTCGACTTCATGGCTCTTATCTGCACTCTCCTAAAATCTCTTTTCCAGCCACTTCTGGTCAAACTGCCCACACTTCCACACAGTGCCCACTTCCTCCGTCTGTGTCAGCCGGTCTTTCTGGGGCACTGGAGGCCTTTGTATCCAGTCGGGTTTTACACTGAGGTCACAGAACAGGCAGCTCTTGGGAACAGTTACACTGTATTCACAGCAGAAACACTTACAGGAAAGCTGCAACGTGCAATTGTAACGCTTCCCATTGCTTGGGTGCAGGAGAAACGAATCAGGTCTCAAACATTCCGAGTCCCAGCCGGGGGCAATTCAGTGCTTTCAGAGAGACTGAGCTGAGAACGTCCAGCCTTATCTCACAATCCTATTTCTCCTTCTTTTGACCCCTCATTAACATCGATGTGGGGATGGGAGTGCAGCAGCCACCATTGAGAGCAGCAGCAAGGCAGGGCTGGCCTGGTGACATCCACCCTCCTCAGGAGGGGAGATTCATTATAACTGTATGGATGACAAGAGAGCCAAATATCCTTGTCTTTTCACCGATATTACAGCTTAGGAATTTGACAAATTCTCCCAGAGAGGATGTGAGAATGTGTAAATGAGCCAAAGGGATAACTCAGCACTGCTAGGAGTTTATCAGGCAAGAAGTGAGAGTGGGACTGGGCCACGAGGTACAGCAGTGTACATGCAAAATCTGCAGCTTGCTCTTCTTCCAAATTTCCTGGGAGAAAAGATCAAAGAAAAGGACAAAGAACGGAACAGAAAGGAATGCTAATTCTAAAAAAAGAATTAATGCTCATCTGTGTCTCAAAGGTATCTATCCAGCTATCTACATTTGTAATAATCAAAGCATCTACAGTCAAGAATAACATGTACAACGAGCACTGTTCAAACCTCACACCACAGGGTCATTACTTAAATAATTTCATCATTTTTCAGTGGGAACAGACCAACACCTCACCTGTTTGCAATCTTGTATCATAAAAGGCACGAGACAGTCTGTAAAATATCCCTTTGGGAGCATGCAACAGAGTGGATATATGAAAGCACATCACCAGTACCAGGTATTCTGCAGCATCACAGGACAGGCCAGCTCCTTGTGCATGCGAACAGGACGGCCTGCTATGGGCTGCAGGCTTTGTGCCCACCTGGGTGCTGCTGGAACCCAGTGTCCCACAGCTCCTTCCTGCTCTGCAGTGCCATACACACAGCTTCTCCAGCAAGATTTCCTGCCCACATGATAGCAGTAAGCAAAATAAATCTTCTAAGTAACTCAAGTCCAACAATGCTTGAAGCCAAAAAGACAAAACTTGGCTTCCCCAGACCTGTCTTCAAGCCTCGGTCAAGGTCTAGTTGCACCAGATTTATTTCTGAGAGGTCTTACAGGAAAGCTTTAAATAACTCAGACTTCTCTCAGCCATACAAACTGTGGTGGTGGCATAAGAAATATTTATTCACCGCAATGGATACCCTTCAAATCTTGAAACATCATGAGAGGAGTCCAACTTTGCACTGCTGAGGAGAATAATTGCAAAATCACTTGTACAGCTCATAAGACGTTTAGAGAAAGAATAATTCCTGGCACGGCCTGGCTGCTGGGCAGCAGGATGCTGCCATGGATATATGAAAGCTGAAGGAAAACACTGATTCAAATCGATATTGAGAGCTTGAGAGATGGGTAAAAATTGTAATGCAGACAGAATGTATAAATGCGAATTGTGGGGTGGTGAAGGATGGGGCTCTGCTTCTTTTTCTTTATTAAAGAAGGAACTACATCACATGTAGCTGGGCTCAGAAAATATGTGCTATACATAAGTAATTTCTGAAATAATACCTCCATTTCAGTTCCTAGCTGGAATTTGCAAAAGTATGGGAGCACGAGGGCTGGATAAAGGAGCCCTGCTTGCATCTCTCGACCACAGACATGTCTGCAACAGGTCCTGACCTCTTCAGAGGCAGCTCAGGAAAAGCAGTACGTACTGATTGTGAGAAGAGGGAGAAAAATCATTTCTGAGCTGTAGGAAATTGAAAATAAAAAAAATCTCCTGTAGTCTGCAGTGTGGCACAACAGCAGAAAATCCATCTTATTCAAAGATGCATAAAAATAAGAATTAACATCAATAATATTTAAAAGATTCTAAACTTTGTTGAATGCAAATGACAATTCAATCTGTTACAAAAAGAAACATTCTTGTTAAGTCTTTCACAAATGCCACCATTGCTGGAACTCTCCCACAGCAGGGAGCAAGGAAAGCCTGGCCATGGTTTGAAGGACCATCTGACAGAGAGCAGTGCCCAGCAGGGAGTCACACCTGCCCTGATCCTGAAGAGATGCAGCTGAGATGTTCCCCATGTCCCATTTATTGCCCAGTTCCTTGTGCCAAGTCCAAACCAAAAGAAAAGGGCAGCTCAAGGGTCAGTTAAGAACAGCAGGAAAAACGCTCAGGTTTTACAATAAAAAGTAACTGAACCAAACTGCAAAGCTACTGCAGAGGAAGCAACTTATAACCCACAACTCAAGTTTCAATAGTTCAATCGTTCAGATCAATAGTTCAGAATGCTTATTTTCCTAAGTTAGAAGAAATGGGGGAAGGCCATGTTATTCAAGAACAGATCCTTCTCAACAGGGGGTGAAAAAACCAACTTTACCTGAAAAACGTGCTAAATAAGGAGGTTAATTTGCTCACGCATTTGGTGCCTGAGCCCCTCTGACATGACATCATATCATTTGGCATCCATTCTCCAGGCAGAGTGCTGCAGCCAATGCACAGAAGATGCTTGTTCGGATGCAACTGTGCAATGCTTAAAAAGTGAGCATATCATAGCTAGGAGAAATCTATGATAAATGTTTATTTCTCAGTAAGTTATTCTAGAATATAAATAGATGCAGTGAAGACCTGTCAAAGTCTTTCACTTATCAATTTTCACTGCGTATTCTCATTTCTTAGCAGTCGCACTGAACAGAAAATCCTTCAAGTGAGGTTAAACACAGAGCAATACTTCTTGGGATGAAACTAGTGGGATTTAAAATGAAAATGATGCTTCAATCTAGAAAATAATGGCTCTACACTGCACACTCTAAGGCGGGATGAGCTCTGGAGCATCCTGCAGTTTGGACACGAGGCGGCCAGGTCCTGAGCTGCTGGCCTCATGGGGGTGCACAGCCCAGGGACTGCTTGACCCTTTTGCCTCTTGCAGCAGCAGCAGATTGGTTTGTAATCATGTCATGGCTCACGTCATTACTGCACAGTCTAAGCAATGGCACACGTATCCCAGAAGCACAACCGAGGAATGTAACGACTTCACATAACACAACGTGGTGCCGCACAACCTCACAAACGATCCCAACGCTTTGCAATCACCATGGAAATTCCTCTACATACAAATTGAGCAAAAAAATCCAGCTTGTAAAGCAGAGGAAAGCCTTGGGAAGAGGAGGGTCTGCCCAGGTGCTGGGAGGTAAGGCCACAGGCAGCACCCAGCACTCCCAGCCTGGCACACAGGGTGAGGTGGGGGAACCTCAGCACAAACCAAAAGGGATCCATCTGCTCCATGTGAGCATCTCTCAGCCCTCACTGGCAGGAGCACCAGGCTGGGCTGCAGACAGGAGTGCAGCACTTGTGCACTCAATGCTTTTTTGCCTCGTTTGGGTGATGGCGATTGTTTCTCCTGACCCATGTACTGTGTGGAGTTTTTCAAGCCTTCAAGTATTTTAATCAGTCTCACCAGGAAAGAAGTCCTATTTGTCACTCAAAGAAAAGAGTTTAAAAGCATTATAAACACATCCTTCCATGCATCACGCAGCAGAAATTGATACAGTCAAGCAGCAGTTTAAGCACCATGTTCATACTGACATACAAATATGTTACTACCAAAATAAAGTCAATTTACAACTAAGTTGATGTTTTCCCAATATCACTGCTTTGCTTTTAATGTAGTGTTGTGTTCTTTGACTTTTTTGTTTTGTTTTATATTACTAGAAAAACAAATCAAAACACAGCAAGCAGAGCTCCAGCAGCCAGCCCAGCTGGAAAAGGAACACTTGTGAGAGGAACAGAGAACATCTCCCAGTGCAGAACAGCTGCAGAGTGGGCATATTTCATGGCTTTGCATGATCTTAACATCTGAACAAAGAATCTGAACGGCCAATTGCCTTTTGTAGGGTGTGGATGACAAAACTATGTGTGCCTCTACAGATACCTTCCATTATATGGTAATGTTCCATTTATTTTTATAAAACCTGTTTTTGGAAACACATCAGTTCCTATTGCCTTACATTTTAAACATTTTTTAAAGGTTTTACACAAAAAGGTGATTTCTCCCAAGATTCACAGTCTCTCATATATCCCCACTGTCCTCCTGCTCTCCTTCCTTTAGCAATGTCATCTCCATGTAGTTGCCTTTTACTTTCACATTACATTTGCAATGGCACTCTGAGCATCTCCTCCTCCCCTCCAACTACTCTGTCATTTCCCTCAACACCCATCACCAACCACCAACCTTCCTGACTTCAGCCCTCAGGTAAGTCAGTCGTTCTGATGCTCACACAGAGCAGCACACCTTAAATAAGGCTTTCTGCCAGAGCCGGGCAAGTTAGAATAACAGGCATGATTCAAACACAATAAAAAGCAATTTGAACACTTCACAAGAACTCAAGCTGAATTGAAACTGGAGCTGTGGCAATTTACACCAGCTAAGGTTATTAGAGTCGGGTTTTATTTTTGCCCTGTGACTCAGTGACTCAATTCTAGCAACATTCCTACCTTTGCTGATACAAGTTCCCACCTATTAGGGATAAGCTCAACAAGGTTTTGAAAGCTGTGTATACAGCAATTTCTTCTAGCCCTGACTGCACAGCACCACAGTAACCAGGGCAGTGCCTTTCAGACCTGGCCAAAGCCTCAAAGGAGCAGGCAAAGCTGGATGAGCACACACAGCTGCAGATATGAGAAATAATTATTAATGGCTGTTAGCTTCTCATCCCCTTAATTTCACTAGAAAAACAGCAGTTTCTGGTTCATGGAGTCACAAAGACGACATCAGTGCAAGAGATGACGACGCAGGCAGTCACAACACTTAGAAAAAGCCAGCCCTCAAAAATTGTTCACTTGTGGTTATTCAGTAGCAGTCACCCACAGTGAAGGAAAAAAAGTAGTTTGCAAATTTATTGTGGGGGCAATTTGTAATGTAAAAAAGAGTGCTTGCACATCCACATCTGTTATTTCCACATGGCCAGGCAACCCCAAAAGTATGCTGTTAGCTATTAGATCTGATTGCCATAATCACATTTTGGTGGTTTAGAGGTACTTGAAACAATGTGAAAAAGGAACAAATGCCTCCAGAGGGTTTCCTGGGATCCACATCCCACGGGGGCAGCAGGGCCCACCAGCTCCTGTCCTGCTGCACTGGTGAGCACTGCCCACTTCTGCCCCTCCCTCCCTGCAGCACGCCCTTCGTGTGGGCGCTTTCGGCAGAGGACGTGTGAACAATTTTTAAGGCAGACTCTTGTTCTGACATAGCTGCACTAATGCACATTCCTCATTTATTCATGTGAGACAATAATTATTTGAGAATAAAGTAATAATAAGCTAGATTTTTTCCTTACCTTTTTGGAAAGCAGGCAAAAGCTATACAGTAGGTGGAAGAGTGTACCAAGTAACAGACTTTTGAACACTCTTTCTTACTGGTGGTATGCAGTCTACAGGAAAAGTAAATACATTGGTATGTACAATGCATCTGTTCACAATAAACTCTTCAAATTTTTCCCTGTCACTGGAGCCATGATATTAATCTGACCAAAAAGCTCAGATGAGAGCAGTAATAATGGACAGCTGAGATACACTGATGCACGAAATTAGCTCTGGGCTGGGAATAAAGGAACCAGTTCATAGAAGTTCAGGTACCTCTGAGCATGGGAGCAGCTGCTCACAGCAGAGCAGGTCTGGTTGAATTATTTCCTCTGCCCTGAACAAACTCCAGAGCATTTTGGTTTCCATTTAACATTCCCCAGTCCTTCTACATCTCTGAGCTCACTCTTGGTTTCCTCAGCATCATTGACAAGCGTTTTAGTTTCTTCCCGTCAGAGAGTGGAATAGGCAATGTCATGTCAGTGATGTTAAGAATCAACATGGGTGAATACATGAGCAGAGCAGAGTGCAGCACGGCAGCATTTGCATAGCAGTGTTTGTACATCTGCAGAGATGTTTGCAACCCACATTTACTATTCACACTTTACTAATGACAAAGTCAATGTCCGTTCCCAACACCTGGAGAAAAACGAGGACTGACATGCCCTGTTCTCATCATCGTGCTGGTCAGAGTTAGGAGGTGGCAGCAAGCAGGAAAGCAATATTCTAAAATGGAAATGTTTCTAGAAAAACAGGCAGAGATTTCACTTCACTCCTGGAAATTGAATCAACTGCCAAATAGTTTCTACTTAATGCTAAGGAAAGGAGAAAGGAAAAAAAATAAAACCATTTTGAAGATGCTTGAGTAGGTATTGAGTCCTCAAAGCTCCTGCTAACTTGAAAGCCCACAGGCTTACAGTGCTACTGAAAATCGGATCCTTCTAACCATTCAGATCTTAACCTTCATGGCTGGCAAACAGGGACACAATCCTTTGCTGCTTCTCACCAGATCGCAGCAAAACTCCTCACATCTCCTCCTGCACGCTGCCATTCCTTCCCAGCTGCTCTTTATCACATGGGTGTCCTTGGCTTTGCCGCAGAGATGCTGCACACCTCCTGTTCCCTGCACTAACTAGTGGGGTGCAACACATCTCTCGGCCTCAGAGCTTTATCAGCATAGCACAGAAGAGCAAAATATGAGAATGAACTTGTCCACAGCCACTCTCATAGATGGTGAGCAGGAAGATGTGCTGGTCCGGCCCATGAGAAGCACAACCTCCTTATTATCGAACAATCGAGATTTCCCCGTTGCTGTGTTTGGAAAAGCCGTGAATTAAGTTGCTAAGGAGAAGGAATAATTACATGTAAATCTCAATATAAGTTAAGTATGGGTTGGAGGTTCAAATGTTTTCTCAGAGTCTGACACCACTGTTGCAGCAGAAACAAACACAGAGCCCAGCAGGAGCACCACTACCAGCTCAGCTTCAGGCGTGATGAGAAGCATCTGCCCCAGCACAGAAATCCACCAAAGACACACAGCACAGAATGCACTCATTGCACACACACTGCACACACACAGCTGCTGTGCCCCCAGTTTCCGCTCATCTCTGCTGCGCAATGTTTCAGATGCAAACATGTATTAGCAGAAAAAAGCTGTTGAATGAGTAAAAGCGTGGCCATGGCAGATGGAAAACTGGAATGATTAAAAGAGTGACAAAGTTCCAGATTGAAAAGCGGGGCCTTAATATAACCTGCTCAGCACTAAAGCCCTCCCAGGTCAGGGCTCGGGGGCTCAGCCTGTGAAATTTCTCACTTCTGAGACATCCTGAAGCAAAAACTGCAACACAATGAATCCTCGCTCCTCCAGCAGGGCAGGACATAGGGTCACTGCATTTCCAGTGGCTTTCCAGCCACATTAGTGTGGTTTCTTCTTCTATACTGGCTCTGCAATTCCAGCTTGAGCTCACCTCTCCTAAGCACAGGGACCCTGCCCACCCCTGGCCATGTCCCCCATTCCCCAGCCCAGCTTGCAGTGGGGCTCACAGCCAACTCCGAAAGAGCAAAAAAGAGCCTCATTTCAGGTATTCAATGAACTACTCCATAGATGTACACACAGAATGTTGTCTGATTAGGGGCCTGACTGACATCCCACTGAACACCATGCAAAGCTCCCATCAGATGTAGCAGTGGTCTGTGGGGGTGGAAAATGTACCCTGCTACTTCAAGTACAGCAGTAGTGTATTTCATTTGATCTTCTAGTAGTATACATTAACACACATGCAAGGGATGACATAACAGTGGTAGGTGCACCATGTAATATGAACATAGGTTGATGTATTTATCTATGTAATTAATTAAAAGTTTTAAAAGATAACGTTCTCTGCAAATGTTACAGACTAAAAAGCCCGATACCTGCAGAAAACCACTTAATAACTGCACACGTTCTGACTGGCAAGCTTTCACAAGCAAATGTGTACTCTTCTGAGTCCTATATGTAAGCCAGTGAAACCACAGAAAGCACTTTCCTGTCACCTACTTTAATTTCAAAGCTGGGACGGCATCTCTCCCAGCAGACTGTGCACAGACTTCCCAGCAGTGCCAACAGCCCAGGCCTCAAGGTGGGATTCTAAGGGCAGAAACTCGCAGGGGAGGAATCCACCCTTACTGCCTCTTAAAAGCACATCTTGGCATACAGTCCCTGGGTGAAAAAATGATTTTTAATGGGAAATATGGGGCTTTAACTGAGTCCTGGTTAATAAAAATATCTCCTTCCAGGAAAAAATGTGACTGGTTTTGGGGATGGGAGGAAAGAATCCTCCAAAGCCTGGAAACAGCAAATAAATGCAGCTCAGGAAAATGAGACCAGAAGGGGAAACCAAGAGTGTGAAACCCCCAAACTGCAGTCCCACGGGGCAACACTTCTGTTACCACACTGAACATTTCAGCATTAGAACTATTTTTTGCTTTTCTTGCATTTTATGTCTTTAAGTGCAAATTGCTAGATTTTTTTTTTTTTTTTCTAGAGGAGAAACTCACCCCAACTCATCTGACCAGCACAACAATCAGTGAAATGCAGTTCAGCAAATCCAACTCCCTTTCCCTCTCCTATTGGCCCTCAGGGACTGCTTCCCTCCTCACCTTTCCTCCTCCTTTCCCCCCCCCTCAGACAACACACAGAGGAGCTGCCCACAAACAGGAGGGTTCAACCCCAGCATCATAGCAGGAGAATTAGGGTTTGAAGGGCAGGGCTGCTTCTTGGCAGCTTTTGGCAGCCATGCAGCACAGTAGAGCATTCTGCAGCTCCCACTCTGGCTATAATACCAAATATAATACCAATACCCTAACGCAGAAGTAGATTTATTCCCTTGATTGGTGAAGGTTCTGTTCAGAGGAGGCATGATACGGTCCTTCATTTGGTAGAAATATTTCCTCGCTCTCTTTTGATTCTGCCAGAATTGTGAAACAGTTCACAGTTTCTGAAGGCAGATTCTTTTTTTCCAGTTAGAATAAGGTTTCACAGAATCACAGAGTGGATTGGGTTGGGAGGGACCTTAAAGATCACGCAGTTCCAACCCCTGCCGTGGGCTGGGTGCAGGGCAGGGCAATCCATCCACCAGGTGAGCTGTATGATAGGGCACCGCAGAAACAACACACAGGGGTGAATGAAGGGTGGAAAAGTGCTGTGACAATAATTTGCTGGCTGCTCCCTCTTTGCTTTGACAGCAGAGTTTCTGCTTTGAGGCAGATATTCAGACAGCAGTTTAATAGACAAGAAGTGGCAGAAATTGCATCAGCAAATGGATAAACGGATCACAGGCAGGCATGGGGCACTCCTCCACATTCAGACCTGTTTTTCATAGAAACTGCAGAAATGCCCAAACCTTTCCGCTATGCTACAAAGTTGTGCAGCTGTCTCCTTCCTCAGCTCCCTCCAGATTCAAACGGAAATCAAATATATGATGGCCTCAGTATGTAATTTTGTGCTACAGTATACCATACTACATGCATTGAGGAAATTGGCAGCATCTTTTTGATCTGTTTTCCTTTTAAATCAATGACAAAATTTGCATTGAGTTTTACAGGACCGGATCAAGCCTACATGGGAGCCTTCAAAGATGGTGAGATTCTGGCAAAGAAACTTTGCAGGGAATGTAATTGTATCTCAGGTTAATGGGGTTCCTGCTGAGCTCAGTGCCTGCCCTCCTCCCAGCCTGCGGGGCCGGAGGGTTTGGTGTGGCACAGGCTGGAGGTGCTGCAGCACCTGGGGGTGTTGGCACAGAGGAGGGGAAGGAGGAGGTTCCCTCATGGCTGCCACACGCTGTGCTGCCAGCCGGCACGACTCAAAAAGCGAGGAGGAAAGAGAGAAATTCGTACAAACCAAAGCTGAGCCATCCAAAATCTTTAAATGCAAAGGGCAAACGACATGGATTCCCCAGGACTCCGGCACTGCTCAAGGTCTCTAACACACACACACACGAAGGAGAGCTGAGTACTCACTGTTGGGGTCCACGTTCTCACAGAGCTCCGTCTTGGCCTCGCCGTTGGGCCTGTCGCTGGGCTTGTGTGACAGCCGGGACGACATGGTGGCGGCCGTCACCACGGCCTTGAAGCTGCGCTTCCGCTTCTGCACGTTGAGCTCGGGGTGGAAGATGATGATGTACACTTTCGGCATGTAAAGCATCCCCAGGGCCACTGAAGCACTTAGGTTCATGGATATTGTAAGTGTGGTAGTTTGTATGTAGAGCTAGGAGACAGAACACATGAGGCACTGTTACAGATCAGGCTGGGCAGCGGGCGCAGCGCTTACAGCAGAACGTGGCCTTCAGCCCTGGGCTCACTGCAGGAACAGCAGCACGGCCCCAGCTGGGCTGCTCTGACCCAACTGGGCTTCTCAGCATTCACATGGGTGCTCTAGGGCTGTAACACAGCACTCTGACCTTGCTAACCATCCGATAACTTTTCTTTTTAAAGCATTTTTTTAATGAGTTTTAACCTAATATGTGTGAGCCAGGAACTGTGCTGTGACGTGCAGCAGCCAGCAGCTACCACAGCCCTTCAGTGCCTGCACCCACACAATCCCTCTCACACGCTCACAGCTTCCTTCCACTCACAGACCGAAGAACAGATGTGGATTTCAATAAAACTGGTATAAACTGAAACTTACGTCTACTCTAAGTTATAAAAGAAGAACATTAAATCCATAATAATATGGGTTAGTAAAAACTTACCTTAAAAAAAAGAAAGGAAGGGTTTTTTATTATTTTTAGTATGCTTTAATTCTGTACAGTTCATTGAAATAACTGTGCAGACGACACACGGTGATTTGTGTGTTCCCAATGCTCAGCTATGCTCAGTATGAAAAGCTTGTGTATGTGCAAGCTGGAGATCAGCTGCTCCCGTGAGATGAGTATTCAAAGGAACACAAGGATTGCTGAGTGTACTCTGCAAACACAGAAAGCAGAAAAGCCTTTCTTCCTTTTTTAATTACCTTTTAGAGGAAACACTTGATAAGTGAACTATAATGATTATTGTGAGTTAAAAGGCACAGAGACAGCACAATACAGGTGCAAAGGAGCTGAAAGAAGAAGTAAACTCCCTGCAGATCGTGCTCAAAAGGTAAATATATGGTACGTCCATTCAGATGCAAAAGTTAATACACATTGTGGGCAATTCCTTCAGATCACTATTTTCTCTTCTCCTGCTATTCAGTGCTAATCAGTTTGCATTTCTGCTGGAAGAGCTCCATAAATAAATACAATGGCACAGGAAAATGCTGACCCTGCTCAGATACTTCCAAAGTCCCACACTTGGAAAAATATGAATGTCTCTAGACTTGCTGTTACATCTCCATAAGTGCTGCTATCACACTGATTAAGACAACCACTAGAAGCAATAAAGTGCCTACAGAAAACATAAGAAATGTGCTGTGCATGACATCTCTCTATACCAACACACACAAGCAAAGACTGCAGTGCCTTCTCAACATCTCTGTACCCATTATCAGATGGGAACGGCATCGATGTGATCAGAATTTTGTCAAGGCTGGAACATTAGGACAAATCCCATCCCACCCTGTGGGAAGCAGTGCTGGGCCAAGTCCCACCATGCAGCCATGTGGTGAAAAACACACAGTGGTGCTCTGCAACCTCACCTCCCTGGAGAACACAAGAACCCTTACAGAGAAAGCAAGAATTTGGACCACGGGAGAACAAAATAAAGCTGCTGGCTGAGCACTGCAGCTTAACACACAGTGTTCTGCAGGCAAAAACACCACCTCTCTGTTGGACTGCCAACTTCATCCACTCAACTCCATTTCTCCTTTGGCCCCTCGGCCAACTGTTCGCTGTAGGAGCTTTGACAAACTTGCCAGCAATGCGACCTGGTGCTGTGTCAGCACAGAAGGAGGAGCAGCAGCCAGCCGTACTCACAGTGTGCCAGCACTGGAGCCTTCAGAAAAACGGAGACGTGCAGCTGAGTAGGAATTACTTTGAAAACCATTACACACCAAGAAGTTTTCAAATGGATCCTCAGCAAGAGAAGTATTTGTTACCTTTGCCAGGCATCCTGGAGCAGCTTTGAGATGTGATGCTAACATCTCTTTTTGGGAACAGAATACCGTGCTCTGAGAGAAGCTCTCTGCCCCGCTCCCTGGGAAGTGCTGCTCAGCTGTGGGTGCTGGAGCTCAGCAGTGTGGCTGCAGCATCCCTCAGCCACTCCCCACGGGTTGCTCCATGTCTGGGCTCCCAGTGGGACTTTCCCAGCGCTCCCCCATCAGGGCTGCTGCCATCGCCATGCATGCCAGGAGTGCTTTTAGCCGGGTGCATGCAGGTGCTGAGCACCATTTCCTCATGCTTATGGGACAGAAGGTCAGACTGCTATGCAGTTATCTCAGCAGTGGGGTCCTCTGCAGCATGGGCCAGCAAAGGTTCCTGCCTGGGAATCGCCGATGGGAGATAAAAGGAGAGCGAGAAAAGAGCTTTTGTAGAACAAGGCAGGATGAGTGACACACAATGCTTCTCATGACAAATGGGAGCTTTATAAAGATAAGGGAAACTAAGAGATATGCTTATTATGCAGAACCTTAGTTTTATGTATTTTATCTCTGCTTTGTGGCTTTTACCAGTCAAACATAAAAATGCAGTTTACATGAAACTATTTCATTTCTTATTTCACTTCTTCTGATAAATTCTCTGAAAGCATTTTAGATGAATGCAAATTGGTGATTTAAAATACAAAGAATGAGATTTAACCAACAATGCGGGTCTGATAACTCATACGTACCTTTTATAGATGGCGAGTGAAACCCGGTTCCCAAACTGGAGATGAAATTAAGAAATTAAGAAGCAGATTCAGCAAGGGAGGCTCTAACCTGAGGTGAATGAGAACCAGGGCTAAGCTGAGTGCTTCCAGCAGAAACCAAAGCTTCCTAAAGTGGTGCTTTTGGTCTGCAAGCCCAATTCCACTGAGGTTTGAAGCTACCTTTGCTGCACCATGAGGACAAAGCCACCTGGGGGTCACTCACTCGCACCCTTCCAAGGCAGGCTCTCATTTTTGATGGATTCTAACCTGGTGTTAAACACACTGCCTTACAGCTACAAGTGCATCAGACTTTGAAGCGCTGCACTGGAGAAAACGAAGCCCTGAGGATATCATTCACATGCAGAGACACTTAGCTCTTATCATCTATTTTACATAAAGGATTCCCATTTGAATTTTAGATTTTGGTATTTTGCAGATTCTTGCTCTATTCATGCAAATGATGAAAATTACCCCAAAAACCTTGAAAGAAAATTAGACTGGTCTCAAAAATACGCATCTAAGAACCAGCAATTTTTACAGTGCAAAAAAATATCAGTGGACAATTTTGTATGAGTGAGAATGGATCTCAGAAGCGAAGCACCACAGGACCAGGCCTGTCAGTCTGCACTAATGCAGTGCCAGATTTGCACTGCTGGGCCATGATCACTGAACTGATAGCAGCATGCCTTAGAAAAGACTTTTTAGCAGTTCGCAGTACTTTTTGTAGGCTAATTCTTTGCATTCATAGTCTAATCAGGAGCAAGAGTTCCTTTTATCTAACTCAGTGTTGTAATTAGGCAGTGAATGGTGTTATTTTGCAGTATGGAAATAAATGGGTAACTTCAGATATTTTTGGGCTTGTGTTATCACAAACCAATTTATCTTACTTTTATATGGGAATTAAAACAAACGTTCTTACATATGAAGTAGACAGTTTATAAATCTCCCAGAAGACTCTCCCAGGTCATCTGAAGATTTCAGCTCATCCCTTGCATTACGTTACACAGACATAAGAACAAGAAACATTTCCTAATAAAAACCAGGATTAGCTCCCACTGCATGATGTGTTAGCAAAAATGCGGAAAGCAAAAAGACTCGAATACAAATGTTCTCAGACATTTTAGTGCCCAATGCCCCTTTCTGCACCAAAGATAGCAGGGCATTTTACAGGCAAATTAAACAAAGATGGAATAGCTTTTTGTCACTGGAAGTTTTGTTCCTTGCATAGAAAGAACCAGTGCCCTCTCCCTCCTGATGAGCTGTGGCCGGTTGCACCTCACCCAGCAGTCAGGACCCAGGGCAGACGTCACTGCAGAGAAACAACGGCGGCAGAGAACCCCTAAAACCGTGTTGGTGCAGGAGAACACCATTGGCAGCTCCAGCTCCCTGGTGGGACTGATGGATGGGTGCCTCAGGGAAAGGCAGCTCCCTCCAGGCAGACACGGGCACACAGCAGCTCAGCTGCAGACACTACACTATGCTGTATGCTGGTGACTTGCAGGACCCTGCCTCCACCCACATCCCTTTGAGCATCATAATCTGCTGAAGTTGTCATTTAGCAGTGCCCTTTAGAGAACTGAGCAGCTTGAAAAAAACCCCACCCAATCTCTTTTCCCAGATTAGAAGGTTTTAGCAGCGCTGAGGGCAAATGGTTTGCCCTTCTTTCAGGCTAACATCATTTTGAGGGGAAAGAAAAAAAAGCCACCACAGCAACAAAGCGTTGTGGACAGCAGGTTCTGGCATCCGCTGTTAACTTTCCAGGAGGGTCACTTTTTCAACAAAAGTGGCAAATATCTGTCATGGTTGCAGGGAGCAGAGATTAGCCATCGCAGGGGGGATCTGACAGATAGATGGGGACCCACACCGTGTGCCCTCCGCTGCAGCCTCCTGCTCCTAATGCTATTAGCATAATCCACACCACACCAGCAGCTCATCATCCTTTATTGCCTTTGATTATTTTGTCAGTGGGACATGCACAACCCAATGCTCTGTATGTGTGACAACACCAGGCGCTGTGACACCAAGCCATGCAGTGCTGTAAGCTGCCTGGGCTCCATACGTTGTCTGAGCACTGCAACATGGCCAGCAGCACAGCCACAGCCTGCTGAGAGCTCACCATCCAACGGAATGGGTGGCTGCTCACTGAACACACTCTTGTCCCATCACTTTTCAACCTCTCACTTCCATTGCTCAGCTACCGCACCTTTTGTATGAGTGTCCCTGTTGTGAAGATACAACTCTTCCTTTGTTTCGCAGAATTTCACAACTTCATGAACCCAACCGATTACAACGCCGTTGACCATTAGAGGAAAACTAACTTATCCTTATGTGAGCAGGAAAGACATCAGGTGGTGTTGGAAAGAGAGGCCAACAGCTGCACCCATTTGAGCACAGAGCAAAGAGCAGCCCTTCTGTTCTGTGAGCATCAGTGGAGCTTCAGCATCTCAGCAGTGTGGCACAGGAATGCTATGTAAATTGTGGTGCTCACCAACTTCTACAAACGACAACGGATGCTACCCAGGGGACGTTTGATAAACAAATCATAGTAGTTATGCTGATTGCAGTTATTACAGTACAAAATAGCAAGGCACGCAAATAGCCTTTGTGAAGCGTCTATGCGAATGTCACAGAATCAGTCACACCATCTAATTATAAATTCTCTGCTCGGTAATTATGTGAAAGGTGACACTGGAGAAAATGATGGGATTTCAGTGTCAGAAGATTTCCCTTTACCCACTCTGTTCTGCAGGCTGGCAGCACTGGGGGCTCGGCTGGAACAGCCGTGTGCCGGCGGTGCTGGAGGTGTGCAGTGCAGCAGCTCTGCAGATGGAGCCCTGTGTGAGGAACTTCCACTTCTACTTACTGCAACTTCAAGAAAAGGAGACTTTCTCTGCTGTGTCCTGATTTAAGAAGCCCAGAAATGAGGCAGGACTGTGATCCTTGCTGTAGGCCATCTCCTTTCCTGGTCACATCGACTGCAATATTAGAACAATTCTCAGGTTTGAAGAAGGTCTTTAATTTTACAGAATCAGCCTGAAATGCCCTTCTGCAGGCCTCTCAGTAGCTGGTGGGGCTCTGGCACTCTGTGCCCATTGACTTCTACATCCCCTACATGTATATACACTGTACAGAAATATGCAACACACTTGTGGCAAAGACAATTCAATAGACATTAAATGGACTGAAGCAGAATTAAATGGTGATGAGGTAAGCATATATTTTTTCTTTTCAACTTCATTTCTAAGCTAAAAATCATGTTTGTTCTGCAGCTTGGAGAGGAGCTCTGTGCTCCTGATGGGAAGCACACACTCCTGCTTACAGCAGACCCAGGACTGGGTGACTTTCAGCAGTGAGCACAGTGGGGTTGTTAAATTAGGGTTCTTCATAGGGTCATTTAGGCTGGAGAAGACCTCCAGGATCCCCAAACTTAAGTCCAACTCACCCCTCCATGCCCACTGTCCGTGTCCCTCAGTGCCACGTGCCCACAGCTCTGGAACACCTCCAGGGATGGTGACCCCAGCGCTCCCTGGGCAGCCCATAGCAGTGCCTGCATCAATGCCTGACTGCTTTTTCTGAACATCTCACAGTGTTACTTCTGGTAGGTCACATAAAGCTTTGGTTAACCTTGCAGGTGTATTTCACCGTAAGTGAAAAACAGAATTCCACAGTAACAGCAAAGGATTCACAGCACAGCATCACGATCCCTTACGAAGTACGAAAGGGAAGAAGATTAAAGTTTGGAAAGCAGCTCCTCAAATTACTTTTCCACATGCTAATAACAACCATATCTCACTCTAGAAAGAGCTCATCAGCCATCTGCCTGCCCTCAGCAAACAAGAGCTCACATCAGCACAGCAGCACCTACCTGCTGCATCAGTCTCAGCCCCTGGTGGGCTGAAAGCAGGATGGCACCCTCAACAATCTGAAGAAGATTCATTTTTGTCAGGGCAGTTCAAGACAACTTTCTTCCAACAGTCTTTTAAGTCTTGTTCTTTCTTTTTAAATTATTGTTTGCAAATAATGACACGAATAAATATCACACTCTTCTGTTTGCTTTGTTTTAACTTAAAAAAATATTTAGTCTGATCTGTTTGTTTATCCTTCATTAAATAGAACTTTGGAGTTCTGTATGAACTATCAAAGTAATGCCAGATCACCATATAATAAACATCATGTGTCTGTGTGAGCTTCTTCACGCACTCAGCTGGAGACAGCCACTGTTCCTACCACAAGAATGGATGGGAGAAAAGACTCCAGATTGGAAGAATCACCACCACTGAAGCAGAAAGGACGTCATTATCTGCCCCAGGAAAGAAGCTGAGCCCTGCGTGCTGTGTGCAATGCACCCTCAGCTCATCAGCTGCGATTCCACAGCTCCACCTCCACAAGGGAACCTGCTCTGCACAACACGTGCCGTACTGAATGACAACATCCAGTTGTCCCAGACAAGCACACACGAAGAGGACGCCCTCCAAGAGTTCCGTCTGTAAATGCTGCCTTCGAGGACTGTAAATAATAACAGGTTACTGCCCAGACCTGCTCTTCTTCTGGGCTAGAATAAAATTTGCCATGGTTTTGCATATCGAAGGGAAAACTGGGGTTATATTCTGATGGATTTCCTCCTACAAAGGCCAAGTGCAAGGCAGACCACATAGCAAAGCATGTTCCAGAAGCACCGATTTCCATTTCCCTCTGCTCGCACTATAAAACTGCTCCTTCTAATGTCACACTGCCAAAACCAACTTAAATTTTCATATCCTAAATCAGAGCATCCAACACGTCTAGCTTTTCAGCTTGCATTTCATGGCCACACAGAGTAAAGCGGAAGTAAATACATATATTTGCAATACGTTTCAGCTATTTGTGTCAATTATTCTATACAGCATGTTCCCTTATAAAAGGAATTTCCTTATGCAAGAAACTTGCATACGTCAGAAAAAATATTTATGGATGATATCTGTAACTTGAATGACAATTCCAAAGACTAAATGCTAAGGCACTTGCTCTGAGGGTTACTATGCAGTTGAAGGAGGAATTTTGTCTCTCCCTCCTTTGAGAGAAACTCTAGGAGCTTATCTAGAAGGAAATTGAATTATTCAGATAATTGGACTGAGCAATGAGGGAAAAGGATGTTGCTGCTTTCAAAGGGCATCACATGGCTAAAAGACAAATTGAAGCAGCATCCAAGACAATCCCACAACTCAAATAGTTTACACAGTACGTACTGCAGGGATTGGACATCTGCTGGAGAAAGGAATCTGTTTTACTCCTGTGTCACTTACAGACACAACGAGGATGCCCATGAACTGCTCAGAACTTCTAGGAGTTGTTAAGCCAAGAAACAAGCAGCGATGGCCCCAGTCAACAGAAGATTAAAGTGGTTTTGAATTTGTGACTCCCTGGAACCTCGGCACCCTCTGACCTCATGACAGTTTTGAATGTTGTCATCTCTTTGAAGCAGGGATTTGGCATGGAGGGATGTGCCAGCAAAGCAAACTTTGTGCAAAATAGTGATGCTTGGAGCAGGGTCCTCCGTGTGCATCCAGCACTGAGATAAGATGAAGTTCTGTCTCCTCGTGCTCTGCTTCTGGAACCCAGCACAGGGACCAAACTGCTTGGCTGGGGTCACTGCACAGCCTTCAGGCAAAACAGCCAACAGCCACAGCCCGGCTGGGCAGCTCTCAAGCACAGGCAGGCACAAACAGCTCAGGAACCCATTATCAATCCTCAGAACTGTCTAGTGTCCCCTGCTTGACATTCATGATAATAGCAGAGCAATAAGTATCACAAAAGAGACAAACACAAAGCAACGTATACCCCCCATTTCTATTATTAAAATAATGGCTTTTCCCTCCCCCGGTGACTGAGCACTTAGCTTTTTTGAGTTAGAAATAATTTGTCATGTCATTTTTTCTGAAGATTACATCATCGGAGAAAGACTTCATTTCATTCCTCACGGCTGCACTCCTAAATTGACTGACACACAATCTTGGCATTTTAGGGTATTCAGCGCCAGGCTTCGGCTCTGGTATAAATCACATTTCTTCACTCTTATTGCATTTTATTCATTTTATACATGACCAGAGATTAGAGTTCAAATGAAATAGATTTTGCTATCCTCCTTATACTCCAGATGCTACTAGTCTAGAAATCTTTAATTTTACTCACTTCAACTACTGAATTATTCAATGCAAGGGGAAAAAACAACACTTGATACTCTGAAATTCCAAGGAAAATAAGCAGAGGACACTCTGACTGCAGGAGGGGACCTCTGCCTATCATGCTTGTGATGCACAGCTGCAGGTACTGCCCAGCAGCACCAGCACCTCGGGGCACACGCAAACCCTCTGCACCTTCATGCAGCGGTTGGCATTTGAAAAGGTGCGGCCATGAACTGATGCTTTTCAAGCAACCTAACACCTGCAGTTCCCCAGATCACCAACTCCTGCTTTCAGCCTTTGAGAGAATGTTTGTGGAAGGGGCATAAAGAACTCAAAGAAATGCTGGCAAGCCAGCAGGAAGCCAGAGCCCCAGAAAGGAACGGGGTGCAACCTGAACCTCCCAGCAACACCTCGGGGAGCCAGCACTGCTCCTGACTGCAGGGACCAGACTGCCTGGCCACAGGTACAGCCTTGCTTCACCTAATAGTTGCTAAATGAACACGAGACAAAGCTATTTCACATTTTTTTCTTAAATTATTAACGTATTCTAGGATAGAAAATAAACTTAGGTCAATTGCCTTCAAGTCGATTCCATTTCTGTTTTATGGAGGAATAAGCAAGAGTGAGTATCGAGTGAAAGGTATCGATTATAAAAATGAACAGTAAGCTAATGTGTGTATAAGTAAATACACAAATGGGCAAACGGACCAGGAAACTAAAAACATTATGACCCTCATAAATATCCCTGTGTAATAAAGCAGCCTTAAGGAACGCTGCCACCTGGACCAGCTGCCTTGCTCTCCAGAATTACACTTTGCAGTTATCCAGGATACATGGCACTAATTCATACTTTAAGAAAAGGAAAAAAAAAATTGTTTTCTCCTTGAAAAACTGTTTAAGATTCTTTAGGTTCTGCCCTGACAGCGGGGTAAGGCAAACACCTACGATCCCCAGTCTGAGAATTCGAATGTTCTCAGCACAGATCTCTATCAGACCAGAGAGGTGCTGGCATTTGTCACTTGCCAGGAAAACCTGAGATGTCAGGCTGTTTATCTCCCCACACTGTGGGGTTTTGCCCTCTGGAGAAAAATAAATAAAGTGTGGAGAAAACACAGAGAAAGCAGCAGAGCATGGCAAGAGGAAGCATCCAGCACGGCCATGGAGGAGCCTGCCCCACAACGGCGCAGTGCCGGCGGCCCTAACTGGGGCTGGGGCACGTGGAGAAAACATATGAAGGAAACCGTACCACAAACTGGCACCTGGGTGCTGGGCCATGCACTCAGTGTGCTCTGAACAAACAAACACAGCTTTCCAAAGCCTCCGCTGCCCGAGGCCATGCGATGGAGCTGCAGCTTCCAGTCTGCTTGAAGTAGGGCTGGGTGCACAGGGGAATGCAAACTGACGGAACAGAGAAATGACCTCAAACAACCACTGAAACATACCAACAACGCAGAGATTTCTCAAATTCTACAAATTTCAACTGCAGAACAAAAGAGATTTACTTGCTAATTGTTACGTCTTCTTAAACGTTACTTTTTTCTGGTGAAGCAAAAAAGTTTGTCCGAGTGGCACTGGCTTGGGTTGAGGCTACACAGACAGTGCATCATATAAAAAGCCAAACCAGCCAGTCTTAGCACTGTGGTGGTGGTAGAGCCCCAGGAACAACACTCATGCTGTAGCTATGTATGGGTAGAAAGCAGAGGCAAGGTGCCATGGGTGTCCTATTCACAGCAACTGGAGCACAGCCTGCTCCATTCTCCCCTGCAGCAGCCAGGCTGGAAAAATTGTTTTTTCCTTAAAACATTTTCCTGCGCTGTTTCTTTCTCTATGCAAAAAGCACGAATAAATGTGAAAAAGTAACAAACTGACCTTTATTTAGAGACAGATCTTCTCAACTGGGAGCGAGCTGTCTAGCAGCACAGAAGTATGCATTTATTCAGTAAAACTTCCACCGACCTTCCTCTCAGGCAGTCTGCACACACACTGACAGTGCCAGAAGCAATGAGGGGTGCTGCACACCCTACCCTGGGCTCAGCTCTGCCTGCACACCCTGCTGCTGCCTGGCGGAGCACTGCATGGAGCTGCAGGGGAGATGCGGTCAGAATGGCCTCAATGGAACTGAAGGGTTGGCCTCTAAGGAAAGGGGATGGAAACGTGGAGATGCGAGGAGCCTCTGCCACGGCCGTGAGCACCCAGGTTGGTTCTTTTTGCTCCATGTGCTCTTATTTGTGCGGGCAGTTGTGGCACAGTGCAGGCGGGCTCCTCTGCCACGCTGCTGACACGCACAGCAGCTTGAGTATTTGCACTGCGTTGTCATGGCAATGCAATGTCTGCAGGTGCAGCTGAGAGCACGATGCTGCTCTGCCTTGGCAGTGCTGGGGAACGTTGCCAAAATTATTCATAGCTTGGAAATCGGGGAGGTGCAAATGCCCTGATGGTTTCCCCCTATTATATACTGTTAACCATTTTGGGCTTTGCAGTTTTCTTTAATTTTACTGGATGGTAAATGAGACAAGCCTTACATTACAAAGGCAGACAGCCCTTTCATTTCATTCATTTAGCTCTTCCAAAAAGTAAAATTTATAATTCAAAATAAACGTGGGCATTTTTATAGGTTTATAATCACACATTAGTAAGTTAATACTGCAAAACAGAAGGAAACCACCAAGAGCCAAGCAGCAGCTCCCTCAGAAGGGCCAACCCTGGCAGCCCTGCAGAGGAGCTCTGCCCACCACGCAGTTCTCCGGCTTCTCAGGGCTGCATGGAGCTGCTGGGACAACGTGCACACAGCACCTGAGCCAGTCCTGCTCTGTGAGCCTCCATCTTCCCCAGCTGTCAGCTCGGGCTTAACAAGGAAAAAAATAAATGCTATTTCAGCCCATGCTATGCTCCTAATGAAAAGCAGGACTCCACGCAGAAGATTCATTTTACAGAGCAAGCTTCAAGTTTTTTTCTGGCCTTTCACCTCCAATTTTGTCTTCCCCACTCCAGCCGTATGAATGTTTTATTTATATCCCGTCACTTCCACCCTGTTGGAAGGCATTTTCTGAAATAAAATTGCTCTTTTTCTGAGATGGTCTAGTTAATAGATTCCCTTTGCATTCACTTTTCAGCAGCTGAACCTCCTTGATGCCCCGCCGTACCCAAACCATCACACCGCCAAACAGAAGTCCTGCAGCCCTCCCAGCAGAGCAAGGCCCATTCTCCTCCACAGCTGGGAGCCATAGCTCTACACCATCGTTAGCTACTCCTGAACACACAGCTCGGTGGTACTGCAGGAAGCTACATGCAGTCAGATGGCATCCTGCCATGCTGAGCTGCCGCTGGGCACTTCACCACACCAACTTCTTTTCACCAGGCCTGGTAACATTTTTTGGCTAAGTTGATTTCTCATAATCCTACTGACGTCTTGCTTATTCAACTCCTTCTCTAGGCTATCTATCTCTGGGAGCATCTACTCAATGCAAACACTCGTTCCATCCCCACAGCTCTCTCAGAGCTGTCTCCACCTGAGGGATGAGGCAGGTCTCCACTAATGGCTTCCATGTGGGATGTGAAAGCAAACAAGGATTCTTCTACATGAGAACAACTGGTGTGCAAAACCTCAAAGCCATCCCAGGAAAAACACCCTGCTCCTCCAACACATCAAAGAATTGAACTGTGCCAGCAGCACTGCTCTTTCTGTGCTAAATGTGGTCATTGTGGGTTCCTTCCATCGCTGTGGCCCTACTGTAAGCTCAAAAAAAGCCAATGGGAATCATTCAGTGTCAGTGAAGTTCAACTATATTGAAAACAGATTCCATATATTTGCATACAAAATAAGATTTAATTCTGCTTAGAGACCTTCAGGGAAATTCAAAGTGCAAAATGGTGTCAGCAGAGTGCTGGGGCAGACAAGGGCTAATCTTCCTCATCTGATGCTTCTTTAAAGACCTTCAGAGAGTAGAACACTGATTATTAAAGCACACTGATACATATATATATATATATATGTATATACATATATATATAAAAGCAAGCCAGCTTCTGGTTGACTTTTTAGATTATAATGTAATTATTATTTAAAACAGAGTATTTACATATTGCTTTTACTACTTAGAGCCAAACTTGCTGTTGCTGGGAGTGCCCTTTCCATTTAACATTATCACAGTGCTGCACACGGGGCTGCGTGACTGCGCAGCTGGGCGCTGGTCTGGGATCTAACACTTGCATTCAAGCACAAAAAGCACCCTGCAATTCTAGCCAGCCAGTTACTTCTACTGGGTCCAATTTATTACTATCAGAATTATTTTGCTTTCTAAAGCTCAGATGTAAACTGAGTGTTTTAGAGCTGCATAAGGAATAGTTGGAGTCAGAGGAGGGCAAGCTATGGCAGCAAAGCCTTCATCCCAGACCAGCTGTCCTTAGGAGTTTAAACCCTTGCAAATGAAGAAAGACAACCCCTCATTAAAAAGTTACACATTTTCCTTTTCTGTTAGTTACTCAAGGATGCATTTCTATTTTGGTCTGGTCTGAGTGCTAAGAAGCACCCAAGGGCAAAAAAGAAGCGGAGCAGGGTGAACATGCTGCAGGACGGGAGGCTCTACACTGCAAACTTCAGCATTTTCTGAAAGCAAGGCTGTGCTCTTAGTGACTGTAACATGTCTTCCTGTCAGCCATCCCACCCCAACCCCCTGTTCCGAACGCAGCGCAGCGGCTGTCCTGCTCCCCAGCTCATAGCACTGAATCACAGAATGGCCTGGGTTGAAAAGGAGCACAGTGCTCATCCAGTTCCAACCCCCTGCTATGTGCAGGGTCACCAACCAGCAGCCCAGGCTGCCCAGAGCCACATCCAGCCTGGCCTTGAATGCCTGCAGGGATGGGGCATCCACAGCCTCCTTGGGCAACCTGTTCCACCACTCTCTGTGTGAAGAACTTCCTCCTGATACCCAACCTCAACCATCCCTGCTGCAGGCAGATGGGCTGCAAACCACTCGTCAAGGACACAGAAATGCTTTGCAATTTTTTAAAGACAAATTGTTCACATTTTACAGGTGTGCACTGGTAGGTGTTAAATTTATCTATTATTTCGTCAGAGCTGTCCAAGTTTGCATCCAATTAACTGGAGCCATCCAAGTCTTGTTGCTGCTAATGTATCTCAATTAGAACAAACTGTCGGCATGGCAACTGCTAAATCCATCATAACTCATGGATGGGGCAAGCTTGTTTGTGGCTTATGCAATCCTTGAGTTTCCACAGCTCACAGATGGGCATTTATTGTTAGGTTAAACTGGGAATGGGTAATCCTGGAATAGAAGATGATTTCGGTGCTCGTTTATTTGAGAACTTAATTACAAGCAGCCAATCATTTTAGAAGCTGAGGAGTTTCAGTCATCCCACAATCCCCCGCGCTGGTGGGCAGTTAGGAGACATCCTTGCCTGTCAACCAAATCACAGCACCAAGAAAGAGCTTCCACTCCTAATTAGCAAATACGGCACTTGTTTCATTACAGTGATAAACTAAATCTCTGTCTCACTTAAAGCTGCAATGACAGCTTACAGCAATAGCCAAACCATTTTCCAATAGAGTCTAACAAGGTGACACTATGTGCTGTGCTACTGCACAACAGCTCACAATTCCTCATTACCAGCTCTGAATTAACTCAGAAATGGACTCCAATGCATCACACCTCTGAGACAGCATTACAAATTGCCAGGAGTTATTTAGTGCTCCATACCTGCAGTTTCCTTGAGGTACTTACACAGAAAGCAATCGGGAATATTAAAGGATAACAACAACTTGAGTTTGAAGCCAAATCAGCTCATGTTTAACTAGCCATGGTCTGACAAAAGTTAATGACCCAAGGAGCCAGTTCTACATCTGTACTTTATTAAACATTTTACATTAAAATTATATATAATTATACAGATTTATATGGATAATCTTTGGGATCCCTTCCAACTTAAGCCATCCTATGACTCTATTTATTGCTGTATGCACAGCACACCTGTCTTTACTCTCCACTGAGATGTATTTACCCCTGACACTGAGATGTCTTCTGCCCCTTCCTAGGCATCAAGAAATAAACACTGAGGGTCTGGCGGTTCCCTTACTGTTGATGAGGAAGCCACAAGGAAGCCAGTAAATACAAGGCTGAATCTGTGCAAAACGAAGCCCTCAGTCAGCAGCCCCAAGGGACACGGAGCATTATGAGGAGGAATTTCTCCATGCATGATTGCAATCAAATCAAGCCAGCGCAGCCCCCAGGGAAGCCTGCCCTAACAGACACTGCCTCCACAGCCCACCTCCTGCTCCCTGCACTCAGCAGGCACTGTGGCCATGTCCAGCAGTGAGTCCTCCCCTCCCAGCCATGCTGTCACCTATTTCCTCCCCAACACGTCTTGCTCAGCCCCGGTTGGAGGAGGCTGGCTGTCGGCATGGCCTTCCTTTCCATCTGGAGTCATTAACAGATCTCATCCTCCAGTCAATAAAATGAGCTAAAACTACATCGATTCTGAAGTTCTGGAGAATCAAAACACTCGATCTTCCCACTTGAACTTCCCTAGTGCTCCAATTAAGGTACCAGAACAAATCTTACCCGCTTGCTGGCACCAGCTCCAACAATGCCCTCTCCAGCTGTAATCACGCTTTGAGCACTGACCACCTTGCCTACACTAATTGATTTTCCTGTTACCATCTCCTAATGCAGTCTAGTTTTAAGCTTTTAAATGCATTTTACTCCTCAGTTTACTGCTGAAGTATTGTTGCTAGTTGCATTCTTAGCAGGAGCTGCTCCTCCACTAAAAAGAGCCCTATTGCCTTCAAATCTTATTCAGCCGTCTCCATTAAGTATTCCAGGTTGCTCTGATGTTGAAAATGCAAATCACAGAATAAGAGGAAGACGATAGCATACTGTTCATCTCGTATTTTGTCCTCCTACTCCCTCTACATTCTTTTAAATAAATGTCTCCATCTCTAAGTATAATGCAACGAAGATCGTATGAACTTGAGATATTAAATGTACAACACATACATTATTTTTTTAGTTGCTATAAACACAGAATGAACGTTACTTAATCAGTGGGACTGCATGACTCAGGGGCACAGGCAGGGTGAAACCTGGTGTTTCCCCGCTCCAGCAGAAGGTGGTTAATGGCTGAGTGGATTGCATTTAATGGGCAATTAGCGGTACAAGACAGACAGTTAGGGCTGAGCGGAAAACATCTTTGTAAATATGAGTTTCACCTCATTTCCCCAGCCTGGGTTTTGTCACCACAGACATGTCAGCCATTTAAAGGCCAAATGCCAACACAGAATGAATAATCTGGTGCTAAAAGTGCCTGACATCATTAACTGCAAAGTGCTAAAGCTGAGAAACCCTTCATACAACCTTGGCAATTAAAGAGGTCAACAAGCTCTCCCTGCCACAGCAGATGACCCTATCAACATAGGTTTGGTTGGGGAATATCTGCCAGAAAAGGGACCTTTTCTCGTGAATACTGCTTAATACCACTAGAGCTCACAGGGTAAGTTCCAGCTGCTGGCAAACACTTGCCTAACTCCACTATTCAGTTTGGGAAGGAAAACATTTGGACCATCAGTCACTGTCACAACACAGAGATGGCACATCAGCAATAGGAAAGTTTAGGATGGAAATGACACCAAACCAACTCAGTGCAGAAGGGAACACTGCAGCCAAACCGCAGCCCCTCTTCCATCAAGCATAGCACCTTCCCAGCGAGATCCCTTCCGTAACAGGGAAAACAACAGCAGAGAAACAGTTTCTCTAGCATCTATTTTCTAGGAGGTTTCCTTTTTTTCTGCCAATTCATCTCTGAGCTCGCACATTGCGAGCAGCTGCTCTTGTGCATGCTTGCAGGCAGCCCTCCTTTGGCAGTGGCAGACTAAGCCCCTTCTCTAAGAGACACTCTGCATTTGTCATAGGGTATCAACCCCCCAGCGACAGTTCCCAGCCACTCTATGCTGCACCGCCAGCACAACACACTTCTGGAGCTACCTATGAAGCCAGGGGCTGGTGCCAGCTTGGGTCCTGCTCAGTAACCCCTGCACCATTCCAGGAGGGTGGGGGAAAGGGACAAGGGGCAGCGTGGCTGCAGGTCAGAAGGGAGCTTCACAGTCCGTGTGAGGGATGTGAACACGCATACAAAAAAGCCTTTGTTTCAAAATGTAGAAATAGAAATGTGCTCCAAAGCATTTTTGAAGGGGTGCACATGGGATGCAAAGTCTCCTTGTTTCTTTTTAACCTTCTAAGTTTATGCCTCAAAGACAAAATGCAAGGCAATTGCTTTGACTGAGTACCGTAATTTCTACTTTTATTATTATTACATGCCTGCTTAAGCCATTTAAAACAACAAATAAATCCTTCAGGTCAATACTTGTGCAAGCATTTCTTACGTACAGCGAAACCTATTTTTTAGCTTTGCGTTAAAGCGGCCATGCAAGACTGAAAATGCGCCTTCAAGAAGAGCTGTTTGCTTCCACTATGCAAACCCAGCTATATTTAGTCGCTGGTGTGCATAGAGGACCTGACATTTCTGTTAGAGGACTCTATTTAAAACAAACTGCAACAATCTTCTCCACCAGCAGAGGCTTTGCTTGGCAATGCGGGGCACCTCCTCACCAGTCCTCATGACTTGGGATGGAGCTGAATTCAGCCGAGCTGTTGGGCCTTCTGCTCCCATTCTGCTTCTGCTTATTTCAAAATGAACAGAAGAAAACCAGCTCTGAACGGGTCACCCACACGAGGGCAGTAAGCGAGGCTGCTCCGTGCCCTGCTGACAAGGGTCCTTGATTGAGCACCCCTGCACACGCTGCTTTCATAACCCATTCACACACAGTGACAAAAGTACTTAAGGACCCATTCTTTCTGCTCAAATGGTTTGACTCCTGCATACAAGTTCAGCAAGAAAATTGAGAAACATCTGCATGGCTTATGTTGTACTGAATAAGCCCGTCATGGTTTTCTTTTTGTTCCTGGATGAGCTTGGAATCAGCAGCCATTATTTCTTACTCAAAATAACATTATTATGTTTCTACAATACCCGTGGGGTTCAGAAACTGGTTATGATCTGCTCTCACAAAGTGATACTTCAGTTCCCAGCGTTCAGCTCACAGCGTCAGCCATGATCTATGGCATTTTTCTGAAGAGATGATTAACTCTTATTCAGACAAAGGGGCATCAATGGGAAACAAAGGTTTCTACAGAAAAAATCAAACTGCTCTATCACAGCATGAGACCATGAAACAAGGCTCCCCAAAAACGCGCACGAGAATCAGCGTTGTAGGAATACAACAACACCTCAGGGAAACCACAGCATCTTCACCACCTCTGTGGGCAGCCTATGCCACTGCCTGACCTCTCTTTCCAAGAAGAAATGCTTCCTGATACCCAGCACGACCCTACCCTGCCACAACCCAGAGCAGGGCTGTGCAGGACTCCCAGGTGCTGCAAGCACCCCGCGTGATGCCAAGGAGCAGCTGCACGGTCAGGGCAACAGCTCTGCAGGAAGGATTATGCTGTCAGTGCAAGTGAGTTTGACATTGCAGAGATATCAAAGCGCAAGCAAAGAGAAAAGTTTCGTCAACAAAGTAATTGCTCTGCTGGACTCAATGGAGCTGCAATTATTCCTCACTGAGGTGTTGTCAGTTTGTACTGCAGATAGAAACTGTTGCATAACACAGATACGGGCATGTGCAGAGATTGCTTTTCATATGTAAAACTCTCTTGGCAGCTCTACGTTTTCTATTAAAATAAAGAAAGAAAAAAAAAAGAACCAAAAAAGTACATGTCGACACTATGCATTAAACACCCACATGCTTTTCCCTTTCAAAATTACGTTGCTTTTTAGCCAGTTAAATTTGCACTAGAAATCACAGAATGAGAAGATACCCTCCTTCTACACTTTGCCCAGCACTTGCTGGAAACAAGCCCAGTGCTTGCCCACGCTCACAGGACGTGCAGCACCCAGCACCCACTGCACGGAGCCACCCAGCACCAGCAGTGCTGGGACATGGGGGGACCACAGCCACAGTGATCAGGAGAGCCCAGGTTTGTCATTCCTGATGGCTAATGGAGCAAAACTGAATGCAGACTGGAGAGGAGGAAGAGCTGGGTTTGGCTCCCAGTTCAGTAACTTGGTGAATGCTTTGGCTGCTCGTGGCTATGCTAGCAGTGTGGAAGAAAGGTTCTCCCCCAGGTGCCAATGAAATTCTTCATTTGTGGTTTTGCCTCCAGTGTGCAGCACTGTCCATGCAGCAGCCACTCTGCTGTGAGCTGCTCTCCCGGAGCTCTCTGCAGGGAACTGGAGCTCTCTTCAAGGAGAAGGCGCTTCCATCTCTATTGGGTCTTGGTCTCTCCAGTAGTCCTAATGCAGCGCCAAGCAGCAGCCTGCAGCACTGTGCTCCTGCTCACTGGGGCAGCTTGGGACAGCGGTGAGTGCCCAGTGGGGGGTCAGGCCATTTCCCTCCCCTCCAAACTCACGCTCCTTCCCGACTTCCATTTATTTTTTCAACTTCCCAATGAGATTTTTTTCTCTGTTCTCATCACAGAAGGGAATGGAAAAGGCTAGAATTATCACAGTGAAGAGATCCCTCACTTTCTACATCAGACTTCAAAGCAGCACGCTCGCAGGCTTCAAAGAGTCCCTTGGTGACTGCAGAACCACCGCAGGGCTGCAGACTTCAACTAATTCCTGCTTAAATGAACACATCTCTACTACGAGACAGCCACATGCAAATTTAAAAGTAGTATTATTACTCCATTATGAAGATACCTGTTCCAATTTTGTGACAATTTCACAAAATGAATTGATTGTTAATTATCTTTTAGCACTCACCTATATGTTCCTGTAAGGCTATTACTGTACATGCATGAACACAACGACGGCACTGCTGCTGCCTCACTAACGGTTGGTGGCATCCCTTCATTGCAGATGTATACCCTCCTCCTCAGGTAATTATGTGAAACATGATTGTGGCCTTGGGCTCTGCCTGCTCAGTGTTTTCAATTAGATTTTACTACAAAAGTACATATTAACATTAAAGGAGCATTACAATGCAGCAAATGTGATAAAACAGATCAATGGTAGATATACCTTCTGCCTCTGTTGTTTCAAGAATCATAATTGCCATTAATTTACGGTCTTCTGAGAAAGATCTAATTGCTTTAATCATCCCTTATTTCACCCACAGTGTGCACGTTTTCTGTTACCCAGCTTTACCAGCAGCCTTGCAAACCTAGGCAGCAGACCAGTGCCCAACCATCTGCATGGCCACCACGGCCTCGGCCCAGCCTTCATGGTGCTGGGCAGCTGCACCTGGGCAGAGCTCTGGGCTGGAGAAGGTGCTCCAGGAGCACAGAAGATCCTTCTGGAAGAGCCCTGATCGGCACATGGTGCAGACGTGGGTACATGAGTGCTTTTGGACACGTTTACAGCCAGTATTTCTTCATTCTTCCAGACACTGAAGATGCCTCTGACAAGCACGGGTGTCAAATCCTGGCCAAATCCTGGCTGGGTGGTTGTTTTCTGACTGGTTGGAATCCTCCAAGCTTTCTGATGGATGCTGCTCCAGTGAGTGGGTGATACAACCACAGGGACGTGGCACATCCCTGTGATGAACACAGAACGACACCCAACCTCCTGCCCTGAACTGCAGGGCTGAGTGCTGTGCAAACTGCTGCAGGATGGCTGATGCAATGCTTCTACCCCATGGGTCCTCAATCCGTCTGTTGGATGCTTCAGGCTTCTGTGCAAAGGGAACTGGTATTGCTGTTATCATTGTACTCACTTCTGAAACATTAAAACCTTTGGTTGGCTGAATACTACATGAAATTGTGGCTGACAAAAACCCAGAATCACCAGATAGCTCCAGGAATAAGTGAGAATGAAAGCTTTTAAAGGACATTTAAGCACACGGAGGTATGTTCCCACCAGTCACTGTTTCCTAATCCACGAAGCGATGCAGTTCCAAGAAGTTCCACAGCACCAATGCAGCCCTGCAGCCGCACATCACAGAGCAGCACAAGTTCAGGGAACACGTTTCAAAGAACATGTAATTTGCCTTCTATGGGGCCAGGGTGCCATTTGGGCTGAGGCCAGCAGCTGGTCTCACTGCAGGACAGCCCACGGCACCGCAGGGCTGCCAGGCTGCATGAAATCCCACACACTGCTCAGACCCGATGCTGGATGAAGTTAAGAACTTCAGTACCTGAACACGCAGATCCTCACAGCTCCTGAAAACAAAATACAGCTGTAGGCGAACTCTGCTGCAGAACAGTGAGAGAAATGAGTATTTGCAGTTATAAAGTTCTAAGCAGCCACTGTTATTAGAACCAGTCTTCATTTCTGTTTTGAAACGCAGGGGCATTATAAAGAATAAACATTAGCATTATTTAAAGCTATTCATTTCAAAGGGTGATAAATTACATTTCTTTAGAAGAAAGCTACAGCTCACAATCCTCCCTGTGCCCCCACTATGCCAGATTCAAAGTCGTGCTCCAAATGAGCCTCAAAGCCCGATTTCCTCACCCACCCAACAGCATAAGACTCCAGCAAATGTGGTATTGAAATCCTCATAACTCCCAAATCCACATATGTATGGTTGCTATAGCAACTGTCATCTCAAGCCTTCCCAGCAGAGAAAATAAGTGTGTGTCCTACCTGGTTAATCGGTATTTGTATTATGGAGAATTGAAGGGTAACTTTGTTTCGCCAAAAAATAGAACAGGCACTGAAGTGCTACTGTGCTAATGTGATATTATTTAATCTGAACAAGAATCCACTTTGCATGTGCCTTGAAATTATAGTATTTATGTAACATTCAACACAATAAGTAAAAATGTTGCTGCCAAATATACTTGGCTTACCCCACTTACTGATTTGAATAGAAGGAACATGAAAAAAGACCCAGAAATCTGAAGGAAGGAGGAAGACTGCATGGGATCGAGGGCTGCAAGTTTCACAGTGGCTGTATTACAGTTAAGACAAATAAAAAAGCCAAAGGTTAATGCAATCTGGATTCAAAAATAGGCTGATGGAAAGCCAAGAATATATGGGCGGTGGTTTCTCATTTCTCTTCATTTCAGGATGCAGAAAGCTCCCAGCATGGAAGACCACACTGGCTGAAAACCATCACTCACTCAGAGTCATGATTACAACTTTTTTTTACTTGAAAAACGTCCTCAAAATACTTCAAGAAGTCCCACTTGTAGCACCTATCCAGGAGCATGCTGACAGACATTACTGCCTAGGAGACGTACCCAGAAATGTATTATTTTAATCTCAGCAATTACTAAATAAAAGTGATCACAGCTACTAAGCAGTAAAGTCTCTGCAGAACATTAAAATACAATGATGACTTATCCCTCATATTAGTTCAATGGCACCATTTGAGAAAATAAGATCTTAGGGGAATATGCAACGTAGAGAACTACACCTGCATGCTGTTGCCGAGTACGAGAATGGACTTCAGACCTGTGCACACAACGAGTTCTTTTAATCTCACAGTTATAGCCTGATTCCAAATGACATTTCTTCTTCAAACCATGATGGGCACACAAAACACAGACCTGTGCACGTTAATGAGCCCAACGTGGCACTGCAGATCAGACACACCATGCTGCTGGGTCCTGGCATGTCTGCTACATGGAGATTGATGTAGATGTAGAATACAGATTGATGCTCAGGTTGGCCATTAAAGGGATCTAGTTCTTCAGCACTACATCCTAGAGATTTAGAAATGTAATGTAAGCGACAGTACTCATACACGGAGATACTGAATTCCCACAGGAGAAAATAGCTTGTGATCTCAGACTTTCATAACCAGGGTTGAAATGGTGAGAAGAAATGGAGAACGAGGTGGTGAGAAAAGAGCCCCAACCCCGCGCCCAGCTATTTCTGACACAGCCTCCAACAAGTCCTCCTGTCCTGTTAACTCCTCCTAGCATCAACAGCATTGCGTGGAAAAAGTAAAATGGTACTAAACAAGTGCTGAGAGGTATTGTTTTCTCAACAATAAACTGACTTTTATGTACAGAGACAGCAAGACTGTATTTTAAGAACTCTTCCTATCACATTGATTTAACTACAGATGGTTTTTCCCTTCACTGTATTTTTCTTTGTTTTTTGCCATGAAAGCTTTGCCTCTGGTAATCCTTGCTGTGCAAGTCTTAAAAATATTTACTTTAAGAGAGAGTCATAATAATAAAAAAGCAGCTACCAGCACCACCTGCGAATGGATGCTTCCAGATGCACCAGAGCGCATCGCATGCTGCCATACTGCTGCTTTACCACACTGCCTGTAAAAACCTGAAAATGGTCCAACACATAAAGGGAAATGAAAGATCCGTGAGACCCAGCGATCTCACATGTGTGCCCTGAAGTCTGTCCTGTGGCAACGGGGCATGGCCACGTGGCCCCACAGGGTGACCCCACCACCATAGGGCCCGGAAAGGCAGGAGAAGGCAATGGTAGGAGCAGGCACTGCTGACCCACCCACAGCCTCAGGGCAGGGGAAAGCACAAGCCCGAGGGCTCCCTCCCACCACTCTCTCCCATCTGTGCTCCAAGATTTTGGCTCAGTTCGGAGCATCGATTGAGCTGTGCTCCACCTGACCTCACTGAGCAACCCGTGCTCTTTTCAAGTGCTGCTCTGTATTGACTCTGCCGCAGAGCTAGGGCTCCTGTAATTGGTTTAACAGCTTTTTGAGGCCACTTTGCTTCTGATAAGGTGCCCACACATCCACTGAGGATTGAATGCAGTTTTGTTGTCAAAAACAATTGTGCAGGGGCACAGTGGCAGTGTTTGGCAGCATGGGCCCTCGCTGGAGGAGCAGGGCAGCACAGCAAGGTGCACAAGGATGGGTGGGTACCACCCTCAGCCCCAAGGCCCCCGAGCCTCCATTGGAGCTGCTCAATACAGCACAATGGGAGGGACCCAACAGCTCCATGCTCAGAGTTTGGTAACCAAGGAAGGATCTTTCTGAGTGAAAACACGACATGGTTCCTATCTCCTCCAGCAAAGGCCACAGCAGCATTTTGGAATACATACCAATAGCCGCAGGAAAGCGCACTAAAAGAAGAATGCACCCCAAAACATGACCCAAAACCCAGAGAGCAACAGAGCAGCAGGCAGGCAGGAACGCGGGGCACAACCACCATGCAAGGGTTGGCAGCAGCTCACAGGGACCATGGGCTGCACCCAGCAGCAGGCTGTGGCACCAAGGAAGCCTGACTTTCTGACATCACAGCTGACCAGGGCAGTTCTGAAGGCTAAGGGCAGACTAAGAGTCTGAATAAATGCAAGCTATGAATTTGCTTTTCCCATATACCACCTCCCACATACCCCATAGGTTTTACATCCAGCCTGCAGCACTGGCCCTTCCTCAGCCCTCGTCGCTCCTTCCTCTCTGCTGATGGAATTATTTGCCTTTGATGAAATACTTGCAGCATGTTTTAGTCTTTTTTTTTTTTTAACCTGCACTGAACAAGAGAGGTATACTTAATATGCTTCCTACCAAACAACATTATAGTCGTATTTATTGATAAAATAAAATAAATCCATACAATGAAAAGCATGGCGTTATATATAACACCATTCCTCAGCTTAAAAGATTGGGCTGCATGAGATTTTCAGCATGTACAATTTCCATTTCAGCAAAGACTTGCGTGGCTAAGACCATGCCCAATATTTTCCAGAGAAAATATCTGACAGAAAATCACTAGCAATCACAAAAAAAGTACAACACCCCCTGCCCTGCCAAAAAAAAGAAGAAAAAAGAGAGTAAGAAAAAGAGACAGAAATGAAAGCCAAGAAGCAAAGCTACTCAGCGTAGGCACGAAGGCCTCTCTAGATGGGGAGGAGACCTGGCACATCTCATGGCTCAGATGTGCTACAGCCGCCATCTGTCCGTGCCCACACACCAGGGACCATCTCTGGGGATGACACCCGAGTGCAACCACGCGTGTTGTGAGCCGCACGTCGCACAGGTGAGGTCACACTGAGGGCAGAACTGCAGTCAGCCCCAGCGTGTTTGCACTCATCGTGCTGTGGCGATGGACCTCTGCCCTCCTCGCAGACACCGGTTCTGCAGGGCTGTGCTGACACAGGCTGCAAGGCTGTTTGCTCTGCTGGCATCATCTCCTGCACTCGGAGTGAAACCAAATTAATAATATCTTTTGCTGTCCTACGTGAATTCGTGCAAGAATCTTTCACTTTCAAAGCAGGTTAATTCAGCTCTATAGGTGAACTCGTGGAAAACTAAAGGTTTTGCTGCCAAATGATTCTTAATCCCAGCAGCAGCCTTTGACATTCTTCCAGTCTTTCTATCACATGCTCAAACCTTTGCAGAAGCTCAAAGCCACCATCTCGGTCACCTGCAGGCCTGACACGCTCCCAGGTAAGCAGCACAAGAGCTGCTCTGTGCTTGCTGCATCAGACCAAAGCTACACACAGACCCAGCTGGGTTGAAAGCTGCCCGTGTTGTTCCTTATCTCACTCCCGACAAGGAGAGCAGTAGGGTTTGAAATACCTGAGATGTGGCAGCACTCTTTTCCAGCAGAAATCACCACCTTTCGAGATGCAGCTGGAGCTCAGGACAGACTCTTTACCCCGCGGTGTAAATAAGCCCTGAGGCTGCTGCTAACAGAGCTGAGCACGCATCAGACAACTCCGCATTGAATTCAGCACTGACCTCTAGAAGCACAGACATCTCTTAATCATTTTTTAACATTATTTTCTTATATCTTCTACTTGAAATGACTTAGTTAAGAGATCTCCTTTTGTGAACGATATGACAGCTAATTCCCACTTATTCTACTGAAAAGGGACGATTGAAATAGATGCAACAATAAAAAGAGTGGCTAATACAATTGCCATTGATCATTTGCCAGTTTATCAAATGAAGATCCCACCAGCTAACTGGAGAAGGAAAATAGTGCTGTATATTGCATGTCTCTATAACAAGCTAACTGGACAGCTCATTTGAAAATCTTTGTAAGAAGTTGGACATCAGCATACAATTTATAGCTGCAATGAAAGCTTTTCTAGCAGACGCCCGGGAGCTCATTTTCACCTACCTTTTCAGCTGACTGGGCAGTGCCAAAAAATATTGGAATGAAGGCAAGCCATACTATACAGGTAGTGTACATAGTGAATCCAATGGGTTTAGCTTCATTAAAATTCTCTGGGACACCCCGAGTCTTGATGGCATACACAGTACATGTAACCATTAGAAGAATGCTATAACCCAAGGAACAAATGATTTGTAGATCCGTTATGTCACATTTGAGAACTCCTCTGGCTTGATCAGGGTTCATAGTTTTCTGCTCATCATAATCTATAATGATGTTGGGTGGGTCAACTGCAAACCAAATAAAGACACCTAGAAGCTGCACAGATATCAAACTCGACGTGATCGCCAGCTGCGACGTGGGGCTGATAAGCCTGGGTGCTGTCACTGACTTTTTGCCCTGCTCAAATATGCGGTAGATGCGGTTTGTTTTAGTCAGCAGGGCTGCGTAGCTGATGCACATCCCCAGCCCCAGGAAGATGCGCCGGAAGGAGCACACGGCGACGTTTGGCTTGGCGATCATCAGGAAGGTGATGATGTAGCAGAGGAAGATCCCCGTCAGCAGGACGTAGCTGAGCTCCCGCCCCGAGGCCCGGACGATGGGGGTATCGTTGTAGCGAATGAAGGTCGCCATGACAAAAATGGTGGCGATAATCCCGAGCATGGCCAAGAAGACAGGGATCACAGCCCAGGGCGAGTGCCACTCCAGCTTGACGATGGGGATGGAGCGGCAGCCGGTGCGGTTCTCGTTGGGCCGCTCGTTGTAGGAGCACAGCAGGCAGGTGACCTCATCGGCCTGGTACTGGTACCCATCGCACAGCTCGCAGTGCCAGCAGCACGGCATCCCCTTCACCATCTTCTTCCTCTCTCCCGGCTTGCAAGGCAGGCTGCAGACCGAGGACGGGACCTGTCGCACTCCTTTACCCCACTGCATGTCGTCGATCTAGGAGACATGTGAAGCAGAAGGATGCTGTTATGTAGGTGTTACCGCCGGACCACGGGGCAGCACGCTGCAACAAACAAATGGAAAACATCACATGTGGCCCACTGTGCTTTTCCAGACTGCACACCAGTGCCTTCACGTGGGACTGTAACCCAAGACTATTTACTACAGCCATTTTTCACGTTTCTTACTAATAAATTTGTGTAGAATGACAGAGCGCCAGATAAAACAGCAGTGTGGAAACCCTTTTTGCTGCATGAAAATCAGTGAGAGCACTTGATTTGGCTTATGGGAAGGCAGCAGACACACTGTCAGACTGTCTTTTGTGCACCCAGAGCCTGGGGCTTCTCACCGAGACCACAGCAAGTGTGCTCCCTTCCTGGAACTCCTGCTACAGGGGAACACTTTGAACGAGGTGGAAACGTACCTAGGGGCTGGAATTGGTGGGAATGTGGTGAGATCTGTAATGAGAGCTGCATAAGAACTACAAGGTACAAAGAAAATAGTCATCAATGAAAAACACCGTAATTAGATAATATTTCATTTCAAAGTCACAGCCAGCTTTTGAAATATCATGCGTGCTTCTGGGAATGCAAATTATCAGCGACTGTATTAAGTAATGGAACGTCTCATTTGTTCCGTAGTCTAAAGAATCCTAAATCCAAATAATCCTAAACTCCAAGTCTAACTCAAAATACTGCACAAAATTGGAGTCACAAATCATTCCAGAACATTCCAGACTGACCAGCTGCTAAGAACCCGGCAGGTTCAGCACTGAAGCTCCCCTGCCATAATTCAGTCTGGGACCACGGGGAGGTCTGACACCCAGCACCGACTCAGGGCACCAGATCCAGCTCAGCCACAGAGCAGAAACCTCAGAGACCCCTCAACCTGCAGCACATGTGTGTGCACAGCTTTTCCTGATGCACTACCTGATCTGCTGGGGCAGATGTGAGTAAGTCTAACTAAAACAACATTGCAGCTAATAATTCAGGTTCTTCAATGTTTACACGCTCCAATATTTCCTACAACTGAGGGATTTTAAGGTGATCTGCTGGAATCAGCTGTGTGATTACTGATGTGCGCAGGAAGACTGGGGTTAGAATGTCTTAAACTGAAGGATTAAGGTGCACCCCCCTAATTTAATTCAAAATAGACCCCGTACCAACTTTGTTTCATACACTTGAAAAAACATCGAAGCCACAGACTGCTCAAATATTATACTACTGAGAGCCTGCAGCCAACGTTACAGAAATAATCCCTCGATAACAGATACTTGAGAGGTCTGCCACTGCTCAAGAAACTTCATTAACCTTCAATATTCACTGCTTATTCTGAAAGAAAAAAAGACCCGGCAACTCTTCCCTAACATCGCACTGAGCTGAAGGCTTGCAGCTTACACAAGCTGAAGAATGATTCCTCCTTACCACTGCCCTCTATCTCACCTTCCTAGAAAGATGGAAGCTGAGGCAGGGCAACTACCCCATACCAGTGTGGTACAGCTACAGAGTGGCACGCCAGCCCAGGCTGGAGCCCCCATTTGCTATTACAGCTACTAAACACAGAACGTACTTGATGCTGGTTTCACAGCATGCATTGATATGAAATGAGGAGAGCATCTACATGCATGCATTTTGACCCAGGCTGCAGCAGTGAAAGGGTTCTCACCAATTTTCTACATAGCTCAGAGAGCCACAGAGTTATTAATGCATCATCACATCCCCCTACACCCGCAGACCCAGAAAAGGGAGAATTTCCATATTCTCAAAAGTATCCCGTGCACTGCTAGATAGTGGGGACAGCCTGAAGGTATCTCATTCTGCACAGATACTGGTGTGAGGAGATAAATAGGAGATCAGGCAAAATTATGGAAAGTTCTTTTCTGGTCTGCTGGGACCACACCACGATAACTCTGTATCGCTGCCCTCAGAAAGGCTCACGGTGCTCCTTTGCTTCTGGCTAGAAAATTAATAATGAAAACTGCTGTCAGATAAGCCACCTGCCACCGAGGCAGGCGCTGGGAGCGGAGAATCTGATCCAAAGTGGAGATGCTTCCCCCCATCCTCCCCCAACACACACACACACAGAGTATTTTTGAAGCATTTCTCATCTTTGTAATAAATTATTGCTTTGTAACTGCTTTCAGAAGTGTAAACAAAAGCAACAAACTGTTCAGCTGTGCATCGGGAGCCCTGGGAGCTGATGGCCATACCCAACGTACATTATTCTGTTCTCCTCTTCCCATCCCTTACTGCAGTTTCTGTAAATAGGCTTTTGAGAACCCGAATCTAGAAAAATTTCTATTGTGTTGAGGAATTGTTACATTCAGTTCCTTTTTTTATTTACTTAAACCTCTAAGCCTGCTTCTATTTAATGGCACTTTTCCCAGTACTTCTTGCCTACCTGAGCTGGAAACGACTTACTTTCAGATTTTGCCAAGTTCAGAGTTTCAGGATCAGGACCATGATGAAAAAGCAGGAATAATTTTTGTTCACAATTACTGTAATAGCACCGTCAACAAAACAAAACAGCAGAGCGTTTCATTCACCACAATCTAACTAATAGCAGCAAACCACGGGATTTGCTGCTGTTAGGTTCAGATAAAAGCAGTATTTTCAAGCAGTCCATATGAAAGCAAGCACTTCTGGTCTTTGCTTCTGCCCTCAACCACCTCAGCATAGTGCCAGCCCTGCCTTCAGATCGGCACCTAATCTGCAACTGCTCAGAATCTGGATGGCAGATGAGGAACATGAGGACAGGCACTTTGTTACAGCCTTGCCAATTAGCGTTCCTAGTGCTGGCGGAGCACTGCGCTTTGTGCTCCCTCCACGGCTGCCCCATGCTGCCATGACACCGCATGCACACCCAGCACCGCTGCCCTTCGCGCTCCCTGAAGGCTGCACACCAGCACGTCTTTCACCTCCTGGCTTCATTTCAAGATGCTGAACCCACAGCTGAGGCTGTTCGTGGCTGTGGGCAGTGAGCAGCCAGCAGCCAGGAGCAGAGCCCACAGCTCACTGCCCACTCCATGAACACCTCGGTGCGATGGGATCCGGCCCCAGCATTAATTCTCATCATGCTCACCACAGAATAAACATCGGCAAGAAATGCTTAGTCCGTCTCATAAGGCCTAGCATAATTGTTCATTTTAATGAATAAAGTAACTCGATATATGTCTATAATTTAAACATCCCCGCTTCTTTTCTCAGCACCACAAACATTTCTGTAATAAGCTATTTGTTCTGAACCAAATTGTTTCATGCAATGTTTGATTAAAATGAAAGTCAGTACAAAAATAATTATGTTACTGATAATTAACCTTCTCAGGAAGAAGATAGCTACTTTCCCCAATAGGATGCTTATAACGGCGCTGCCATTAATTTCATGGACATATTAGGAAACAATTGTGGAGGATTGCGCTCAGATTTATTGCTATCTCACAAACTGCTTTCAGGCTCCTGTCACTAAGTCAGAGTTCAAACAGTTTTTGTACATTCAACTTCCCAGATAGCAATATTTGCATGACTTAGCTCTTCAGGCTTAGCTATTAATGTCTTGTAATTAGTTTTTCAATCCAGGGCTTTAATATGATAACAGTTTTAAGCTAAGAATATGTCAACAACACACAGTCAACAAAGCTTCCTGCAAAATATCAACTAAAATCCCTTAAACAGATAACAGCAGCGATAAGCCAAACTACCAGGGAAAGACACCAATCTACCACAGCGACTCACCCAGACATGGCCAACACTGCGTTTCACCCACTGCTGTAACCTCCCCCTTCAGCTCCGTTCCCTGGGCGCAGTGGCACCCAGCCCTGCAGGAGGGGCTGCTCCCCACCACCCCGTCCGTCCCCATGGCTGAGGCTCCTAACAGCCCTGGCGCTGCCCCCTCCTGCACCTGCTGCTGGGTTCCAAAATGGATCCAAAATGGGCAGCTTCAGAGGAGCAGCTCCAGCACCTCAGTTTTCCCACTCTGTTGAGATATTCATCTTAAATCCATCCAAATATTCTCCTTTTAAAACAGGAGTTAAAAGTCTCTCTATGAGTGTCCTGCTCTGGTCTCTCCTACCACTGCCCGCTTTGTGCCAGGGAGGGCTGCGGGCACAGACACAGCCATATCTATCATTTAGTCATCGTTTATGTGATGAGTAAATCAGTGTTCAAACCAAAGGCAGTGGAAACTCATCACTGCTCGCAGGCTTGCAGCCAAAACCTGGCAGTTCTGTGCAGCCAGCACAGCTCCTTCAGCTCACACACCTGCTGCCAAACGCTGGGCTCTGAGCCATACCGCTGCCCACCAGCCTGAGATCCACGGGCTCTATGTTGTAGCTGTTTTTTGGTGATCTCATATCAATCAGTTCTTAACCTACACGGAAACACAATGCATCTTCCTTTTCTCATCTTACTGCTTGTTTAGTTTAATACTTGTAGTTATTTTCCACTGATCTCACCTGCCTCGGTAGCCCCGGACACCGACTGCAATGAGTAACAACAGTAATGAGATCCAAAGCCTGTTTGTTCTGCATTAAACCAAGGACAATTTTAGCACAGCACTGATTCAGAGAGAAACGCTTAATCTACAGTTTTTGCAAAAATGCTCATTATATATTCCTGTTGACACACAATAAAGCCGAAAATTAATTATTTTAATGCTTTTATATCTGGCTACAGCTTCCTGTTGTCTTCTCGGTAATGGGATGGGATGGGCCATGCATCTTCAGAATTCATCCTGCAGCCTCTGCTTAACTTTTTAAATTAAAATAGAACATATACTTCCAAATGTGCATTTATAATAAGCAGTAGTTATCTATTTAAGTTGATAAGTTAGGGCAAACCTATCTTCTTGAAGTAATCCAAGAGAATTTGTCATCCTGAAGTGGCTTACAATTAGTTTCTGCAATCAGCACCAAGCCCATTGCACAGACCAACACCAACTTCTGCTGTCCTTTGTGCTGTGCTCAGCATTTCGCCCCCAGCACGCTCCACTGCCAGCCCTGTCAGAGCAGACTCGAAGCCAATATCTTCTTTCCTACTTCACAAAACAGAAATAAGCTCACGGTGCCTTTAATATTTTACATGCAGAAAATAACATGGGGGGAGCAACACTGCCACGCTTACACACCACGCCTCATTTCAGAGCCCAACACGTTCCTTCAAAGATAATAAAACCAGCCCCTGTTGTCTGTTGTCCTTATGTTGTGGTCACTCAACCAATATCAGAAACTTTTAGGGGAAAATTTGATTTCCAAAGCTTTTCTTCATTCCCTATTACAACCTACTGTAGTGCAAACCTTGGTGACAAATTATCTGATCTTTTTAAAGGGCATCTAGGGAAAAAAAGGGAAGGGAAGAAAACCCACTGCAAGGCATTATGGGGATATTTATACATCAGATTTCAGCTTCGTACAGGAAGACAATGGCTCACTGTGAGGCCACCCCTAAATGCCTTAATCAAGTGATGCTCCCACTGATATCAATTGGAGCTTTGCTTCAGTGAGGAACTGATGGATCGGTGTTTAATTAAACCATAAATCAACTTGAAATCACCAGCAGTTACCCCCAGGATGCCCAGGAGGAACAGCCATCAGGCGTAGATTGCATTGTAAGAAGTGCCAACACTCTAAAAGCTTATATTCTTGGAGTCTTGGGGGGGAAGGAAAGGAGGAGGAGATTTAGCAACGTGGTGCGGGAATCATGAAAACATACCTCATTTCAGTTCAGCTACTCACTGATACTGCATGGAGCACAGACAATCTGCAATTCTGAGTCTCCCTGTTACTGAAACTGGACCAACATTTAACCCAGCATCACCTATCTTGAGAGCATCAGTGGGACAGCCCATTTAAAGGCTGGTTCAGTGGACAGGACTGGGAGCAGGGCGGGCTGGCTGCCAGCAGGGCTCAGTGGGGCATCCCTGGCACCACTCACAACCCACAGATGTCAGCCTGAAAAGAACCCAGTTGTCCCACTGCTGGCAGCCCACACTTCTGCCAGCTCCTGATGTTTCCGTGGCCGTGTAGAAGGAGATAAAACGCTGCTTAATTAAAGGAGCAATTTACAGCTTGTCTGGCACCTAACTGGGACAATGAAAGCAGGTTATGAGCATAGTAGCCTGGACTATTATGAGCATTTTATGCCTTTGGCATAAGCTAACTTGTCCTTTCGTGTCACGGCCCTCAACAAAGCGCAGCTGGAGCCGGAGCCGTGTGCGCCCCCCGCACCTCCATGCAGCGCAGCACTCGTTGCACCGTGGCGTGAAACAGAGATGAAAGGCTTCATTTCAAAGCGAGGTGGCCCAGTTACAGACTCGTATAAGAGAAACTGCTCAATATTTTACAGCCGGGCAGGAAAGGGCCTTAGCAAAGTTGCCTTCAATCACAGATTTCTGCTTTCGTCTGCTTTTTGGGACGGTCAGACACGATAGCATGTGTCGTATTTCAAACATACCCACGTTGCTATCAGAATAAAAATAAGAAACTTAAAAGTCATGAGGCATGCAATAAATAATTAGATAAGGGAACCTCACACCTGGATCCTGACAAAGAGGGCTGAAATGGTCCCACAACCCCCCTGCTGCTTCCACCCAACGTCTGCAAGCAGCAGTGAACACAGCAGCACGTGCTAAATAGGATGGAGGAAGCTCTGCATTCGGCGTAATAAGGCATAGCAGAGCAAGATGAAAGCCAAGGCAGCAGCACGTGCAGCTTTCTGTACGTGCCCAAGGACTCGAACAGACCTTCCCTGGGTATTTGAAGCTCTGCACTTGCTCCACAGCTGTCCTAGAAATGAAGACTAAAGGGATTCATTGTGCAGGATGACAAAAATCCCTCAATCCAAAGTACCAAACCACCTAAAAAACAGCTTGATATTGGGTCAAAGTAATTGCTCGGTATTTAAGTGAACAGTTGAAATCAAATGTTCTCTTCTAATACGTTCATAATACTCAGAAATTTTCAAGTTCAAGTCCCAAATAACAGTATGAGATGACAAGGGCAGCTAGAAGCAAAGGCAGGAATTCTGATTTTTCTCCCCAGAACTCATTTTCAGAGCTATTTTTCATAGTACGGCCATGAGTTGACCTTACCCAGGTTTTGAGAAAAGGATGATCCCTTGATGCTTATTTATCTCTGCTTATGAGCTAATAACTTCTTTTTCTGTTATTTATGGTTGTGAAAAAGAAATACATCTGCCAAATCTGATATATTATGTTCAAAATGGAAAGGGTAATAACTAGAGATGTACCAAATGGCAGGTGTGTAATTTGGATAGCATTTATCTTGAAGTGCCTGCCAACTCAAAATGCTTCAGTTTATTTATCCTACTAATTTCCAAGCTGATTCAAAGACCAGTATGTGCTAGTCAAATTATTTGGTCCTGGTCTTCCCCTTTTAAAGGATCAGCATCAATTGTACAGTAATTTCCTCGTCATGGCTAGTGAGCATGGCATAATGACACACAGGCTGGGGAAGCAAGATGAAAGAACCACAAAATTCCAAGTGATATTCAGCACCTAACTCCTTTAGGACCCTAATTAGGTTGCTGCAGTATTAATGCTACTAAATTTTCCTGCTCGGGCTAGACTTGGTCCCAGCCACTGCAGATGGTATGCAGAAAATTAGGGCTGGCTAATGGGACCAATTATCCTTCACATGGAGGCCACTTTTCCACCAAGGCTGAGGTCATGTCGTGCTGAAACAGGGCTGGGAAGGAAGAGCAAAGGAGGTGGCTGTCACTGCACAGCGATGGCACAGGGCGTGCTGCTGCTCTGAAGGTTACACGGGATGCTGGTTTGCTTGGGCTGTGCAGGGTGGATAAACTGGCACAACACATATGAAAGGACACATCTGAAAGGCTAAGATGGCATGCAAAACTGAAACAGTTTGAAAAAGAAGATCACTTCATAGATTCAATGCCTAAATAAATAAGAGTAAAAATATTATCCTCCAATTGCATCATTAACGGTGCCGTCTTCCTGCGCTTCCACCGAAATTCTGCAGCCAACTTCAGAGCTTTATTTCCTACACTAACCATGGCAACTGAAGGAATTTTGTGCCTCAGTGCACTTTCGCAGACTTAATCAGAAATAACCAACACCTTGCATTTTTCTCCCCGCTGTACCCTTTTCACCTCTCTGAAAAGTGAGCACAGCGATGGGGAGCAACTTCTCATGCCCTCCTGCTGAGCACCTCAGTATGCCACCGCTGGGCATCCTTTGCAGCACTGACACTCTTCCTTCCCTCTCCTCCCCAGGCATACAGAAATGCATTACAGTTACAGAAGCATCCCAACTAGCAGAGAACAGCCTGTGCTGCTTTTTCCAGTCGTAATTCTGAAAGAAAAGCCATCCAAGCTTTGGCTTTTGCCAAGGGAAGTGGAAGTCCATACTGCTGATTTTGTTTCACCAGCCTGTCTGAAAGACAGACAGTGCAAGAATGGAACAAAATACCTCATTATAGGCAATATTTCTAGCTGCTATTGGGAGCTGCATGCTCAGAAGCCGCATTTAATGGTCAAATACACACCCTCCGTATCATTAAAAGGTGCAATTAACAAGTAAACAAGGTTGTTGCCTGGGAATCATCTACTGCAGCGTTTTCATATTAAAAGTACATTTTCAGATCAGTGGAAGAAGAAGCAAACAAACAGTGAAACAAAACAAATAAACTTTAGGGAAAGCCTCTTTTAAGTGCAAACTAAAGGCACTTCTCAGCTCTATTTGGGGCTGTTATTGCCTGCCATACAAATGATTAGCCTGAGACATTGCAATGCATACTATATACCCAATATTGTACTCTTCCCACAAACCACATCGATTTTCTATGGAAGTTGGCATCCAGGGACATTTAAAAATGATTCTTTTTGACGCACTCACTGCATGGACTCCTTTGAGAACCTTTATAATTTGCTTAATCATTGGAAATTCTAATGGCCATTCACACAGCCCTGGTGGGGGCAGAGCCTCTTGAAAACCCTGCATGGAATTTTTTCCTTCCCTCGAAAGAAAGCCATCATAATTCCGTTCTGCTATCCTTGCTTCTCACATCTGTATGGTCTCAACATTTCGCTTTACAAAACACAGCTGGATTGTGCTCTGGGGCAACAAGAGCAGCACGACACCAATCATTCCTCTGCCTGTTAATGCAGTACCCTAAAATACTCCGCAAAAAAAAAAAAAAAAAAAAGATGACAAAACAGGAGCTGGAAGCTTCTCCCGGATGACCCTGGGTTTAATCCCTCCAAGGCCTTTGAGTGGATCCCAGAGACCATTCAAGTCCCATCACACAGCTGCTACTAGCGAGCCCGGCAGTCCACAGTTGTGATGTGTAGGAGAGCAAATACATCACCTATTTTAAAAGTGCAACTTAGTTCTTTTTTGATCTCCTATTTCTTACCTTACTCACTCTCAGAGCAGGTCTGGTTGCCTATTGGCTCCTGGACATTTAGGAGAACACAAGATGAGGCAAATTCCGAAGCCAGTAAGTTGCCTGATACGCTTTCTTTCCTTTCTAGCTTGTATGAGTTTCTTACCTTTTTTTTTGCAATGCCTTTGAAAAGATGCCTTATATTTTAGGTACTCTCTCAGTCTGGTTTCTCTTAGCATTTATGTCCTTACAAACATTTTACCCTGTGACATTCTCAGACCTGGAAAAATTATACCAATGCTCACAGTTACCAAAAGCTGACGTAGCTTCATTCATTTCGCTTTGCCTAAGGTAGTGCAGCTCATGCAGCATACATTACCACCTAAGCAAAATGGGTCAATAATGAACAAGAAATGACATTTCATATCTTTAATCCCAAGTCTGAGTCAGTTTTCAAAGCAAGGTGCAAGATTTAACTATTGCCTTCCTACTTATATGTAGTACAAATCTAAATGGAAAGTGCAAACCACAGAATAAACTTCTACTTAAAAAAAAATACATGCATCTATATATACATTTATATATACATCTACATACATATGTATAGATATACAAATATACATATATATATATATATATATATTTCTTGTGACTTCCAAGTATGGCAAGTAAGCTCCAGGAATACCGTCGAGCACTGAATGTCACTGAATAGCTGCTTGGATCCAGTTGCTGTTCTGGATATTTCCCTACAGAGGCCATGTAGGCCTCCTGCCAGAAGATCAGACACCTCGTTATTCTTTCTGTTAGATCTCTATTTATAACTTTTATTTTCAAATTCTGTAACAGAGATGTTTGTGGCATTGAAATAGATCAGTCTGAGCAGAAGTAGATGAATAGGTGTTGAACAGCTGATAACAAAATTGCCTAATATATTTGTGGGGAAAAAAAGAACCCCAGTGTGGAAGTGGCACTGTTACCCTATAACCTCCCAGAGGCCAGGGCCAGATCCCTGCTCCTGTACATTCATTGACACCAAGGGTCATGGATGTTACTTGAAAACACAGCTGTTTTCTGCCCATCTTCCCTCTCCTCTAAATCACTGCACTGAACCCACAGTGAAAAAAATAACATAGCAAAGCTACTTTCCCAAGGATGAGGGAGTTTATTAATAAGCACAGAGTGATTTCCTTTGCACTGTAGAACACGAGACAGGATTTATAAGCAGTTAGATTCATGTAGTGTACATGTTTATGGAACACTATTGATGATTATCAATACAATTCATCTCCTAAGCACTTATTTAGAAAGATTGCAGTGATAAATTACTTATTGCTGGAGGAGATTATAAAAAGAGCAAGGAATTGCCCAGCCGTTGGCCTTCTGACTCTGCAGCAAAGGCTCTATTCAGGTGGCAGTTATGTTCCAACATCTACACTGCTTAATGCTGCTGAATTATTTACCATTCGAGGGCACATCATTAAAACAATACAGATTTGTTCATTTCTGCACACAGGGTTTTTAGGCATCTTTAATATGTACTTGTTCCTGCTTACAAAAAAAATTAATTAGAGATACTTTAATTTCACTTGGAACTAGCAGTGAATTCAGGCTGATGCTCTGCAAGTGACACACGTTTCAAGCCGGGGCCCCCCGAAATCTCTGCAGTTTAGCAGTGGGCAGGGCAACAGGCTTTCCACCTCTGCTCTTTATCAGCTGGGGATGCAGCTTCAGTCATCCTGAAAAATGCACTTCAGCCTCAGACCATCGCCCAGCTGCCCAGTGGCACCTTTACATGCCACAGCACCGAGCAGGAGATGTTGATGCAATTAAAATAATATGATGTGACCTACACAGACAATAGATGGGAGGCACAGCTCTCAGCCCAGACCTGCAGCTCATCGTGCAGGTCCTCAGTGCCAACAACTCATTTGTCCCCTCTGCAAAGGCCCAGACCTCCTGCGATGGGGTGCTGCTGCCATGGTGCTGGCACAGTGCACCAAGTCCAAGCTCAGTGGGATTAAACCCACAGCAAACTGCCAATGGCAAACAGCATTGGCTTTAATGACTCCCAAGAGCTTGTCAATGCAAAACAGGAAAGTGGGGTACAGATGGAAGAAAAGGGCTGTTCAAAGACAGCCACAATGCAGGATGCTACTTGTGCAGCAAATGGCACAGGGGTGTGGGAGTGAGTTCAGGCACTGCGGGGAAACAGTGGAGACAAGTATGGGATGGAGTCCCAGGGAACATGATAAAGAATGCTGCTGTGCTAGGGTGTGCAATAGACAAATCCTTGGAAAAACAAGATTCAGCAACTTCATGGGGATTTTTTTCCCTTTACTTTTGTATTTTGACAGCTCAAGGGCAGTTGCAGAGGTTTGGGCATGAAAACATAATAAACCTGAGACATGCTGAGTTAACTACATAGTGAAAGAGAAGCAGTATCACTACATCTCCCATGAGAACCTCCCATTCCTCTAGAGGCAATCCATTTCTGCCTCCTTCAGACACATCAGCTCCTCCAGGAGAGGCGTGTTTGTCCTTTTCAGGTACCTCAAAGCATTGCAAGTCGCATTCACAGAAGTCAGCCAGTTCCTGCCATTTCTAAGTGCCTTCCATTGGCCAACCCCTAAGCGCTTTATGGAGGAACAGAGGCACACATGCCAGGAAGGTACCCATTTTAGGATCTATGGGGTAAAACAGCACAGACAGTTCACTGCCTTTCTAAAATTCAAATTTCAAATCAAGCTTCCCTATTTCTTACTGCATGAATAGCACAAATAACAGTAATCAAGTTATTCAAACAAAGAAACAACAACACAACAAAAACAAAATCCTCCACACACTAGAAGTTACCCACTGCAAAACAAACAAAACCCAGCTGCTGACACCTTTTCCCCACGGTAAATTTCCTCCTTTCCATCAGTGGCACTGCTTGTTCTGGAACACATTCAAAACAGTTCTCCTGGTACTGATGCTTACATGTTATAAATACATTTTATATATATATAATAATAAACAAGCATACTCTCAGCACTGGCACAGTACAAGAGAGTCCAGATTTCCAACGCTGATGTGAAACCTAGAACATAGGCCAGCAATGCTCTCATCCAGTTGCACGGGCTGCATCTCTGCTACTGAGCAGGCTCTGGGGTTCACCAGACTGCACGTCAGTGGGGACGCAGCTGGCTGAGTTTCCAGCCCTAAAATCCAGGGAAAGCATTTCAAACCATAAGAGGGCACAAACTATAAATACTGTTTACTAAATCCGTGTGCCGGGGGCTGACAGAACTTGACATAACCCTCGTGACATGCTCTGCCATGACCTCCTGTGGGAGATGGTGGGGCATCATGTAATCAACCTCACTGCAGGGAGAACACAGCACTGCAACAGTTTTTCATGGAACACTGGCCAAACCATTTAAAATTAGACATCTGCTCATTTTACCCTTGCGTAGATATCTGTGAAATACAGCCAATGTTTTCACTAAATCATGCCTTGAGCGTTAGGCTAAGCTGTGTTAGATTGCTTGAGATCAAGCAAGTGAAAGAAAATTTGGTAATTACATCGGCCTTATGTAAAAACTACGTTATGGCCCAACTTTGCTGCAGTGAGAGTAAAGTATTTTCTTGGTGATCAATAAAATTCTGACCTCAGATACAGAAACGTAAATGCAGGGTGAGTCAGCTGCACCCAGAGGAGACACCTCACATACAGGCAGATCTGAGCCTGAGATCTGTGTGTGGGGAGCAGACATCTGCCTTCTCCAAACACTGCTGCCAGACAAGAAAGCAAACGGGATACAAAGACATGGAGAAGCAACTGGGATGGAGAGAAACACAGACTCAGACATCTCAAAAAAAACAGGTTTGTAAACTGATGGTAACAACGAGAAAACAAACTGGCATGGCTTACTGTAAGACTTGTAAATACATGCTGCTAAAGATCTCCTCAGCTGATCTATTGTCTTTTGCAACAGACAAAAAGTCAAACAGTTATGGTGAAAAAAATATGGTGCAGCTAATCAAGATTAATCAGCATCCTAACTCCATACTTCTGCCTCCCACTGCAGAAGGGTGACAGTGGGAAGACAACATACACCACTGTAGGACTGACTGACCATAGACTGAACAGCAACACTGCTTCCATGGGAAAAATAACAGCAAAATGCTCTTAGCTTCTTTGAATGAGGACAATAGTAAAGAAAAAAACACATTACTCACCTAGGACAGTCTTTGGCACTTATCTGCCTACTGCTTTTGAGACCTGGAGCACCCTTACCATTAATGGCAGCATAACTGGGCAGAGCAGCTTCTCTTTTGTGATGGAGAACATTCAGACACACAGAACTAAACCAGACAGCCCCAAATGGCCAGTCTTGTGGAAAACAGAGCATCATTTCAGCATTTTCTAAATTAAAATCAGCACTCTCACCAACCATCCTTTGTCTCCCCTCTTGTGTTGGTATTAAAGAATTGAGAATTGGGAAAATATCCTGAAGCGTTACCTCAACATCCATTACTGAAAGTAAATTGCAGACTTTGGCAGCTTTCCTGGGAGATATTTAATAGCAGCTTCTATTTTGTTTGGTTATTTTAGGGCATCCTTGACTCCTCTAAACTCCAGAATGTTCCTTATTATTGTAAGAAAAAACACAGGGACTGTCATATCAAAGCTAATCCTGTGCGTGAGGAGAAGGGAAGTTAGTGAGCCAGTCTCAGCTATTGACACAACACTGTAGCCTTCAGGACATGAGGGTGAGGAATGCCTTTTATCGAAACATTTAGCACAACGGCAGGAATACAAATCAAGCTCCATTAATTTAGTTTTAAATATTAATGAGCCAGGATACGTAGTTTATATAAAGATTTACTTAATAAAATATTAAAATTTTTGCTAAAGGAATTGTAAATTCCAAGTCTATAAAGGAGAGTCAAGCACCAGAAGTTGTAAAAGACGGAAATAGCAAATCAAAGAGCATCAGGATTCAAGAAGAGCACAACACTGTGGTTAGTCTCAAAGGCTGCACCCTTGGTAATCCACATTAATTATTGTTTGGACCAGGAGAGGAAAGCCCTTCTGTAGCAACTGGCATTCCACCTTGGCTTTATGCCATTTCTGTTGCTGCAGAACAGTCAGATTGGACGGGAGGAATCATCTCTCTGCTGTTATGACAATCTGTAGGGAGCCGAAGAGCTACGTGGTTAACCAGCACATCTCCTCCATGTCCATGGGGCACATATCCACAATGTCAAGCAGGGAGCCTGAGCCCAGATCTCTGGAGATCTGTAGGCCAGGGACCTGTCATCACCCTCATGTGGATAGAGCTGACAAGAGCTCCCCGCTTTCTCAGCCAACAGTCATATTTGTTTGTTCATCTGGGCAACATCAAAACGTCTGGGGAATCTTTGATCACCTATTCTTACATCCTTACTTTTCTTTAGGCATCGTTACAAAAGAGATATCTCATTCATATGGATATATTTCACTTAAAAGTAACACAGGAAAAGTGACTCACTCAAGAAATACTTCATTTCAGCTTTCTTAAAAACAGAAAAACTGAAGAGCATCCACAAATGAAAGCCCATTGGTTTCAAACCACAACGCATTACTGGTTCATTTTCCAACGTGGCAACTGGGGACTCCAGACATGCAAAGGTAATAAAATTTGCATGACTGCCTGATGTCCTTATCTGTCTGAGGAGCTTCGGTACTCACAGCACAGATAAAAGGTCAGGAGAGATGCAAGAAATAATGCACTGCACAGCTGCAGAGAAATAGTAATTACATTACTTCCTGCACGGTGGGGAAAAAGGAAAACAGAACTAAACCATTTAATCACTGTACCTGAAAGCAAACAAATGAGTGAGGAAAAACTGGCATGGACTCACATTGAGCTGGAGGTCATCTGTCCACTGGCCGACGAGGCGGTAGCCCGGGGTGCTGGTGTTGGTGGTGTGGTACTGGAAGATGTCGTAGCGCCCTGGTGCATCACCATTTTTGTTAAACATCACTGGAGTGCCAGCACTGCCTGGGGGAAGGAAACAAGACCAAATCCAACCAAAAAAAAAAAAAAAGAAAAAAAAAAGAAAAAGTCAAAGCTTTACAGCAGCTATTTTATTTAGTCACGCCTGGGAGCTTTCAGACTGGCAGTGTATTTCAGGCATTGGTTACCTATCACCACGCCATCTAATGCAGATACTTCAGGACACGCTGGAATAATCCTAGTTCTCTTCCCTGATTAATTACTATGCCCAGGCCCACTGACTAAAAATAAAATGAAGCAAAACCAGATCAGTTTTCCTTCACTCGAGCTTTGCAAACAGCAAGAAATATCAGAAGGCTTTTCTTCCTGCCCTCCAGCCTCCCTCCCCATCTCTCTTTCCTTAGGGAGTTCTTTACTGAAAATCACACTTGTGAATGGAGCCTTTAAATGATTCTTTTTCCCCCAGAAAATGTTCCATCTGCTTCTGAGAGATACTGCTGTCAGAAGTCAGCCCAGGTCTAGTGAATCTTGATTGGCATCCAGAAATAGCTTCCTCCTCCACAATATGTTCTTATTCCTGTAATCAGCATGCAGTTGGGGTGGAAAAGAACAGACTAAACTATAGGAAGATCATTCCTTGTGTGCTCCCTTATTGAGTCTCTGTGAAACTGACACAGGCTGAAAAGCACCTCGGGTTGGAGCCATTCAGATCAGGATGCTGCATCAACTTCACCTGCCATGTTTCAGGGTAACCAGCACAGGGCTTGGATGCAGGGCAGCAGCAAAGCAGGCATCCCTCCAAAGCCCCCCCATGCTGCTGCTGAGCAGAGCTGCCTAGCACTGACCCCCAGTGCTGCTACCAACCATTCCCAATCCCTGCATGCTCCCCAGGGCACCTGCATCTTAATTGCCATGGTGTCAGAAGTGAACCCTTTCCTATAGGAGAACGTAGAGCAGTGCTGCGTTTCCTTTAAGGGTCACAGTTATTACAACATACATTAAAATAGGCTTTGGTGTGGCAGAGTAATATTGTGTCAAGATTGAAGATTTCAGCTCTAGGATCTCTATATTCAAAGCTGCTTCCTTCTGCATAACTTCTCTTTTTTTTCCCCCAAAGCAATGAAAAATCTCTCCTGCAGTAGCACTGAACTTTAAGATTATGGTTTTCTTCATGATTCCCATTCTTCATTGAATTCCAGAGAGCAAAAGAAAATTTAAAGAAGTAAATTAGCATAGTTTTCATTGCAGCCCTGGTAAATGGCTTCCTGTCTATCCTGCAAGCCTCAGAGATCAGATGTGGATTCAGTTCAAAGGCTGGTACAGAAAATCTTCCACAGAGATCTCTCCGGTTCCTTATGAGCACAAAGCTGATATTTAATTGTCATTACAGATTCATGCACCCGGAACACATCTATAATGAAAATGCTTAGAATGAAGAGGAATGGCCATAACTCCGTAACTCCTCGGCTCCTCCTGAAAGTCAGCACAAATGGGAAATGGTGTTTTGCTAATCACGACTTCTAAAGGGCTGTATATTATTAGTGAAGCTTGTTTCTGTTTTGTTTTGTTTTTCTCCCAGAACTGATAAAAATAAAGGTGCAATCCAGAGCTACTACTCCAAGCTGTGCTGTTTGTGTGTTGTGTGGGAGCAGTAAAACATTTTGTCCATTCCTGCTAATTGTTGCACATACGCAGTTTTTAAGGATTACTTTGAATACCACCGCTGAAGAGCAGTGCTGTACATGGCTGCTGTAGGACTGCACGGGACAGCATCAGTGCTGGGTCACCTCCACAGCACAGCTCCTGGGACAAGCACTGTTATGCACTGATGTGGGTACCTGACTGCAGTGCACACCTGTTGCTGTCTACAGGTCACCACCATTTCTGCTGTAGAATCACATAGGAAAAAAAAAGAAAAACAACCTGTGAAACAGGTTGCAAACTGCAGGGAAGACAACCAGCTATAGAAACGCAGGATAGTCCCAGGCCAGAAGTCAAGTCAAAGCCTCCTGTTTTCCAGCTTTGAAGTTGGAGTAATTGCACTCCCAGCCAAGGACCTGCTTTGTAAGCACCAACCTTCTGCAGCCTTTGCTGGGCTCTGCCGTGCGCTGGTGCTCTGTCTGCAGGGACGCCATCGCTCCCATCCTGCTCTAAATCACTGCAGCACTTCAGCCTGTATGTGCAGTTCCAGCTCCTTTGTGCACTCGTGAAAATAAGGGATGCATGAAAACCTCCTCACACAGACAAAAGGATTTCCAAAATTGATTCTATTTATTACTTTACTTCTTGATCTTATAATTATTACAATATTTGGTTGATGAGCTTTCACTTTTTTTTTTAAATATAATTCAGGATTTATTTTCCTTCTGCTAAGATTCACACCATTTTGCTACAGCTCCAGCAAGCACTTCAGAAACTGAGCAGTAGCCTGCAGGCTGCAGCTCCTTGCTCATTCAGAGGCTATGACAATTTAATTCATCTTCAGCTCCCAACAAATAAGCTGTCCTTTCACCACACAGATGGAGAGCACATGACACCCATTCACCTGCAGGATGCATCCGAGAGGAGATGCAATCTGACTGAATTTGTAGAATTTCAATCCTTTAATCACCACAAGATGAGAAATGAATTAATAGGAGGAGGACAGGATGGCAGGCAGGTGTGCCTAGCCAAGGTGTTTCTTTATTATTCCATCCACGTTGACTGCGGTTTGAGGACCTGAAGGGCTCGGATGAACAAAGCCTTCAGCTTTTTCACTGGGGAAAAATACAACCTCCACTCTGCACCATAGGATTTTCAGAATCCTACTGCATGAGCACTTGGAGTTTTAAGTTTTCTGTATTTGGAGGCTTTCTGTTCTAAAGATAATGTGACAATATCAAAATTCACACTGAGCTCCTCGTACAAATCCAGTCTCTCTTCATTAAAACGTTGCTTGAGCTCCTTCTGCGTGAATGTCATTACCTTTGCAGGGAAGAAAGGGCTTTGGAAGCAGTTTCAGACGAGATGGCTTCAGCTTCATCGTGACAGAGAGAGCCATTAAATGCACTGAGATCTCCAGCTCATGGGCTCAGGGTGGGCTTGGAAATGGGCTGCATTTTTTCTCTCCAGCTCACAGTTCAGGCAAAGCACCCACTGCTCTGCTCTGCTTCTACTACAAGTTTAGGTAGAGAACTGGCAGAACAAGATTTTAAGCGCAGACCAAGTATTGTTTTCCAAGGCCGACCTCTGATGGAAAGAACTGCATGGCTGCGCCAGCGACCTAGAGAAGGGCAGGATAAGGGCAAGGATAACAGCAAGGCCGCTGAAGCAAACCCAGCAGCCCCACCACAGCGTGGTGCCAAGGCAGACGTGGGCACCAGCACTGCTGTCCCCAGGGCTCCCAGGCCTTACCACGACTGCACTACACAGCCCAGACCTACGAGTGCCTCTCTCATTGCTTCTGCTCCCACATCCACCTGTGTTTGCAGGCTGGCCGCTCAGTCTTACATGGCAGCTGTTGATCCTAGGATGGCTGAATGAATTGACTGCAATTTTGGGGAATTTACTTTTATACAGCACAGAAAAAAGCAAGCGCTGCAGAACCTGTCTCCACATTCCACCCTCAGATAACAACCCTTACAGGGTTCTTTTCCCACTGGAAATGTCCAGGGCTAAATAGCCGTGAGCAGTTTAAAGGTTTTAAGCCTCTCTTCACTTTGCCACCATCCTCCTTCCTCCAGTAATAAAGCAAACTACTACTTCAAGTCTCTGTGCTGGATGCCACTTACATGTATGCAAACAAAGAAAAACACCACATGGCCATGTAAATCAATCACAAATGGAGGAAGAAAAGTCATCTTTTAAAGGATTGACCAAGAAAACACAAAGAAGGAAACTAAAATTAGCATGCACCAACTCTGGAAGCTAGGCAGTAGGAACCCAGTCTCTCAAATTATTTCTCAGCTCTATTAAAATGGCTCCTGGTTAAGCCTCAGATCTTTATCTTATTCAGAGATAGGGCAGAGCAGTCAGACCTCCTGGTACACACATTAGCAATGTTTATGAAGAGGAAATAACATTAGGTTGCTGTAATGCTACCCCTGCAAGCAGTCAGCTCTGGTCCCCCTCTAGTTGCAGGAGAGTGTTGGCTAATGAAACTATAATAAGATTACAGTAAAACATACAGAGGCAGAGAAATGTTCCTAATATTCAGGTCTAATTCATACAGTGCAATGCAAATAAAGATATGTGAAAGCCCGTCGTGTTGTATGAAACACAGGGCTGCTATTGCAGCCGTTACCATCCACTGGTAAAAAGTCGGTAGATAAACAATAAGCACACAAAAGGATAAAGTCATCCCATCCCCACTCCTATGATGTTACAACTCCTCTAAACACCTACCGGAGGAGTAGAGGTTGGGTAATTACTCTGTCTACATTATAGACGTGATTCTGCAAATGGACCTGGCTCTTTGGCTGTCCTCTCTTCTCCTGAGTGCTGAGCTAAGTCAGGTAAGATACCAGAATTTCTTCCAGTTAGCTTGCTCCAAATACAGGAAAGAACACAAATGGGGACAGACATATTAAGACGAAGAAAAACTTGAGCATTTACTCTGCTATTTCTCCCACAGGAAATCACAGGCTTTGGGAAGGCATCCTAGAACAGCAGCAGCAATTTCTGTCTTTGCAGAACAGTAGCCTATCTAGCTCAGCTAAAGCAGGATGCTTTCAGATGCTATATAGACACGGTCTTCTGCCACAAACTCTACTGAAACTGTAAAACAAAAGCATCACCTGAACGGAATGAATAAATACACCGGGTGAAACCGAATGGAAAGACAAGCCATGCAGGCAGGGTGCTACAGCTGGAGCAGCTCTCACTCACCGTTGAAGTTAACGCTGCGGATGTACTTGAGCAGCTTCTTGCCGCCTGCGTGCTCCATCTCAGGGCAGACCCCGGCGTAGTCAGCACACAGATCCTTGCTCATGTGGTGCAGTGCGTGTGCCATGGCGTACACAGCATCGATCACAAACTGCACCTTCCCCTCCTGCTCGTAGTGGGAGTCCTTGCCGATGCGCTCCTGCCCTGCACATCACACACACAGGACAGTCAGGTGCGGTGCTTTCTGCTGTCTCTTGGAGAACGTGGAAAGCAATGTGTGTTTTAGGCAATATAGTAAGAACGTTATGATTTTACTAATTAAAACAAATTAAAAAAGAAAGGTATCTTTCATTCTTGACAGCAGAATCATCAACGCTTGCAAGTTACTCCACAAATCCTACCACTATCACAAACTCGAAGCTGTAACCCAGAGGGACCACCTCAGACAGAGAACACCAGGCTCTGCGCGCTCCCAAAGCGTGGCTTTGAAAGAAGAAAGCGTTTAAAAATAAAGCACAGCTGGTATTTTAAAGTCTGATGGTTTGTTGTGCTCCAAATCCCAGTCTCTAATTGAAAGTCACAGCCAGACTGGGGGAAGAAAGCACCACTTCAGATGCAGCCAAAGGGGCACTCCAGAGAACTGTGCGAACACGCCTGCTATTAGCACAGCCTCGGGAAGCTCCAGTTGTTTGCACTAACTTACACCCCTTCCTGTACCTACAGAGATTGAAACATCCTTTAGAATCCACTGATTGCCTTTAAAATGTTATGACAGCTGAGAGCTTAAGGAATGCAAACCCTCCATGCCATATGAACTGCAGCAGCTTTGGCAGTCACCTGTCACCTCAGCACCCAGCATAGCAGGATGCACAACCTCAGTGCTCCTCTCATCTGCTGGGACATCAAACCCAAGAGACAGGAGAACTGTTTTGCAGATGGAAAATGGGAACTCAGAAATTAGGCCACAGAGACCCAAGGTGCTCAGCAGCAGAGATGAGTGGAATGCAATATTGTAAGTCGTGGGCTTGCACCCTAAGCATTTACTGGCAGACATGAGACACAAGTGTAACCTGGTAACATCACCTGGTAAATGCAGGCAGTAAGGCAGCTTTCTTGCCATTGCCATAGAAGCAGACAACTGCTGCACAGCAAACAGTACTGCCAGAGCATAAAGCAAGGCACTACAGAGATATGGGAGCCTTTGAGTTTTCTCTGAAATTGCCCACTAACACCTTGTCTTGCCTTGGCCAAGTAACACCTGCATAATTCAATCTGTCTGGCTGCCAAACATGCGATTATACTTACCCATATCACCGGGGATTTGTGAAACATAATTACTGCTTGTTCAGTGTCCTGAGCTGTGCGGGGAAAGCAGCAGAAGTGCAATCCATTATTTCCCATGGGCGGCAGCACGGCAGCCCAGTCGTTCCACCAGCCCTGCCTGCTCTCCTGCAGGGCTGGGCACGGACAGAAGCACAGACAGAAGCACGGACACAGCTCTCAAAACTGCCCTGCAAATGCCTTAGAGATTTTCAATCAAAGAAAATACTCATGTTGGGGACAGAAGAGGGAAAAGATGCTTTTGTAACACCACAGTGCCCAGCAGCCTGCCCTGTGCCAGCTGTGTGTCTTCCTGCACTGCGCTCACTGAGGGGCCAGGCACCAAAAAGGAGCTGGGCCACGCTGCCAAGATCACACCACGTTCACACAATCCCTTTTTCCTCCTTTGAGAAGGGTGGTGGTGGTGGTGGACTGGAATTACAAATGAGCACAGAGAGAGCACCGTCTTCCAGAAATCCTACAAGCACAAGAAGTGCCTTACCCTGTCTGCAATAGGGAGGACCTTGAAAATAAATGAAAACACAACCCCCCTCTATGAACATCTTAATTGCCTACACTTTTTCCCCGTCGTAGTTTCCCCCTCTAACCACCATCGTGCACCACTGAAGCCTCATCCACTCAACCTGTTTTGGCTGAGATTCCCTCTACCAAAGCCTCAGTTTTGCATTTCAACTATGTTGGAAACACTGAAATTCTGAAAATAATTCAGCAGAGTGAGAGCTTCCAGACTGTGAAGATTCACATACTGTCGTTTTCATTATTTCACTCCCCTCTCATTGATTACAGACCTTATTACATCTCCAGCCCTGACAAGGAAAAAGCTTTTAAGTGGTTTCAGCTCAGCTACACTACCAAATTAGCAATGCAACAGAAATGTATGCCAAGGGAAGAGGAGCTGGGATTGAAATTCTGCACACAAACAATACTGATTAGGCATATTAAGTTCCAGAGGCACAGTTGGCTGAACGCACAGCAAAGGTATCTGCAAGAAACCTGAGCAAAACGAGCTTAAAAAAAGGAGCAATATTAACAATACCCAAGTATGAAAGTCTCAGAGATGAACTGGATTTGAAAAACATAATTGAGTTTCCAGTAACAGGGATGAAATCTGCTGCAAAGAGCCATTCTGCTGAGTACTACACACAGTTTGTGTACAGTCTGGATATGGAGTCAAATGCAACTCCCCACCCAGAAAGGTATGCATGATTTCATTTACACAAGAGGAGATCTTGCACTAACAGGAGCATAGTGCTCTTTTATAGAAACACAGACTGAGCTGCCTTTGAACAGATAGGGCACCACGGCAAGCACAACTTCAGCCTAAATTTGATTTGGCAAACGTCCTTCAAAACAATAGCCATGTTTTACACAGCAAACTGCCTTCAGACTTCATTACTTAGAAAACTCCATGTAAGTGGGTTCTCTCCTGCTCCCTCTAGCTGACACCAAACCAACATCACAGCAGCACATCAGCAGACTGATGCCTGAGGTTTGCTTTCAGACACGATGGGCACCACCTTAACTGCAACTTCAGCAGTTTTATTTTGGTGAGCATTTTGCTGTCTTGGGTTTTCCTGGAGAAGCCAAGCAGAAAGTTGCATACACTTCAGGAATAGCATATAGGGGTGCATACACATTAAATTATTAATTATTCCTGGAAGAGAAGAAAACCCACAGAAGACATTAGCTTCCTGCAGACAAAAGCAGCAGTACCAGGAGCTTCAGCATCGGCTGTGTACATCTCCCAGCAGAGGGGCAGGCCTGCAGGCTGTGGGGCACTGGGGGCCTTGGAGGAGCCAGCAGATGAACTCAGGCATCAGGTGCAGCAAGAAACTGAGCAATGCCTCGTGTGTGACTGGGAGACACCAAGCAGCACAGAAGGGAAACAAACCCCATCTGCACTGGGGCACCCAAATCTTCTGTGCCTTGATCCCTAAAGAGAGCTTTAAAAAAAAAAAAGCCGAACAACCCAAACTTGGTGATCTTCAGGGAACCACACAATAACTTTTCCTTCAAGAATGAGGAAGATGGCACCTGAGGCACACGCACACAGAGTGACTGGGAGAGAATGCACTTTTGTGCCACGGATTTGAAATGAAGTACGTGGGGATGTCAGGAAAAGGGAGAAACACAAAAGCAATTTATCGACATGAGGATTTTTTGCTTCCAAAAGATCTGTATGAAGGTGATGACAAATAATTTAACCTCACTTCCTACTACAGTCTCAAGTGCTCATCATCATGATTCCTAAGAGACTGAGAGATGGGTCTCTTGCTTCAGGCAAATCTTCGCAAGAGAAAAATACTGCAACAGAGCGAGAGAAAAAGAACCAACAACCACCACCCACCAGAGCAGCAAGAATACAGAGAGGAAGAAGTGCTCATATATAATCTCCTTCAGAAGTGAAGAGCAGCTTTAAGAACTCATGGCTGCACTTTTTGCATCACCATCAGGGTGATGCTTAACACTCCCTCCTATGGAAAAGGAGCTGAAAACCTTGTTTTTCATGTTTTCCTCTGCATTTCTCCTTCAGATGATTTCTCTAGACTCATTACCAGTATTCACAGAACGCCAACAGTGTGATACAAAGTGTAAAGCATGCTGCAAGGACAATTTCTGTGGCATGTAATTCATACAATGAACAGACTTCAAAATCCCAATTAATCAGCTCTTACAGTAGATGAATGCAGACGTTGGTTCAGTTTCTGGAGGATTAAGCACATTTTCAAAGGAACTTAACACAATAATACTGTTGAGAACCTGCTGATAGCCATCATTAACAAGAGATGTAATTGAAAGATTGCAGAACGCTTGCAGGATGGAGCAGGCAGCCGCTATTTGGACAAGAACTCATCAGCTGGCTGAGTGCTGGCAAAACCACGCACACTTCCCACGTCCAGAGCACAGTTAGCAGCCTCACAAACCTGATGCCTGATAGCCAGGAGATGCCCACCATGCAGGTACCAGTCTGCAACTGCCCGTACACCGCCTCAGCCACACTGCAGCCGCCTCCTCCGCCTCATCCTGTGCAGAGCTCAGCAGTGCAGCTGCTCCTGCTGTGCCCGTGCCCCTCACAAACAAGCTCAGCAGCACAGAACAGCTCTAACAGACAAAGACGTAGACCCAGGGCTTGTCAGAACAAGGTCAGAGCTATTACTCCTCCCATGTTCTCTCATGGAACAGGCACTGCTGTGCACACAGGGGCTGTAGAATCTGAAGGTTTTCTCCAAATAAGATCTTTATTTGAAAGTAGACAAATATCAGAGTCTGAGAAAAGCTAACAATGTGCGAGAGTAAATATTGTAATTTGAACATGAGGAGAACGACAATCAGGCCCCTCTGCAATATAATCCACGTATTGTCTTTTTACAAAGAAATTCAAGATCCAATAATGCTGCTATGTAGTTACAGTCATCTATCCAGTCCATGCTAATTCAGATCTCATTATAGACAAAAGCTTTTATCTCAACACTATCAATCCAATCGCCATGGATTCTGTTGAGGGAAGTAGATGAACTCTCAGATTTCTACTGCTCTTTGAACAAGACCTGGCACACGGCACCACCTCATGCAGACCCAGGGGCAGAGGCACCAGCCAGGGCAGCCCAGCCCAGCCAGCTGAGCACCTGCCTTGGTGCTGAGGCTCACACCTGGGCCCTGCTGCCCCTTCATCTGCTGTACCCCTCCACGTCAGCATGGCTCTAGAGCTCCTGAAGCTCTGCTTGGGATGGGAAACTTCATACTGCACACCAGACGTACCAATCAGGACAATTGGTCTACACCAGGAACAAGAGGGGATGACCTGTACAACTAGAATATGTGTTGTACACTCTAGATCCACTCTCAGACATCATCAACATACAGCTGTGCTTAGTGGTTCCAGTAATGCCACCAAAACCCACCCAACCCAGAAGCACACGTAGCCAGCTTCAACTATACCTCTTCAACTATACCTCTTCAGCTAATACTAATTCTTTCTCAGTAACACTGATTCAACCCACTGTAGCAGCCTCTGTTCTCTGGTGTGTATGTGTATCTAAGAGAACAGATTTTAGATTAGAAAACTGATCTAACTTTCTTATTCAATATGTTTTCTGTGCATTCAGCAGTCCTATTAAAACATCTGCACTAGCTGTCATTTGCACTCCAACACTGAAGCACCACAGCCATAAGAAGTCAGCACCAGCAATGTAAGTCACCGACACTGCACAGCTTGAACTTCCCAACGTGCAAATAAAGCAAGCTTCTTGTAGCAGTAACTGCTGGTCAAGTCAGTGACCACGGAAACATATAGAAGAAGCACTTAAATATTAGAAGGCTTAAATTAGAGCCAGCTTTATATTTAAGCACCTGGATAAATTCATAGTTCGCAAATAGAGGAACATATGTAAAAAGCAAGGAGAGAGCCATAGAATCGCAGGGCTTTTGTCAAATCACCTTGACGATCTAGAAATAAAAGCACCGTTAAGAAATATATTTCAGAAAGATAATAGAGTTTAGAAAACCATAAAACTGGTTTACCTTAAGAATAAACTGTTCAAGGTTGGTTTAATGTTGGTTGAATCAATCACTGCAGGGTTCTTTCAGGAAATTGGGCTCTGTATGTTTTGAAGTACTGTGATGCTACACGAGATTAACTGTTTGAGCTGAAGGTTTGGAGGTCATTAAGTTATAACACAGACTTGGGACAGTCTAATGCTCTGTGAAAAAATATGTTGTTCGGGAACACAAAGAGCCAGTCAGCTTGCACACTGGTGCTTACCGTGGTTCATTTGCTCCTCAACTTCTGCACAGCACATTTTCCTTTCTCACAGATGTTAGACTGAGAAGTTTCAGCAGGCTAAAGACTGTTGAAGTACCCACAAAATAGGATGCAAAGCGAAGGACTAAAATTCTGAGTTTCAAACTGAAGTCAAACATTCACCAACCAAGGAAGCTCACGTCAGCCTCAGGATCTCTCAGCTGCAGCAGCACTGGCCCAGAAAGTTCCTGGAGTCCCCCAGAGATGAGCTGCAGCTGGGAGATGCATCTCAGCAAAGAACCCATGTGTGTTCCAGTAAAACTCCATCCTGGATCTTTTTTCCCTGCAAACACCGCACTTTGAGAGAACCTCCAACTGCTGTCATGTATAATGTGAAAGAGTGTCAGAGGAAAAAGAGCCAGCCAGCAGAAGTTGTTGATGGCAATGTGTTACAGACATATGAATAAGGCACTCACTAGCAAGGAAATACTATGCTTATGTCCAGAGAAAGGAGAAAGGCTTCCTGGCCAACGCTCCTTACATCATCATTTGAATGCAGCACCTTTGCCACCAGGAGCCCTCCTCCCTCCCTTCAGACCCATCACAGCCCAGAGATGCACCCCCAGGGTTTTGGGGCACAGGAGCTCACTCCCCATTCACTGCAATGTGGGGATCTGCATTCCCAATGCTGCACGAGGTTCTCAGAGTGCACAGCGCTGAGACAGCCCCTGTGCAAACACTGCAGGACCATGGGCTGCTCCCCTGGAGGCTCTCTTGTTCCAGTTCAAATACTAAGCACAACACTCCCTTTTTCACTAAGGCCTTTGCTACATTTCTGTCACTTTGGTTTGCAGGAGCCTTGCCTTCTCTTTAGAGCAAGTCATTGCTTGAGCCAACATCAGGGCTGTGCCATCAGACTGATTACACTTCCAGATAATTAGAAAAGCTCTCTGAGCAGTCTCCATTCTGAGAGATGACATCCAAGGTGACACCACCCTGATATCTCTTCATTAAGTCTCCTTGAGTGTAAAGCCTTCTGAATTAAAAGCTATGTTTAAAAAGTGAAAACAGTCAAGTGTTGCAATTTCCTTTTCAGTTAGCACTACACTCCAGGATGGCATTTCATTAAAAATGCAGGTCCTCCTCGTGTAGCTGATGCTGCCGGGTATTGCAAGTCCTTGCATTTCTTTTGCGTGCGCCTTTCTGCCATGCCTGGGCACAGGTGCTTCCTTTGGAGCAGGGAAGAGTCCACAGCCACACGTGAAGCTGCTGCTGCAGCAAATGTGAGCACCCATGGACGGCTACACTGCTAGCATGGCAACCTGCAGGCACAGCCCCACTGCCTGCATGGGTGGGGGGTCATGGTGCAGTAATTCCAAATATTCTACACTGCATATTTGATTTCAGTAACCACTTTGAAACTTATGTACAACCTGGTTCATGGCAATATATACACGTTTTAATGTCTTAATTCTGACTCCTTCCATCTCAGAGCACTGAAGGCACCGGCACAACACGGTTTTTCCTCACTGAAATGCTTCAGCTGAGCTCATAACCAAAGCACACATCTCATCTCCTCATCTCAGTGCATGTGAGCAGAGCATTCTGCAAGGCTCTCCCCACAGCTATTTACTACAGTTTTGCTCTCCTCTATAAAAGCAGCCGCTTTCTTCTGTTAAATCTTTCCTATTTAAACAAGCACACGAACACTTCTGGCACAATACATGGTACTAAAGACTCATTTTTGTCAAAATACTTCTGCATTACCTTGACGTGGCCTGTTTTGGCTGAAGGGAGTCATTGGTATTCTGGAAAGTAAGCAGCAAGAAGTAAACCAACAAAGAACTGTCTGAAACCAATACTTTGTACTATTGTGCTGCTTCAGTGATTGCGTGAGATTCCCCATAGAGTTTGATGAAGTGTCCTCAAAAGCAAATCACAGCATTTCTCAAGGACAGAGGCAGTGCCTCCAGGGGCTGGCAGGCCCCAAAGGCAGCACCTGGCTGAAGCAAGGCTGTTTGGTGCATACAGAACTGATCCCTCTCTGCTCTGGGGAAAAGCAGTGGTCTTGGCTGTCCCTGTTGTACACCTCCACGCTGCTGTGACATGGCCTGCATCCCAGCAGAAATTACTGCACAACAATACAGGTGTCCTTGGCAGTGGCACGACTTGCAGTGCTGGATCGTGTCCTGTATTATGCCAAAGTCAGTCACTTGCTAGAAACAGTGTTAATTACAGCAATACGTCACATTTAGCCTTGTCTAGAAATAAGGCATGGTGTGCTAAATGCCCTTTAATTTTCTCACCTCACATCTATCCATCCCAATCAGGACAAATTTTTCATGCATAAATGATGCTACAAGCTTCATGTGGAGAGATCCCTCAGAAAGCTGCAGTGTTAAAAGGCCAGGTGCCCACAAGGTGGACTCTTGGAGGGGCCTTTCTTTGTCACCTAAGTACATCTGTATGAGCCAAAGACTCCCTGCAATGTGCATGAGCTCAGCTCAGGAGCAGGAGCCCCAGTGCTCAGCAGCACGAGCTCTGTCAGAAACTGATGGCCTGTGGCCCATACCTCGCTGCATTACAAATTACCAATCAAGTTCTGAAATAATGATGATCATTCATGATATTATCACATCAAAGGGGCATTAAGATTCTCATACCAGCAATATAATTCAAAGCTAATGTTTTTTCTGATGCACGATTTACCTCGGTTTGTACAAGAGGGAAGGAAGATGTCAGGGCAGGGCATGTCCCTGGTGCAATACCCAGCTGTAACGTGGTATTTCAGTGCAGTAGGATAAGTTAGCCATCAAAAATAAATGTTTCTGCTGAATCTAAAGCGTGGGAAGGGTGAACACCATTCCTTATTCGCATCAGAAGGCACAATCTGTGAGCAAGTCATCCTCTTTTCTAACAAAATAATGGCAGAAAAAATAAGGGCACTGAAAACTTTTAGGGATTATCCTCAAGATCTTTCAGTGATTTTTATTTCAATTCCAGCCTTCAAAGGGAGATTCCAAATGCTAAATTTAATGGCAACGTATTCCCAGCGGTAACCGCACTGCTTCTGTGCACAGCCCTCCTACTCCCATCCATGAATTGAAATCAGAAACAGATGATATGAAATATGGAAAGTTTTCATCAGTTTTCAATCAAAGTAAAACATATCCTCCTATGAACTAATTTTCTTTGATCAAAATTCAAACACAGTTATTCAACACAACACTTTAACTGCTGCTACGAGAAACTGAAAGGAAGGGGAAGGAAAGGCAAAGGCTCAATGTCACATTACTGGCTCTAATTACCCTCTTATGATATTGATGGTAATGTGACTGAAAAAACCTCATTCCTACTTTTCCAGTAGCATTGAAATAACACAATTTTCTTCTATCTAAAATGAAAATATTTCATCCACGGCCAATACTTTCCTACAGGTGCATTTCCATAGGACAAGAAGAAATGACCTCCAGTTGTGCCAGGGGAGGTTGGATGTCAGAATTTCTTCTCAGAAAAGGTGGTCAGGCAGTGGCACGGGCTGCTCAGGGAGTGCTGGGTCACCGTCCGTAAGGTGTTTAAGGGGAGGATAGAGGTAGTACTCTGGGACATGGTTTAGTGGCATATATTGGCAGAAGATGGACAGTTGGACTGGATGATCCTGGAGGTCTTTTCCTGATTGTATGATTTCCCCCTCAGAAGTCAAAACTGCAGGCAGATGGGTATTGCAGGACCTCTCTGCTGGCTTACGAGCAGGAGGTGCTTTGACACGGCTGGTGGCCACTCTGTGATTTGCAGACACACGAAAGGCTCAAGCATGGGAATATTCTCCACCTGAAATCAACTTTCAGAAACCCAGCAAGCTACTCTGTGCTCAAATGAAAGTCCTTCTGGGTCCCGTGGAAAACACTGATTTTCCTTCTACATGGACAGCCAGAAAAAGGAAGAAAGAAGAATGAAATGTTGTCTCTCTTCACCTACTCTTGTCCCTCAAGGCTGATGCTGCTGTTCCATTTTTCTCTACAACCAACAAACATTCAATTTATTTTTTCAGTCTGCCTGCAGCCAAGCTTCCCTGCATCAGCCATGCAGCCGCCCAGCACGGCCTCGTTCAGCAGCACGAGGAGGGAGCAGTGACTGGACTTACCTGTGCATTTGCGGTCTGTATCCTCTTTCTTCGACCCGCTGATGGTTAGCTTGCAGTTGAAGTTCTCCTCCCAGTACTCAGCAAACCACACGTTCCTCCTGTTGTTCTCCAGGGTGCGGGAGGTGAAGTAGGCATCGAACCCTGGAGGAGGAGACAGACAAAGCTCAAGCTTAGCTCCTGCTTCATGGTGAGTGTTGCAGCCTGAGGAACAAAGCCACCGCTCGCATCTCCTTCAACACCAGGCACGTGTTCGTGCCTGTCCGCCACATGAGAAGCCCACGGAGAGAATGGAAATCACTTGCACATTTTATCTCCTCAGCTGCACCTTGCAAGATGTACTCAGCTACTAGCTGAGAGTTACAAAACTAGGTAAAATACATGTAGAAAAGATTAATGTTAAAAAGAAAGTTATAAGCAAGAAGCGCGGATTAGATATATACAGATAAGGAATGAAGATAAATGATACTTGATGGGGCTCAATACAACTGTAATTTTTTAATTAACCTCTCCAGACCTCTGGAGAACGCAGCTCCATCTCACTCAGTTGGCCATTATCAGTACAACTTAATACTTCTGCATCGTGTCTCTTCATCTCCCCTCCAGACACACAAACGTAGCACAGAACTTCGAAGAGGTGACTGGAAAGCAAAGCTGGGTGCTTGGCTTAAATGACCTCCGTAGGCTGCAGTGGAAGGTTTCCAGGCCCATCAGACTCGGACCATTACTGAGGCAGTGCAGGCACAAAGCCCCTGTGTTTTATTTTTTATTTATCAAAGCGCTTAGCGTTCTGTAGTATCTGCAAGGAAATACCGCATAGCTGTGTAGCATTGAGTATTTCATAATTTTTATCTGGCTCATACCTATCTCCTATCTCTCTTTAGCACTTCAACTTGCCAAGAAAAAGAGACTTCGATTTTTTTTTTTTTTCAGTTCATTAAATTCTGGTAACAAATTGGATCTGCCATAGTGGAGCTATAGTTTCAAATCAAGCCAAGTATTCTTTAACAATACAGACAATACCCTTCAAAGATCATCCTCATTTTAATGGAGTTTTCCTTACAATAGCATACAGAACTCCAGGAGAAGTACTTCTTTTCCCAATAAGCAGTGGTAGTTTTAGTCCAAATCACTAATTACCCAGAGCACTGCTGTTTGCCCCAGTATTTAAGCACTTTCCCATCAGCTGTTCTCTTTCAAAGCTGAAATAACTCCTTACAGCCTGAAGGAACCCTTGTGCATGCAGATACTTGCCAATCAATAGGCAGACAGCCATGATGGCAGCAATCTGGCCTTTGCACTGCAATGAGCGGAGCTCCCAGGCCCTGCCTGCCTTCCCAGTAAAACCATGCTCTCCATCTCCACTTTTTTTCCTTTTACCATCCCAGCTTGCTTTGGATTTTGCTTGTTTGTTTAGTAAGGAAAATATTTGCGTGGGACAAATACAGCACTGCATGAGCACTTGCTCTACACAAACTCTTTTTTCTTTTGGTAGCCAATATACATACGCAGGTAGGTGTCACGTATACATACAGCAGGTAGTACAGACATCACAAATACACGCACATATGATCTGCAGTACTGATAGGTCTATTGCAGCTTTGTCCATTTTAAGGCAAAACCTCTTATTTCTTATTCCTGGCCAACACTACCGCTCTAGCTATGCCTGCAAAGACATTTAAGGCACAATCAAGACAAATTTCCTTCCTGAAGTTTCACAGATGAGTCGAAAAGTCAGCAGCAGCACCTGGCCCTCCCAGCCAGCTCAGCACAGAGCTCTGCCTGGAGGTACTGCTGGGGAAAGCAGATACATTCATCTGTTACTCTGAGCAGTCATTATACTAATTTCCCAAACCCGACAGCCACTGTGCAGTAAGGGGGCTGTGCTCATTCTCTTCAGAGAGTTACATAATTCTTGTAGCAAGTTATTTCAGTAGCAGGATATTCATCACTGCTGCTGGCAGAGTGGAGTTTTCCTATGTCTTTCAAGTTATGTCTTTAGTCTGCAATGAGCAACATGAGAGCTTTTGCTTAAGGAGACAGCCTAGATTCACTGTTTTGAATACAACCTCCCAGAACTGAAATCAAATTTCAAATTCTGGTTACAAGGCAGTTTTGCCTCTTGTTACAACGACAGTTCTTCAAACTATCGCACAGAATCACATAGAAAACTGCGGTGATCTGAAGCATAAGGCAGATCACAAGTAAAGAAGGCTTGAAAAAATCTGGTTGTACACAGAGAGGCTCAGGGTAAGTTACCTGCCATCCTAAAAAGTGCAAATCCACCAAAGAGGCAAATCTCAACTTTTCTGTCTTGCTCCTTTGTGTAGCTTTGCAGGTTATAAAGGTTCCATGGGGTGGAAACAAGGAAACAGCAAGCTCTTACAAGTACTAAACCATCTCTGACTCTTCTGATTTTGCAGTTAAGAGTTGCAGTAAATACATATCCTATTGAAAGAGAAAAAAAGTTCCCTGCACCATGGCCAACAATTTGTCTCTCTGAAACAAGTGGGTAAATCGACTCAATCTGGCACCCCACACAGTGAAATGGAGGCAGAAGAAAAGCATATGGCCTCATTAAATTAGCTTAGCAACCCATGTACTATGGGATAAAAATAGACAGCATGTAAACAGATGTTTTCAAACGAGTAAGAAAATGAGGAGTGGGGTCAACCTGTCTCCTCATGTTAGCTCTGTGCCCTACTGACCCAACCAGAACACATTTTCCTAATTCTGAGTCCACTGTTTACGAGGTGCATCCAAAGCCTACTGCTCACAAAGCATAATGCATATCAACGCCAAAGAAAGAAATACCGGGGTCTTCCCAAACCAGGCTGAATGCAGTTTCAATGTTGTCTGCAGCCAAGCTTGAAAATATGCCCCTTTTGCTAAAAATACACCAGAGTGCCTCCAAACCACCACAAGCTGTGAGCAGCGTGCCCCCAAAGCTTCATGCTGTGCTGCCACCCCAAGGACTGCAACCTGCAAGCAAAACATCAGCATGGGATAGAAGGCCTCAGTGCTGCGTGTAAGCAATCCTGCAAGCTCACCCTGGATATGTGCATCATCACACACTCAACACTGCTGTCCAGCCCTTAGTGTTGTTTTTGCAGCTTGAAATGAAAACTTTCCAGAGTAAAACTGGACAAAGCTGCGGGAAAAGAGCAGAGCTGCGATGGCTGAGACCCCGCACCTCTCCAGCTGTGCATTTATCCCAAGGGAGGCACCTAACAGGGATTCCCACCTTTTAAGGAAACCCAGTAGCAAAACCCTGTTTTGCTGTTCAGCTGTTCCACTGAGTTAAGTTCCACTTTGGGGTTTCTTTCTTTGCACTGCCTCTAGAAAGGAGAGCACAATTTCTGCTCGTCTGAGCTGCAGCATCCTATGGAAAACACTTGTTTAACAGAAGCCAAAATCTAAGAGTATTTCCTAGGTTTTCTTGTTGCATACCAGCTAAACCCGCTTTCCTGTAAACCTATGTGTATTAATTTTATTACCGCTTAAACAAGCATTTCAAAGGGGATCTGTGGTCATAAAATCTGCAATGAATAGATCTTAGAAAGAGAAACAATATACTTGACCAATGTTCCAAAGTAAGTGACCTCTATGAAAAGTGCTCTACAGCTTAATAAGATAAAATCAATACGTCTTGATAAAACTGTAATAGAATTCCACAAGAATTACTCTAAACCTTTACAGATTTAATAACAAATAATAACGTTCTCATCGATTTTTTAATGATCCCTCCCCACTCTCAAGAAGACAGATCCCTATTAAGGAGTGAACATTTTTAATCATTGTTTTCTATTGACCAAGCTGAGCAGCTGAGTGACTGACGGAGGGTCAGAGGTAAGCAGAGGCCAAATGCCCATTAAGTTGACTGTGTAGAAACTCTCAGCCCTCACTTAATTCTGACACAGCCTATCATAACTGAACTCTGCCTGCTTACAGTAGATCAGATTTTCTCCAGCTTAGTTACAGGTTGGTTTAGAATGCTCAGTAAAACCCCACTGCTCCCAGAATGTGAGTGGGTTACTCTGTATTGGCTTTGTTTTCTCCCTATATCGTATTATTCACAAGAATGCAGACAAAAGGAGTTATTACCACTGTCTGAACTGAACATGCACCACACTCATTGCTCTGTGACTTCAGACAATAATCATCAGCATTTCTTTTTTTCCACTGTTATTTTTAGACAGGTAATTGTATGAAATACAATTTGAAGCAATTTTTAAGAAGGAACCCAGAAGAAAATATAAGCTTTTCAATTAAGAGGAAAAAGGATGTATCTTTACTATTTATAAACGTCCCATCAGATGCATGGCTAACAAGTAAACAAGACCCAAGTATTCTACAGTTCAGTCTTCATCAATCATTTGCCAGAGTGGCAACATTGCTGCCTTGCAACCAACCTTGCCATGGATTAGAATTAAATATCACGAATCCCACGACGAATTCTATGACTTTCAATTGAAGAACAGCCTGTGTTGAGCATTATCGTATTTTGAACGCTAATTGTAAGACTATGGTGGGACTATGGAAAGACACATGCTATGTGATTACTTTAAGATGACCCATACAGATTTAGTTACTGTGAGTTTATTTAACAGCTCGGACTCCAGCAGCTTATCCTGATCCATGACTACAATCAACAGCTTTTTCCATTTCAGAAGGCTGACAACAGCCTTCAGAACATCAGTTTTACTATCTTCAGTGTGTTGGGTGTGAACCATTCCGAGCATCACATTATCACTAAGCAGTTCCTGCAGTGTTTTACCACCCAAAGCCCAGGATCCCACCCACCACAGGTCCCTAACGTGGTACCCAGCCTCACCCGACAGGACCGCGCACTTGGGTGTCCATCTGACAGCTCTCCTCCTGTTAGCACTCCAGCATCTTGCACATCACATTATCAGCACATTTGCTCGGGCTAATTACATTAAAGTGATTGAATTTCTTCAGATGGGAATTATAAATGATACAATTATATACAAAATAGAGTTGCTGCAACACCTGTCTTAGAAACCCTGCAGATACCGCTAATTTCCTCTCTCACCCCTCCTCCCATCTCCCACAGCCTGGAGATCCCTCAGTGCACCCTCCACACTACAGCAGGTTCCCTACAGTCAGCTTCTCAAGTCACTGATGATTAGGTAACTTTCCGCTATATTCAGCCTGACCTGTAATTTGTTAATTCTTGGAAAAAGCCCAAGCTTGAATCTGCCTCAAAGATGTACAAACACACTGTCCCAAGTCCCTGAGTCAGCACTATTTCTGCACCTCCCACACACCGAGCAGCTGTTCACACAAACAGCTCCATCAGAGCCTGTGGCTTTGAATCAGAGGACATCTTAAACGCACACCTAATTCTACACACTTTTTTGGAATTATTCTGATTCAGAAACCATTAAAATTTAACGTGTACAAACGCGTTCTCTATAATGACAGACTTTAAGCGGGTGTTTAAGCTTAATCTTTTTGAACTGAAGCCAACAAGACAACTTAAATGCAGAAGGCTGAGCACAGGAGCAAGAGTTTGGAATTCAGGGGCTCGGGGAGTTGGATGACCCAACCAAAAAAGCTGGATGCTGAAATGTATATGTATGAATAATCACTTCTTACTTTTGTACATGGCCAAGTATTACTCCAGTGTGGCAAGATTTAGCGATTTCCCAATGTTGCCCATATATCATACTTAAGAAAATTACTTTTTCAGCAAATACCTCTAAGATATAGATAGCTATTTTCTGAGATTTTACAAATGAAAATAAGTTCTTATTACTTTAAATCCTTGTGATTTCATTAAATCATTACTCATACACAGAGAAAGATGATATTACCTAATGGGTTTATTTTCTACCCTGGGGGATTAATACAGAAATTAATCACGTGGTGAAGACACAGAGTTTTTCAGAGAGGGGGTGCAGGGGAAGGGACCAGATCCCCAGACAGCCTTCTGCTGGGGATGTCCAGGAGAGGTCAGAGTCCTCACCAGGCTGCAATGGCACCGTGCTCTGAATACATCCATACGTCCCCTACTTTGTGCAGGGCACAATGTGGCCACAGCACACGTTCTCTATCGGGATAGGAACCATCACCAGCACTGCAATGGACTCAGAATTTACCAGAGGCCGGTAAGGAACTCCGCGTATCAAGTTTTATCTGAGCGCTTTGTTCTGTGCTGTTTGTGGTCAGCCAGCCAAAATGAAAACATCAGCACAGCACGCAGCCCTTCTGAGGAAATGCTCGCGGAGATCCAACCTCCTCATCGCTTCTCAGAAAGGTCCTTCAGGCCCAGCACTGCTAAGGAAGGAGGATACCCCCGCGTCGAGCAGCTGGCAATGACAAGAGCTGTGGCTCATCCTCAAGCGGAAAATGAGGCTTGCTAACCTGTGGCTGTTTTTTACACAAAGAATCCCCCAATGATTTATTTCTAACATTAATCTCGCATCTCTCCTTCCATCTGATGTTACACGCTGCCCATTTTCTGCCTGGAAGCATAATGCTCGCTTCCCTGGCAGTGATGGCCAAGGGAATTATACGTGCTTTGGAGGCTAAACCAGGCTCCAGGGCTAACGATGTGGTTTTCCATGGTCAGCTGCCTTACAGCAGGGAGGGGAGTAGTGGGGAAAAGAGAAGACAAGTTGACAGACGAGGCAGTTATCATGGGGAAAACAGCAGGCAAATACCAATAGGGAAAGAGTGGGCAGCAAGGAGAGAAGCTCCCGTTCCCCTGCAGTTCTGCCCCAGAGCCAACACTAAACTGGTTCCAGTGATACCAGCATCAGCCAGAAGAAGTTTCCAGTATCCCAGAAGAACAACTCTGGGCAGGCTGGTCTAGGAGTATGTGGTGATCACTCAGTGGTGATGCATGATCGGTGTGGATGAAGAAGCTATTCCTAAATAAGCCTTCTATGCCACTTCTTGTTTACCACATCATTGCTACGTGCTGTGAAGCATTACTTTCATGCATCAGTAATGATTTCGAGGGCAGTCAGGTCATTGGTGGTTGTTATTTAATAAGGAAAATAATAAAACCAGAACATTTGACCTAACACATCTCTGTGCCTGAAGTGTTTTCATTCGCAGACCACGTGGTTTGTGAGCAAATACAACAGATTGACCTAATTCCATGAGCAGTTTTTATTAGTTTACATTATTTTTATTCTCCTCCACTTTGTCCAAAGCCTGTCCACCCTAATAAAGGCCAGCTACACAAATTTCATTCACCCAGTAAGTCACCACTTACTTATGATTACTGATGCCACGTGAGTTGAGAGCAGCTACTCAATTTTCTGATTTCCTTAGCCTTCAAGCCAAAATGGTTTAATTCACTACCATTAAATCTGGGATAAAAGCATTAGATATGGAACGATAAGATCGATTTTTAAAGGCAGCCAGTCTTTTTTCAGATTTCATTACACTGCTCCAGCTGCATACTATGTAGTATTGTGGAATTGTTAAGATAGTTTACAGATTTTCTTGACCTCCTCAGTAAAACGATAACATGGAAAGATTTTGTTCACTTCCTTCATGACACACACACACACACACACACACGCACAAAAGCATTTTTATAACAGTTGCAGATTGAAACATTGACAAAGGGTACGTTGGCTGATGTCACATCTGAAATGTTTTTTGCTATACAACACATACATCATGGACAAAGGAAATTCAGCTTACAGTGCCTAGGGCAAATCTGTGAGTTTAAGCTGTAAAGCTTCTATTATGGAAATAGATGTATGTTGGCTAAGTATCATTGTTATCACTTTTATGAAATTATACAGCTGCCATGACAATGAGATCATGACCCAGGTGGCGTCTAGACAGCACTGTAGAAGGAAGGTTAAATACACAAGTATATTATTATTCATTATTCTACACTTCACGGCCTTCGGGCACTTCTTAGTGTCACAAAGCTCCCATTTATATCAATATAAGAGTTAGAGGAAAATCCAAAATTTATTTATTCTATTGTTGATTTTATTGCTGTATCAGCTGAGAATGAGCGTTTTCCTGTTGCAGCAGGGAGACACATACAACAAAGAGCTGATCCCTATCCCTGCTGCTACAATCCTTGGGATGGCATCACATGCATCCCCTTACCGAGCAGGAGATTGTGTTTTAACCCAAAAGGAACCACTGTTTTCTCTACCAAAAGGAAAAGACCAAATCCACATCTCAGAGAGCAAGGGAGCTGTTACAGGGCAGAAGACGAAGACAGCTTGAGCTCTCTTCCCCCTAACAACTGCAGACTTCATAATGCGTGAGATTTTTGCATTTTAAGCCACAGAGGGACTTTCTAAGTTGACATCACTGTAAGTCACCGGGCTGCTTTATGTACACTGTGCTCTCCTTTCAGCTGAATACTCGACTTCTTATTCAAACGACTCCTGCTGCTAGGATGAATAATTCTTTTATGAAGTGGAATGTGCAGTCACATAAGCCCACTCTTGCTAGTGAGGATCTGTAACTGCTGTAAAGACTATCACCAGATTCAGGCAAAACCTAATAGCTTTAAGAATATATCCAGAAGTAGAATGTTTCTCAGTAATTCGCCTTATCCTGCTACCCACTTATTAGAAATGGGATATTTGTGTTGCAAGGGCCTTATCCTGGAAGTATTTGCTTTTCCTCCCACCTGAAGATGGGGTAAAATGCTTCACATTTTTTTATTAGCTATATTGCAAGGCAACAAGATAATAGCCTTCTTCCCCTCTCGCTCTCATAGCCTGCCTTGAAATTATCAGCTGCTTTCTGCTGCTGGCAGCTAAATCAGCTTTTGCATCGATCTCCTCCAGCAGCAGCAAAACTGCAATGGAGTGAAACAGGGACTCGAGCCAGGGCAGGGAGCAAAGCAGAGCTAAGTCAGGCCAAGGTGCAGAAAGCAGATCACTCTTTCCTATTACTGGCAGTTACTCTCAAAGCATGAGCTATTATTTCAATATTTTATATACAATTAAGTATCTAACTAATCTCCTTGCATGCATCAATACCTTCCTCCCTGCACTTCTCGGGTTCGTTCCTCCTTCTCACCCTTTCTCCCTGCTCCACAGATGGCCTGTTTCATTTTAATAACATAGAGCAGTGAAATCAGAGAGATACAGAGAGTCTAAATGCAGAACATGCTGGAGTGGCTCCTTCCCTTTGATAGCAGCAGCAGACAAAATGCACATTGCACATCCTTAAAAGCATTTAAACTCCAGTCATCTGCCTGCATAATTTAAAACACGGATAAAAGTACAGACATCTGCCTACGTGGTGATGCAGCAACCAGAGAAACCCCCAAACATGATGGGTGCATTACTGACAGCAGGACAGAGGGGCCGCATCCCAGCACTATGGGGCATGCAACCCAAACCTCCTCACAGAGCATCCATGCTGATGGGGCCGAGGCCCTCGTGGCCACCACACAGCGGGGCCATGCACTCACTGCTTGTCACACACCACCCACGTGCACTGCATTCACCTCTTTCAGTGCTGAGTCCATGCCCTGTCTGTATGTGTGTGCATCACTGAGCTTACCGTATCGACAGGAATAGTCACCCCCTGTTCATATATTTATGCATCCTCAAACACGTGTGCACAGTCCCGTACTGACAAACCAGGCATGGAGAGATGCTGCTTTTTCTCTTTTCTTTTCAACTGTTGACATGGTAACACCAGCAGGATAAAAGTATCAACATTCCTTCAGATTGCTGTTTAACACGGTACCTTTTTTTTCCTGCAGAAATGCGATCTACAGAATACATGTGGCAGCACATCCCAGTGCAGGTGATCAGCAGGGCTCACCAGCGTTTGGGCACAGGTAGCTGTGCACAGCAGCTGGGTCACTTCTTAAACTACTGCACATGCTAGCAATCTTACTTACAAGTTCCACTTGAGAGAACATCCCTCAGAAAGAATTGAGATCTCCATTGCACTCCTGCTCTTTTTTTTTTCTTTTTTCTTTTTTTTTTTGTGGGGGGAAGAGAAAAAAGATTTGCTTCCTCGATTTTGACAGCTGAGTTCTTAGTTGCAATCAGGTTTTAATAATTCCATCCCGCTACAGCATGCAAGGATGGGAGCAGCACAGAATAACAGCTATTCCCTCCTTCTCTACAGCCTCCTCAGCTGACGCTGCTGACACAGTTGCAGCACTCACTCCAGCTGTGCACATTAGTCATGTCAAACTGCAAGGTGCTATCAAAAACAAGCGCTCAGACTGACACGTGAAAAGGCAAATACAAAAATAATTCAGATTTCTGCAGCCAGAGGATGCAGTCCCCCACGGGATCTCTTGCATCGCCCCCAGTCACCTGTACTTGAAACACCAAGAATATTTTAGGGAAAAAAAAGAAAACTTCCACTTCTATTTAAATATTCCAGGAGCAAAATATCCTCTAGGCACATAATCCTCATCCTTTGATCACCTCTGCTGGCTTTTTCCTTCCCTCCTCTCCCTGTCTCAGGGCTATCCCACCCTGTCACGGTTTTGGCTGCGATAGTCAATTTTCTTTGTAGAGATTTGTACAGTTCTGTATTATCAATTTTTGATAGAAATAACAGCTATAACACACTGAGGTCATGGCTTTGGTTTCCCCACTTTTCAGTAAGAAGCCAGCAGACTGCACTCAGAAACCCCAGCCTTGTCTCTAAGGAACCACACACAGACCTGAGAAGATCCACATCCTACAGTAGTAACTCCTCAAGCTGATACAGGGCCGCCAAACAGCCCTCACTGAGCCAACAGTGAGCATCAGCGAGAGCAGAGCTGTGGGACACGGGGCAGCAGGGCTGTGACCCTGCAGAGCAGAGAGGCTGCAGGGTATCTCCCAGCAGAAACGCCTCTGCAGAGTTGAATAAGGCAATGTGAACATAAGGGAACTTTTAAATGGCTCTCAAGTTGCAAGATAATTTGTATTCCCCTCTTCATACCAACACATTAACCAAATACATTATTTCCATAATGAGGAGATGAACATCTGTGTGGCTTCCCAAAATTTCAAGTGGCAATACTTGAGACAAGTATTCTCTCCTTAGGGATTGACACATCAGCATTTTAAATCATTGCCAAAGCTAAAAACATCATTTAAATTCCCAGGAGGCACTAAAGAACGATTTCAGGTATGATTTAGATTTTTTTTTTAAATCAAGTACACCAATTTAGTTCCACGAATTCGACTGCAGCAGTATTGTATTAGACTTCGTACTCAGCCCCGCGTATGAAAGCTTGCATTAGCCGTCTCACTCAGAGCGCAAGACAGAAGTGCCTGAACTACAGCCAGCTTCAGGATGGAGGCACACAGAGCTCAGAGCCCCTCTGAGCTGAGCTCATCCCATTCTGCAGCACGTCAGCCCCACCAGCCAGGTGTGCAGAGGCACTTCTAACCAGCACAGCTCCATCGCTTCCTATCTGCGATGGAGTAAATCCACTAAACCCAAATATTTACTCAAACAAAGGGAAATTTTCAGCTTCTGTAGTGGTTGGTGGCTGATTTTCTGTAAACAATTTCTTGACCAACTATGGGACCTGACCCACTTAGCAAACAAACTTTTGGCTGGAGAGCACCTCAGGACCAAAGACCCCACGCAAGAACCCTGTATTCACACAGCATGAGGAGTATTAGATTTTACTGCGTGTAGGTGGGCACTTCGTAGAAATTATGTGAATATTCATATGTTGAACATGACAATGGGTTGCTTTCTGCATGGTCTGCGCCTGTAACCAACCAAAGACAAATCTGTTTTCTCAACATGACCTTAAAGGGCACAGAGGAATGGCACTTCTTGCCAACAAATAATTCTGCACTATCCTGCAATTATATTTCAATTATGAGACAAGAAGTTTGTGTTTATCTGTCCTTACCAGGAAAAAAAATTCCATGATCTTCTGACTCCAGTTTCATTATCCTAAGAGCTGGAACGTGTGATCACACTGAGGATTTCTTCCTAAATAATTTCCAGTTTCTGTCATTAGAGCATTATCACACAGTCACCAAAATGAAAACCCATTCCCAAAGCAGATCTGCAAACCCAGCGTGAGTAAAGTGGGCACTTCAGCATTCATTGTATCATCTTTAGGGAAATTATGTGTATTATTTCCCAAATTATTACCACTTTCAAAAGCCTATCATCCTTCAAGCATTACCAACACAAACCAAAAGGAAGAAGAACAACCACCAAACAAAACCAAGCGCCTGAAACAGCCCTGCACAGCAGAGGAGCTGCAGACAGCACAGAGCCCTCCCTGCGTGCTGCACACCCCCAACCATCCATAGATGCTCACGCAGGAAAAGATAGATGGTTGTGCAGCCACTATCAAACACGTCATACCTACGGCGAATACATTTGTAACGTATAATGTAAGCAGATTCATTTGCCACTTGCAAACATAAATACCGTATTTGCATTTTACTCTCATAAAAAGCTCAAACATTTTTATTTTTTGCTTTCCTTGATTTATTGTGAAGTGGTATTTATTTTCAGGCTTGCTAATAAAGAGGATGAATAAATGAATCATAGGACATGTCAGAGAGTAATTTTAAGTGGCCTCGAGGGACAATTTCATTGGGTTATAGCTATGGTCAGAAATGGCATAAGGAAAAAAAACGTGTTGAATTAAGAAACCTTTGCTTTCAGTATCAACAACTGAACCCAAAGAGGAAATTCACACTCATTATGATTTGAGTGTGATGAGCGCGTGAGTGTGATGGAATAGCTGATAACAAAAGATAGAGAAATGCTGAGATGCACGAATTTATGAATGCATGAAATAACGTGTTACTGTAAATATATCAAAGTAATCCTGGGACAAGATGTACTACACAGAACTGACCCACACCTACATTTTCAGATATTCTGGTAAGACAGGAGGGTTGCTAAAGGAGCAGAAGGGAGGAGCACCACAGATATGCACCTGCCTTGTACTGGTTTGAAGTTGAGGGAGGGGAGATTTAGGTTGGACGTCAGGGGGAAATTCTTTACAGAGAGTGGTGAGGTGCTGGAACAGCTGCCCAGAGAGGCTGTGGATGCCCCGTCCATCCCTGGAGGTGTTCAAGGCCAGGTTGGATGGGGCCCTGGGCAGCCTGGTCTAGCATTAAATGGGGAGGTTGGTGGGGAGGGGAGTTGAAGATTCATGATCCTTGAGGTTCCTTCCAACCCTGGCCATTCTGTGATTCTGCCAGGCAGGGGGTGAGGAAGGAGATGCAAAGACCAGAGCAAGCCTATGGGGTGCCTGAGGGTGCCAACACTGTTGGTACAGCGTGTCCCAGCTCTTCCCTGCTGTCCCAAAGGACCTGCCTTGCCTTGTGCCTGCACTGCACAGGACCCATGGCAGGGCTGGGAGGCCACTGCCTCTGCATGCACAGACGCTCCTCCAATGGGTTGCACTGGTATTTGCTTAGCAGATGGAAGGGGGGTTTGTTTCTTTCATTTTAATTCCTAATATACGAGGCTATTTTAATTCCTTGTTGCAAAAAATAACCCTTGTAGAAATGACTGATGACGGAACCTTTTATTTCTTCCATCACCTTATGGCACAAGCAGATTGTATTTGTATTCTGTGTTTCACTGCCCCCAATTTCAGTGTTTGAAGCTTCCTAAATTAAAACAGTATGATCATTGTGAAGGAAAATAAACAGTCAGGTCTGTGGACGTAATCCCTAAGTTTCCCCTTTGGAACTCTTTCTTGGGACCAAACTCATCACACGTGGGAATCAGCACTAGGAGAAACCAGCAGTGCTTCTGATCAACCAAGTGGCATCCCTGATGGCCTGTCTGGCAGCAGCTTTGGGTAGTCCACCAGGCATTGGACTGGAAATGCTACACACAGTGTTGAACTCCTTCCTGCTTTGCCAAAGCCAAACATCAGAGATGACAAATGACCTGTGCCATTACGAGCAGCCCGTGGTTCCCAGCCCTCCTGCAGAGCGGTGCTTTCAAAACATGGCTGTTTTTACCTGAAACAAACAGTTTATTTCAGAGTTCTCTTGCAATTCCTTCCTTACTAGAAAAATATGTTAAATATGAATGGTGAAAGGAATATTCTGCTCATATTACTTTCCTTGGAGGTAGAAAAACACGTTAACCTCTGCTGCCCCTTTGTTTCTGCAGTGAGGCTGCTCGTGCCCCTCTGGTGCATCACCGCAGCTCCCTGCACCGCCTGCGTGGAGTCGCACAGACAACCACAACGTGAGCGCTGTGCCTGGCAGGGCCCCAGTGCCAAACTGCTCTGAGCGAGTGGGAGAAGGTGACAAAATCTTTTCTGACTCCTGTTTCTATGTCTGAAGAAAACGGCAAACTAAAACATTATTTTTTTATACTTCTCGTGAGCCGGATCTGCTCAGCAGCTCAGGAGGGGCTCCTCTGTGCCAGTGCAATGACATTCCCTGAGCTTCACCCCCACAGCACACCTCTCTGAGAGGTGCTTGGAAATTCAGATCAGCCAAAGGTTCTTCTGAAGTGGTTGGAAATGGCTCAGCCAAGCCATGTTGGGACTCTTCCTCCCTACAAGTCAAGCATCAATAGAAAAGGTCTCTAATTGAGCACTGCTCATTGCCAGACCCAGAGAATGTCACTGCATACAAAAGGAAACCACTTCATGCAGTGACTGACATGAAGCAACACCTTGCTGAATCCTTTCCTAGCTTTGAGATCATGAGATTTGTTTTTAAGATCATGGGAAAAGCCTTTTGCACACCTTCAGGATTGCTCTTTACCTTCTGGTATTACCTAACAGTCCTCCCTGGGGACAAAGAAAGAGGAACTTTGGCTGCTAAGTCTTTCTATATATGTTACAGATCCTGGAAATCCTGCCAGTTTTACTAACAGATGGAAAATGAATTCAAACAAATGAGTCTTGAAACTCTGCATGGAAGCAGGGACTAACAGCACTAGAAAACACCAGGATTTCCTAATGGTCCGCTCTGGGGGGCTGAACGAGAAGCAGGCATTTGCCTTGTGTGCCGGCCGCGCTCTGCTCTCACAGGGATGGGGTGGCTGTGTGCCAGCCTCAGCTGCCCCCAGCTCTGAGTCCTTGCAGACCTGAGCAGCGATCAACAGCTCAACAGCTTTGTCCCATGAATTCTCTCTTCTTACAGTGCCAGCCACTCTGGTGTGTACACATGTGAATCTCAGCACAACCACCCACACAGCCTCCAGCATCCTGAAATAACACCTAAACACGAACACCGAAAGGAAAACGCCAACGTGAGCCCAGGGAGGAATGCACCAAACAGAGTTAAGGGAGCAGCACGTGCATCTGCAGAGTGAGCCACAGCTGGCCCAGGTCAGGAGATGCCCATCTCACAGCCCACGTCTGGCAGGGCTGGGTGAGCCCTTCCATTCAACAATAAGGTCCTAAATCTGTGCTGCAAGGCACTTCCTTTCCAATTAGAGCTTTTCCATGAAGCAGCTACACCCTTCAAACTTGATTTGAGACTACAAACAATGTGGATTTGGAAGTCTATAGAAGCTATGTTTCTTAACTTTCCTATATCTGCATACTAAAAAAAAAAAAATGCTGCCCTTAAGGCACTGTCTCTTTTGAACCTACTAACCTCTCCATGGGGCCTTCATCTCAGCTCTTTAAAGCCAAGCACTGCAGTGCTTCTGCACCTCCATGAGGATGGTTCCTGCTCCCAGCTGGGTGGGCAATGCCAGCCATCCTGCCACGCTATGCCCCTCTTTTTAAGTCAGCACAGGGGCAGAGGCAGTGACAGCCAGCACTCAGACTGAAGAACCACAGCTGATCCTCCCTCCCAAAGTGACTTTCCAACACTCTCGGATCGATACACAATAAACTTTTCACAGCTGCAAGTGTCCTGGGCTCCCAGGTAGCCACGGAACTAATTTAAATTCAATTAATGACTTCATCAGCATTGGGAAAGATGCATTCTCAACAAGTTTGCAGATCAAATGACTTTAAGCTCTGAGTGACAGAAGAACAGAAAGGTAAATTCTTCCTTCAGCTGCACTTGGCCAGCCGAGGCGTTTGTCAGAAGGGAGTGCCACTGAGAGCATCCATCTGATAAACTGCACTGGGTGAAATAAGAAACACACCTAAACAGATGACACATCTCACCTCACACATCACCTCAGCATTTTAATTCGAAAGCTGCTCAATACAACTTACTCCCAGAATGCAGATAAACTTATCCGAAACAGAGTGCTGCTCCCAAAGCACTGCCACAAAGCAGCACAGCTCCCATTGCTGCTGTCTGTGCTTGGCCATGGGAGCCAGAGGTGGACCCTGCTGAGAGCTCAGTCCCAGTGATGTGGGGCAGCACCTCGAGAAGCACAGAGCACTGTAACAAGCTCTAAACCAGGCTGTAAGCAAGAAGAATCCCAAACTGGTCACTTTACAAACATTGATAGGAGGTGCATGATGCTTTTCTGTTCTGTTCAGGGAGGAGATGGGTAAACACTGCACCAAACAAGCACATCTCTCCCAGAAAAACATCCCAGGGCAAAGGGGGCTGTAGCTGAGCACAGGACAGCAGGGCTGGGTTCGTTAATACTGGCTAAAATTCAATACTGTCTGTAACGCAGAGCAAAATGAACCTGCAGCTCTTTGCCTCAGTAGGCTGGCGATGTGGAGGTAAAATATTTGAAACCACTAAACTGTGAGAGATGACCTCATTCTGTTTTGTTTTTTTTTCCTTGACTCACTATTCTTTCAGTGCTTTTTTTCTACATGTAATACTGCTCAAACAGAAAAAGAAGCAAAACAGCTCTTGTTGGAAATAAAAACCAAACCACTGAAAGCACAGTTCGCCATCTTTTTGGAAGACAAGCAACAGAACAATTCAAGGACAGTTTTATGCTGGTTTACAGCATTTGCAATGCTTCTGTTGCTTGTTTTTTTTTTTCTTTTTTTTTTTCCAAATAGCTGTGCACTTTCCTGTGCTCAATTTGAGCCATCCGTTAACCTCAGAGCTGAGTGCTTCATGAGACTGCAAACCTCAGCCGCATGCAGCGCTCGCTGGAATTGAATCATTTATCTCAAATCTGCTTGAATGTCACTTTTGTTTTGTTGCATCAAATTCTGACCTCAGACCATCAGCAATACTTCTTTCACTATAGGCAAATCATTTCAGTAGACTTTCAAAACAGTGAACATTACGTATGTAGGTTACTCCAAAAGTAATGCCTCCTATTTATTTCCACAGGAAAGACAACAGTTACAAAGAGCACGATAGCACCAATAGAGAAAATTCTCAGCTGCACAACAATATCTTTTTATGTACTCACCGCCATCAGCCATGCATTTTCACCAGCCATAAACAAGAGCCTGCATTTGTAACAGTGTGCACCACTGGAGATGACCACTGCCACTGTCACCACTGCTGAAATGCACCAACCACCCCTCACATCCACTGTTTAGTCTCCATAAATGTTAATGAATGTCATTGGGAGCCAATTTTTTCACCTATAGGAACCTCAGTTCCACCCCTTTGCTTCATACACACTTCCACATCACACTCCATTCCGTCAGACTGACCCCCTGCTGCCAACTGTCGCACGGCAACAAAATGGAACGGCACAGTGGTGTGGGAAGGTTCAACCTTACTGCTGTACCACCAACATCCACCTCTGATGTTCTGGGCCAACATCACAATATAGGAGGCATTACTTTCAGAGCAGTCCTCATATAAATAGCCACAGAAATATGTTCCAAATGCCGAACCAAGATCCTGAATGTTCCTGCTCTACCTGTTCTCTGTGCTCTCTACTCTGTCACGCTGTTCAAGGGCTCTAATGAGCCAGATTCAATCTTAATGGATACTAAAGACTGATACCAGCAAATTTAAAATCTGAAGCGTGGATATTGCTTAGACTTGAAGAAAAGATGGGAAAGGGGAGAGATGATCATCATTCTGCATCCAGAGATCATCAGTATCACACAGTCCTCTGACTTAAATACCTGCCTGTAGATGCATCTAACAGCCTTCCCAATTTCATTTGGCAAATACTGCACAAATCTACTCCAGAATGATGAGGCTTTTCCTTCCCTCATGGCACAGGCACTTTCTTATCATTGGCGGAAAGAAGTACTTCTTCTCTGGGGACAGAATTTAGGAACTCCTGACTTGGAAGCTGCCTGCTAGGGAGAACTTCAATCGATGCCTGGGCCAGAAGTCTTATCATCTTTAATCAGAGGGCCATCCTGATATCTCTTATATACACGTATATGGTGTAATAAAGACAGCTACCCCAGGCAGATAACAAGGATAATTAGATTTGGGCAAAGCAGTAATAATGAGAGAAGAAAATACTCTAAAATTTAATAAATCTACTGAAAAATGAAGAAGCAAAGTGGCAGCAGAATACAGAAAGGTCACTTTGTGATTAACAAAGATTAGCGTGGAAGAAGTTCATTTAAATCTACAAAGAAGTGGGGCTGTGGTTCATCACTTTGGGAGCTCTGCTGCTGGAAATGGGGTGAACCATGGGGGGGGGGGGGCAGGGAGCATCAGCACTGTTTGTTTATGGCTGCTCTGAGTAGCCTACAATGCTTCTGGGGAATGAAAAATAGGACAAACGAACAACGCTCTCTTAGACCATCCCTGCCTAAAGAAAGGAAAACCAACCCGGCAATTTGCTGGTCTGAAGGCAAACAGCTCAGCGGAACTGCAAGCACAAAACACTTCTGTTTTGAAATCTCAGCCTTTCTTCTCATTTTCCGCTGTGCTTCCATTTTCCCTGCAGCGATCGAACTTTTGGGAGCTTGTTATACTCGCCTCAACGTCTCCCATTTATCCATTATCCTGATGGCATCACTGCTTCAAAACGGCCCAAACTCTTCCTCCGCAGCCCCCAGCTGCTCCTCCTCACAGCACCGCTCCTCCCCAGCACCAGCAGCACCGCATCCTCTGTGCTGACATGGGAACCTCCCCGCACGCACAGCTCACACGGAGTGGAAGGATGAAGAAGAGGCTTTCTGAGGAGCACAGCAGCAGAAGGTAACACCTCCCCAGATGCATTTTGGAGAAGACAGACGTTCTGCAGATTTTTTTGTTGTTGTGCTTTTGTTTTTGTGAACGTCACGCGCACGCAGAGCCACAGATGTTCATCATTTCTACATTATCGTAAAATGAACGTAATAATAATGATTATAAGAACGCGTGCCCGTTCAAATTTTAATTATGAAAAAAACATCCTTTGTCTTTCATTTAAACTGTTTTTTTCCCTCACATCCCAACACTGCTATTTGCTCTGTGGTTACGCCGTGCCTTTGCACAGCCATGGCACAGGGCTGCATTCAGAGCAAGGCACAACTGGAACTCACCAACACAAGCCCTGCTACGTGCAGTGTGCTCACAGCTTCTGGGCTGATGCTTTAACAGCCCACGAGCAAGAGGACGCACCATTAAAGCCTTTTTCGTGGGAACAGTTCAGAGTACCAGTAACTGCAACGCACTGCTCTGTTGCAGTGGCTGTTCCAGAAGCACGCTCTGCTTGTTTGCCTTGAAGTTGAAGCTCTGTTGAAGTTGGCCGTGGAGCTTGTTTCAAACACACAAGTTTCTGTGCAGTGATTACTATTTAAGTTTGCACTTCCTCTGGCTCACTGTCTACTGCAATTATGCAAATAAGACGCAACTTTATCCCTTCAGCATAATTACATCAAACACAATCGGGCTATATTAAGACTGACTTAAGAGGAACAAATTCAGTTCATGTAATGATTTCCTAAATCACCCCATGGGGCTATGGCAAAGAAAAAGCTGTCCCAAGGGTGACATCAAGCATCTAGACAAATAACCACACATCTGGGGCCTGACACTACGTGCTTCACGTCTGTGTTCTGCATCCAAGAACCATGGCTGGAGGAGTGGTAGTAAAAAAATGTATTTTTCTGTAAACTGACCATTTCAGCTTACGACTTTTGTGACCAACAGCTCTTGAAATGTCAAAAATCTGATAATCCAAAGCTCCCATGTATGCTTTAATACGATGGCACATTAATTTTCAATGCAATTTAACTTTTCCTGGCCTATAAGACTTACATTTTTTCCTAAAGTGTGAGAAGAGGTTGGCAGCATCACTTATTTAATATCAATATGATATTTTCTAGACGGGGGAAGCTGTTTGCTTCCAATGAACTTGGCTGGGAATCCTTTTCTAACATACTACAAATCATCTTTAACACAACGATCAATCGTAAGAAACAGAAGGCAAATGCTCTTAAGTAAAACCAGGACAACCCCCTTCCTCATCCCAACCAGAGAAGCACTCACTGAGCCCAGCAGAAGGCAGCTGGTGCCTTGTGGTGCCTGCAGCCCTCGAGCCGCACCGCCGGCAGCAGCACTGCAGGGAAAGGAGCCTGCCAGGCTGGGCACTGCTCAAGATATCCTCCTTTAGGGCAAATTGAGTTCCGTTCTGCTAATTTAGTTTGTTTCCATCAATTTATAGGGAAAGTCAGGGCTTCTTATTTCATTTATTTTATGTATTCTCCCCCAGAAATACATTACTAAATTCTAGTAGCAGATGTTCATTGCTGGATGATAAAAGAACAACGTTAAAATGTCTGTTTCCAGTTCTCTTGGATTCAATGCCAAATGAAATTACTACAGAAAGAAAAACAAAACAACATACAGCAGCCTGAATGCAAGCAAAGATAATCCATACGGGTAGCAGCCTCACTGAACAAAGAAACGCTAACACCTGAGGAATCCTTGCTTCTGTCAGTAACTGACTTCAGTGGATGCTTCTCACGGGGAATGAAACAGAAATGGAATTGGTTTGAAAGGAGAAACATCGAATTCTGGAAAACTGCTTCGCACACAAGAGGAGCACTCAGCAAGGCAGGGTTATGTTGGAGGACAGTATGAGAATGGCTGCACAGGAGAAGGGAAACGCGCTCTGCGCTCATAACCATCCCTTTACTCTTCCCCCTAACAGGGCTAAGCAGATGGCAAATACAGATGGTAATTAGGGATGGATGAACGAAACTGAGAAAGGTAAGAACCAGCCCGAACCTTTCTAGTGGTCACAGAGCGTGCAGGAATCATTTGCTATTGACATTGGAACTGCAGCTCTAGGACATTGTGCTCTGCCTCTCCCTTCACACCCAGCATGGCACCAACCTTTGGCTGATGGCTTTCCCCTTTCTGGAAAACAACACTCAAAATATGTACCTGTCTGCATGGCAGAAACTGTGGAAGAATGAATGCAATTATATATATAGGCAAAATATAATTCAAGCCTCACAAACCTCACAAACAGTAATGGTGCAGTCTGTGCGAGTGCAAGTGCAGAATGCAACGAGCCAGCTTCTAGCCAAAAGCCCAATTTAGCTGGGGTATAAGCTGTGTACAGGCTCAATGCTCATGCATCATGCAAGGCACTACAGGTGCTGATATTTGTAACTGTTACTTAACCAACTTTCTGTACCTGCATCCCTTCAGTCTGTCACTGTAACTCATTATTTCCAACAGAAAACTCCATTACGTCCAAAGTGTTTAATGTGTAACGCAGAAGGAAAATATTTTAAAACAAACACATTTGGAAAGTTTTCCTTTCTGTGTGCTGTTGGCAGACTTCGAGACTTTCTGTCAGAAACCCTCAGGGATGAATACAAACAGTAGGGAAAGATTATTAAAATGCTGTGTTTTTCAGAAACAAACCACTTCATTCTCTACCAACTTTACGTATTTATGGAGAAATAACATGTAAAAATGCCTCTAGGGTTCAAAAATTTAATATTAGGGACCTGAGAAGAATAACTAACGAGGTGGTAGCATATACACAGTAAAAATGAATGCAAACGTTTGCTTTCCCTGTGAGTGAAGCTCATTTTTGTGTGCACAACACATTGCAGGGACTCTCGTGCCGTGCACAACAGAGGAGTTCGTTCTCTTTACTCTGTGTCTATGAAGAACTTTCTTTTTCATGTCAAGGAGAACATGGACTCTAATCAGCATGCTTGGTTTGCCCAGAGGAAAATGATCGGATAGTTAAGCATCTCCACAGAGGGGACAGCAAATTAAGGATGGATCAGACACAGACTTCAGGGAGAAATGCTGAGAAAGGAGGAATTCTGTAATAGAAGTTCCTCATAATCTTTATATAGATGCACGCACATCTATGAATACATATATTGGTAGAGTACACAAAAAATGTAAATACATATAGCATACGATCTGAATAAAACACAAGTTAAGCTAAATAAAGGGAAACTGCTGGCATGAACCTGAATTTTTACTTCCTCAGTATGGAGTTTATCTGCTGTTTCTGAGGGTATGTAACTGCAGCGCATTTTCTCTTCCTACATGCATACATGACACATTAAGATCATTCTGGTTTACTGCCTTGAAGGTGACACAGATAACTGCTGGTAGCTTTTCAGCTGCAGATATAGCATACAGTTCTCAGATGAGGAACACAGACATTCAGGAAAATTCCAGGGGATAAAGACCAGCTCAGTGTATTTTATACCCTTCCAATACAACCACATCCAGATACAGCCATCCAAAGAAACAAGACACAAATACAGGCAATCCATTTTGTGCCACTTGTTTTCAGGAAACAAGGAGCAAGGCAAGAAGATATGAGAGAAGGTGGGCAGAGCTCTTACCCTCAATGGTCGCTCGCTTGGGCAGGATGGTGATGGCCCCCTCAGCCACGTCCTCCTGCTGCAGCAGTGGGCTGACCTTGGAGCCCCACGTGTCTGAGCCCACCCATAGGAAGTGCCCCACTTGGTCAGCCCTCTTGGCAGCTGCCAGGATTTGCCTGTGGAAGAGGACAGTTTGTTCACGAGTTAGTTTCATTTCAACATTGGTATTTGGTAAGTTTGGTAAAAAATGGTGCGTGGCGATTGCAGAATGAGTTTATTTCTGTAACCAACAGAACCCAGAAATTTCGCAGCACATCGTGCCATGATCTGAGCAGCAAAGATTGAACCTTCCTTTTAATTCACCCACTATCCTAAGAACAAAATCCCACTGTCTTCACTGAAACTTTATCCCAACTTCTTGTGTCTCACTTTGGAGAACTGAGCCTCTCAGCACCTCCCAACGCCATCAAAACGTCAGGATAATTTAAAATTCTTAAGTTAGAAATAAGCCATGCTTTTAAAACATTCTGCAAATAATTTTAATGGCAAGTGGTATCTGAATTGATATGAGCATTCAAGCCACTTTATTATCAGTAACCATAACCTGTCATAAAATACACTCTGAATTAAGGAATTACTCATTGTAGTACGAGCTTGGAGAGAGGAGCATTTTCTTAATGTCTCTGAGGTAAGGTCAGGTCTGCCGTGAGTAATTCTACAATAGAAAAAACCTTCAGACCTTCATCCAGGGCTGGATGGAGCCCTGGGCAGCCTGGGCTGGTATTAAATGTGGAGGTTGGCTGCCCTGCCTGTGGCGGGGGATTGGAGCTTCGTGATCCTTAAGTCCCTTCCAACCCAAGCCATTCTATGATTCACCCCTTGCAGCCCATCGCTCCCTCCTCCCCACAGCACGATCCAAGGTGCCAAAAGAGTCAGGCAGCAGCAGGAGCCCAGTGTGACCCTGCAAATGGCAAACCCACAGCCCCACACAGCTCCTACCAACAGGCATTCCCTCTTTGTTATCTGTGTTCTTACTTGCTTTCTTTTTTCTGCACGGCTACCAAGCACAAATGAATTAGTCCCCTCAGCCATCCTTACTTTATGTCCTCGTCGTTGGCAAAAATAACGATGGCCCTGGCATTGGGAGTTTCTAAGAGCTGCTTGATGATTTTATCGAAGTCGATGGTCTTGTCCTTGCGATCCTGGGGGATTTTCAGGGACTGAGCGATGCAGAGCCCACCTGTGGAAGAAAGAAGAGAAGGGCTCAGTCAGCAGGGAGCGTGGGAAAGGGAGTGGGAGATGCACGTAGACTGGAGGGGCAGCCTGGATGGAAAACACCCTGATCCAAACGTCCTTGCAGAGCACTTAAGCCTCCCTCCTGGCATCCCGAGGTGTGAGTACAGTTTGTTGCTGTCAAGGTGGGACACAGCTTCATTCATAGACCATACACACAATGCACGCCAGAGCAGGGCTGTGCATTGAACAGGGGGGTGCAAACACCATCATGGAGTAATAAACAAACAAACCAGACAATTGGGTATGAAAACAACAAAACCCAGCACAAACCATGAAAAAGCTTAGACTGACTCAGAAAAATAAACACAACAGGCTGAAATGTAAACGATGTTGACAAGGAATTACACTTTATCTTGGTGAAGAGCAGGGATCCTTTTTGATTTTGAGTTGAAAGATATTGGGAGAAAAAGCTTCCACTGAAGCAGCTTATTCGAAACAGGAACAACAGAAGAGTCAAAATGTTGGCAAAGGGAAGATTGGTCATGAAAATCTGTACTCATTGAAACGTCCATCACCAAATGGGATGGAGCTGCCTTGAGATACAGCACATCTGTGGAGCTGGACATCTCGTAAACACACAGGTAGTAGTGAAAAAAATGAGTATCAATCAGTAACAGCAATAAATACATCCATACAAAAGGAACACTCCTTTTTAACACATTTCACACATTACAGTTATTATGCTCGGTTGGGAAAAAAAACAATTAAAAAATAAAAATCACATCTCCCCTGACATTGCGCTTGTCGATCGAGGCAGATGAAGTCACACTTTTGCCTTTATTATTTTGTTTCTCAGCAATAAACTTTCATCTTTTCTGGCATCTTAGATAACAACTTTCTCAGTATACTGCACAGTGTGTTAATTAATAGTTTTAGAGGTGCACAGTAAGAACCTGAAGTAGGGATGAATTAATTAAAAACCAGCAGGATAAAGGAGCTATTTACTGGTGTGCTTTAAGTTGCAGATTTGAAAGAACAGTCAAACGAAGAAATAGAGAGGGTGTTCTATAGGACAGCATGCAAGAGGAGGAGTGCCCACATAGGAAAACAAGCACAAAATCACAAGCTGCTACAAAGGGCCAAGATTTATCACACAAAAACAACTGTGCTCCCATGATGGTGTCCCTCCCAGAGGCCTCTGCCCACTTTGACACAGCAGAGCAGGAGAGGAAGACTTTGGCAGCACTGAGACCAAGGGTTTGGCATGCTGGGTGGGTCTGCTACTCCGACACTTCTGAAGTGCTGTGCAGATCCCTGGTGATCCCTCCCAGCTCTCCATTACTTTCATTCAGAGAAAGCCCTCAGCAGGATCAGACACAGCTCCCAACAAGAGGCACTTGCAGAGAGATGTGGAACAAGGTTCCCCTCATCTGCTGATCTCAAATATCGTACCAACAGGAACTTCTAAAGCCAGGATGGAAGAATGCCTGCAGTTGCTTTTGCCCAGATATGGCACTGCACACAGGGCAGCAGTGATACAGGAGCAGCAGCAGTGGGGCAGAGAGCTGAAACCACAGCAGAACCCATCAGAGAGGAGCAGTGTTCTGTGCTTTCGTTATAGAATCCTTGCATTTGAGGGATAAAGTAAAAACCAAAACCTATATCCAGGTGATACATTCTGGTTATAAAACTATTATAAAAACGCAGTATCTAATATTAAGTAATTGACACCTACATGATTTAGGTGCATGAAATGAAGGGTTGAAACGTTGGCAAGGCTGCTGGCTCAGCAACCCCTCCTGACAATAATTACACCTCTTGTGTGGGTCATGCAATCTCTGCTGCCTGGATAGAGGAGCCAAAAATCTGATTATGGTCGATAATGATTACAGCTGAACTGAGCATTTCTGGACAGGGACAGCTGTGGTCAGACTCTCAATAGTGAGGAACAAAAGCCTCTAACACAACATACAAAGTATGTAATTCTTGTGCGTGTGGAACTAGGGTGGAGAAAATGTGGAAACTGGGAGGGGTGGTTTGGGGTCTTTTTTATGCCACAGAGTTTATGCTTCCTGGGGAAAGACAGCTCCTGGTTTCCCTGCTGCCTGCCACAGGTCAGCAGTAATGATGGATAAATGGCAAATGTCACAGAATCATCACAGGATCATAGAATGGCTTGGGTTGAAAGGGACCCCAAGTTCCAACCCCACTGCCACCAACCTCCAAATCTGACACTGGGGCCAGGGCCCCATCTAACCTGGCCTTGAACACCTCCAGGGACGGAGCATCCGCAGCCTCGTGCCATTGTCCCAGCACCTCACCACTCTCTCTGTGAAGAACCTTCCCCTGGCATCCAACCTAAACCTTCACTCCTTGAGCTCAAGTCAGTGATCAAACCCCAAACACACTGTTTTACAGCATAGTAGCACTGTTTAACAAGCTCAGCTGCCATGGGAACCCGAAGGGGAGAACTGCACTAGAACCAGGAGACAGCCTTAACCAGGCACCTACAGAGCAACATCAGCAGCAAACAGGGCTAAAGCAACACAAGGCCTGTTATGGGCAAATATAAAAGGCAGAAAGTGAGAGGGAAGAGGAACAAGGCTTGGGTGAAACAAGACAAACATGTTGATAGATATCCTGATTTTAAATTGCCTGCATCTCTTCCAGGAAAGAGACGTAATTCCAGATTAACTAATATGTGCTCCAAGTTGGGTCAAGATGTATTATTGTCTTTATTTGCTTTGCTCAAACCTATGCTGGGCAGCTCTGACACCCAACTCCAAGCTTGTCCCAAGTGTGCGATCAGCCCTAACTCTGCAGGCTGTGCCAGCTCACACAGCTCCTGCCTGCAGAGGCTCTGAGCTGGCTGCAGGCTGCCCTGACCTCTGTGGGGCCCTCGTGGCAGGCAGGGACATGTGCCACTTCTCTCTCTCTTCGGCAGCAAAGGATGCTCAAGGAGCTTCCTATTACAACAGGTAACACATGTGCATAGTTTTTTCAGCTGTTAATTCACAGTGCTCCTGAAGTAAAACCTCTGAGGGAATTAAGCAGTAGAAGTGTGGAAGTTGCAAATTAAGGATTTCTACATCAAAATACGACTCCTGCAGGACTGGTGAGCAGGCATACGGTGTTACCAGCTACAGAGTGCTGTGGCAGCTGCTGGAAGCCACGAGGCTCCAAGTGCCCCAGCCTGCCCTGTGCTGCACCACCAGCTGCTGGTGTGCAGTGCTGCAGGGACTGGGATTCTGCATCCCAACGCAGGCTCCACCTCTAAGATAAAGGGTGCTAGAGAGGCATGAAGATCTGAACTAAACCTTAGATGAAACAGTGCTCAGCAGACAACATGCTTGCCTGTCTTGCTCCCCCAGCACACAGCACATACAGCCCATGCAGCTGGTGCCTCCATTTATCCATTCACAATGGAAAAATGTAAAAGCAGCATAATTGAACCAGGGAAGAAAAATGATCTTTTCTCCACAAATGTCCAAGTTCCTGAAACTGATGGATTTGAAGTTTTTATAACCAAATCCTTAAGATTTCCTCCGTACTGCTGAAATGGGAGTACTACTTTTGGGAAAATGAGAGTGCTAGAGGAAAATGGAAGAATGTTTAATTCCTTGAAAGATGGAATTTGAGGAATTCACAGGAAAAAGCAGACAAAGAGCAGCCACAGCAGGGACCGTGGCAGCCAGCTCTCTACCACTCTGCTCTTGGAACAATGTCTTTTCTCCTTGGGGCTATGTATAGAAGTCCAACATTGGCATCTCTTCCACCCTTCCTTGCTGCCAGCAAATGTTTCCTAATAACACGAATCTGGGAACAGAGCACCAGGAGCAGACCCAGCAGGTTCAGCCCTTCCAGATGTGCCTTTGTCCAGCAAGTAAGCCTCAAAAACGCGCAGTAATCCACAGAAGGGAGGAGACAACAAGGCCAACCACTTCCTCCAATAACGACTTGAAAATTATTTTGTTTCCTAGCTTCTAGTTTTCCCAGGGGTTTGTGCCACATTGGCAGACTGACCCAATGGTTTCAAACTATTCCAAGCATTAAAATTCCCCCTTCTGCAAGCCACTGGCAGCACTGAGAAAACAGAAATGCTAACATTTCAACCAAAATTAACAGTGCCTCCTGATTTCTTGTTCTTTTGGTGTTTTTTTTTTGGCAAACAAACCAAACACACAGCACAGCCAGCCTGCTGAGGGCCCAACACTTCATCTCACATCAACCACTAATGTTGAATTAACACAAAAGGAAGGAAGGGAACCATCCTCTCAGAACATCCCAAAACTCAGGGAGGTGCTGGATTGGCACCTGAAGTCTTCTTTCATTTCTGCAGACAATTGTTACCAATTAGGAACAAAGCCTTGAAGGAAAGTGAAGGAAAGATCTGCAATGGTGATCACAAGTTTGGGTCTCGGGAGTAGAACAGGATGAGCAGGTTAACAGAAATAGGCTGGAAATGATCTGTTGTGTAAGAGCTGTGAAGCACACAGGGGCTTGGGAGAAGGAGCCGTAAAAAATATCAGGGCTGCCGTGGTTCACCCACTGATGGGTGATGTGAGAGGAAAACCTCAGGAGACTTCTCTGTGCAAGTTCACGCAGTCGTGCATCAAATTGTTCGGGGCATTAAACACCCAGCTCTGGTATTTAAGGGTAATGGATGTATCTGGTAATCGAAGTGTTGCTCCAGTATCCATGGATACCTGTGATTAAGTGGTATTTTGATTCTGGTACAACACTAAGTACATTATTCTGCTTCCCTGAAATTTTCCAAGAGCTATTTTTCTTATCACCCCTTAATTGGATTACCAGGTAGCACAGGAGACAATTTAACACTTTTTCAGATGATTTCTCTGCAGAGATTCCCTTTTTGGGGAACACACTTTCAACGCTGCTTTAGAAAGTTAGAGTGGCCATTTCTAATTAATAAAAGGAATTCTCAATTCAATTGATGTGTTACTTCAGCATGAGCAGCTGCCAGAATCTCTCCCTGGATGTTTATGGGAGGGGATGCTGTTGGGCTCACGCGACTTCCTTAGGAACGTTGGTGTCCATGGAAATGCTCAGCTGTCCTATAGCTTACAAACAGGTTTTCAACCCTGAACAACACAAAGGAGGGCTGACCCCCCCCGGTGGTCCATCACCAGCACACCCACACCATGGGCAGCCCCAGGAGCAGCAAAGCCTGTGCTTCACTAGGGAAACAGCAGAGAGTTTGTGTGAGCTTGGGACGGCCCAGAGGAGAGGAATTAATTGTGGAAGAAGGAAAATACATATCAAAGACATATTGTGTTTTTTTTCCTTTGTTGCTGTCACTGCTGGGTTTTGGTATATAATTATATATCCCACATATACAATTTATTAGCTCAAATGAATTTTACTTCTAAACCTCATCTATTTTATAGAAGAAAAGGAAACCAAAGGCAATAATACCAAAGACTGACTTTTGTCCCTGAGCAGTGCTTGAACAGCCCAGCCAGTACCATCCCCACAAACAGACCTTCATACTTCACAACTGAGGATAGTTCCTGAAAAAGCAGAATTAGGTCCTGGAGGAACTGGAATGATAAAGGTTATTACCCACTCCTGTGTTATCAGCCTCCTGCAGGAAACAGGAAGAACTGCAGCAATCGAACCTAGGAAAATTCCCAGTGCCATTTCCAAACATGTAAACTCACAATAAACAAAGCTAGAAGAGTAAATCCTGACTACATGGCTGAACTCTGAGCATTGACCTGGCTGTCCTTTAAGCCAAAAATTCCAGGGTATTGGGAGAGCCAGAAATAGCAGTTGGGTCCCAACATCCAAAATTGAAGTTCTAATGAGGCTCAGTATTAGGCTTTCTTTCTTTAATAGGAAAGGCAAATAATGTGGGTACCAAGAGTTACGGTGTTCACACATGTGCCAGTAAAACAAGTTTACAGCTGCATTGGTGTGGAGACCGGACAGGATTTAAATTAAGTCTCCACAGCATCATAATTCAATTGGAAAAGTAAAGTGTGCTCCAGTAATAAAACTACATTGAAACACAGAAATTGTCCACAACCACCCTTGTGGATATGCAACAGCCTTCACTTGGGAGCTTCCTGTATGGGAAGATTCTACGGAATCATTTTTAAAGCTTCAATTTTGGCTGTTTGTCGTCTCATCTTTTCACATTAGATTGCATCATGATCAAAAAACAGAAAGCAAAGTGACACAGAAGACTAATACTTGAAGTACGTTATTCATTAACGCTCAATTCTGTCGCATCATAGCATAGCTCTGTGTTTCATGGCATTCCTCGTGCGTTTTATCACCTCAAAATTGTCCTTTACTATGGCAGACAAAACCCAGCAGCATGCAAAGATTAGGAACGCTGTATTAAGTTACGAGTGGTAAAAAATCATCACTTTCAAGGATTCAGAAAAGCTCTGATTGCTAGGCAGAAAATGCAGAAGGCTCTCTGGTTGGTACAACAGCTGCCCATGCTCCCCAAGCACACGTTTGCTCGCTTTGCAATGCTCCAAAGCATCTGAACCAGACTCAGCCGAGGTGTTCGCAGGGAAGCGACTCCAGATTTATCAGTATCCTAAACTCTGTATGACAAAAAGCACATTTGAGCCGTTCTGAAGATCTTCCAGATGAAAAAACCCAGGGCTGGAGTCTGAAGAACCAGGTTCCCACCTAAATAACATTACTTATGCATAGACTTTTACCACATACCAATTTCCAGAAAGAAATGCCTATTATCAAACAGAAAAGTGGGGTCCCAAATTCAGACACCAGAATTATGTTGCAATGAAAGGCCTGTAGAGAAGTCTCGGGTGCATCTGCTGATCAATATAATGAATACTGCAATGCAAAACGTTTTGGGTAATCTCGTACAGGGAGAAACCAAAAATAATGCGGCCCTCCCTCTGCCTTTAAGACTCTGCTTTAGTCAGACTTTAGACCAACTCCACTGTGTTGTGCATAAAAATAGAAAAGGCAAAGTTCTCAGAAATAGTGTCAGAACACTTCAGCAAACACAGTTTCTTTAGGAACAACTGTAGGCGGTGAAATCTCTGGCTGTGGATAGAGACAGAAACAAAGTGCCAAAAATACCATGTTTAAAAGCACCATGCACAGCCAAGCAATGATACAAATTAGAGCTCTGCTCAACACAAAACACCCGCTAAGGATCTTAGCCTTGCAGCTGGTTCATAAACCCGCAAAACTGCCAAATTCGATGCCCTAAGCTGAACTTCGCATTGAAGCAAGACAGTCATCTCCAGCATCACAGAACCACAGGGGTAGGAAGGGACCTCTGGAGACCACCTTAACCAACTCCTGAGGGGGCTTCCATGCTGTGGAGGAGGCTCCAGGGAGCTCCCCCTGGGTCCAAGCTTGCTGTGAACAGCTCAGCAGTGGGAGGCAGAACACTGGTGCAACCAGCAGGACACGGGCAGCAGCCTCAGGGTTCACGTTTACAAAGAGCTTGTTCCAGTGCGTCAACTAAGGAACGCGCTGATGAAATATTTTGCTTTCCTATAAATCAAGATGTATTCAGGCACAACCAGAGGGAACACTGCCAACACTGAGGCACAGACCCATCCTCTGCTTGGCACAGCGAGGCTGCACCAGCTCACCTCCCAGCCGGGTGCGTGGGCAGCCCAGCTCACCCACCTCTCATCCCCAGCACCTTGTTTGCCTCCCCTGGTGCCTGAATGCAACGCTGCTCACAAACAATGCCTGCCTTGGCTCCCTTGCAAAAAGCAATTTCCTGCAACCTTCACATACACTAAAGAATCCTGTGCTCTATGACACGGTTTTATTTGTCTGAACTGCCTCTTGGAGCTCCACTCTGTAATTTAGGAGACTGCTTAGCGCTGTGCTGTTCATGCAGGATATTTCCCCCCTAGTAATAATGATGCCACCTCTGGATAGTGAATCATTATAAATTGCAAGCACAAAATGATCTCTAATGATGAAGCTTTTCTAACTACAATTTGGAGTGTTCCCATGTTTCTAATTCATTTTTTTTCTTGGAGAGGTAGCATAGTATTTTAGCCTTCTCTCAGATAATGGCATTTTCTTGGTTGCTATATATCTGTAAGGGCAAGTAAAGACCTGTCAGTTCTTCAAAGAATGAGAAATCCAGAGTACAGCAATGACAAAATGACAAATCTGGGTGGGAAGGGAGGGAGGATTAGAAATCTTTTAAGTATTCTTTTGGAATGAAGCCTGTTTTCTAATTTTTCCACCAAAGAAAAGACTAGCATTCACAACAAAAAAATATCTGTCATAAAACAAGTATCAGGCTTGCAAAAACGCCATGGGATACATGGAACATGAAAACCAAACGATAGGAACTCATGGGCTTTGAGTCAGAGAGGACAAAAAGCAAGATGTGGGACCAGAGCACAGCCCTGGAAAGATCAACTACTGTTTTGGTATCAAAACAAAAGGTAGCAGGACATCAGGCCGGGAGACACAGAGGATTAGAGGAAAAGACAGTGGGGCTTCCACATCATTTTGTTTAACCTCCAGTTTCTCTTATATCTCATGCAAACCAAAGCAGAAAAGATCTACTTATTACTCCTATACATTTCAAGCAGGATGAAGGTCTCTTCTTCGGATGCTTCAGCAGCCATCCCAAATCCTCTTCCAGGGGACTGTTCTCCAATTAGCACATGCTATCCTGCATGCTGCTTTCCAAGTTCAATTGAAATCATAAGCAACACTGCTCCCACAGCCCCAGCCCTCAGTTCTGCAGCACTGCAGGCCCCGTCCCTACAGAGATCACAACAGAATCAAACTTCACGTGGTCTAATTTTACAGACAGACAATTTCATGATGCTCCATTAGCAAACTGTCATTACCCCGTGCACGTCCATATTTCACAGCGTTTTGGTAAAAGCTGAATAAAGCTCTGACTCACACATTTCTTAAAAGCACATATAAGCACATCATTCTGAAAAGTCTCAAATGCAAATCATCTCTGGAGACAGGATGGGCAGATGGCAGTTGGGATGACTGAAATACCAACAGACACCGTTAGGTCCTACCCAGGTTTCTGAGCCCTCGGTCTCACTGCAGTGAGACAAAGGCATTGCTGCAGACGTGCAGACTGACCGCTGATCTCTGGGGCTGGAAAAATGCATTCAGCAAAAGCAAGAACTATTTGAACAGAACAGCTTTCCAGCCTTTGGAGAAGGGAAATAAAAAATAGAAACAAAACACTGAAGAGTCTTTGGTCTCTTCTTCACTTTCTCGTAATCCTCATCTCCTGCACATTGGAGGAACGTTCTTAACGCACAATTCTGTGCTTTAATAACCCACTCTCAAATGACTACTAAAAATGCAGTATAGTTCAATAAAAACACTATCTCAGCATTGCAAAAAACACCTCCCTATATACTGCCCACAGATAATCAGTTCATTTTAAGGAAGCTCTGCACAAAATGTTGTAAAAGGCACAGAAGTAAGGAGCAAGCTCTCAGGATGCAGTCCGGTTCCGGCCCAGCAGCGCCTTACCTCACGTTTAGCAGCTGGCAGCAGGTTGGAACCTGATGATCCTTGAGGTCTCTTCTAACCCAAGCCATTCTATGATTCTATGTTGGGTGAACGCTGCACATCACAGCCACAGCACAAGTGGACCAGGTGTCCTGGGGACCCCACGAGGAAGGCTCAGCATGGGGCAGGAGCCCCCTGGCTTTGTACCACACTGGGTTGGGAGCTCTCAGGTGCCAAAAGCACCAGGGTCAAGACTTGGCACTCAGCCCTGTCTTTCTTTACCGGCTTTTAAGAGCAGAGCGTGGGGCACTGAGCTGCAGCCCACCTGCTCCAACCTGGCACAGAGTTCCTATGGACACCAGGGGCCAAGGGAGGAGGGAGTGCTGCTGCTGTGTGGTGGATGTGCAGGACAAAGCACCAGGACTGCCGTCTATCTCAGCAGCAAGGCTCTGCTTCACAGGCTTGGAACCACTGCCAAGCCAGATTCCTGGAACGTCAGACCACATCAGCTCTCAGATGAAAGCTGCCACAACACTGAGTGATCTCAGTAATATTTGCAGCAGCCTGGCCTCCGCTTAGTGGGTGCCTTTCAGCTTTCCCATTCACCTGCAATCTGTGTGGCCAAGTCACAGGTACAGGCATACAGGTTTGGGAGCACCAACCCTTCAGCAGCAGCAGATGTGCTTGATCTGAGCACCAGCCTCCAGCACACGGCCATTTGCATTCAGTTCCAACAGGAGTGACTGAATATGGTCATACACGAGTTCTTACAGCACAAAGCTCTTCACCGACTGTTTTCTGTAGAGGTTTTTTGATGAACAACCCAACAGAGATGTGATTCCCTTCACTGGACGCTGAATTCAAGAGGTGTATGACATACTTGTCAATATTCAGACTACTTAATGTGTATAACTGAAAGAAAAGTGGTTGCTGCTGAAATCAGTCCTTCAGTAAAAGCCCGTATTTCTCCCACTGCATCCAAAAACATTATGAACCTTTAAAATCTTCATTTTTCTTTCAACAGTGGCCACAGTGGCTATAGTATGCCTGTATCTTTGACAGACCATGTTTTTAAAAGTCCTTCCTTTCCTCCATGGAAGGAAGAACAAAGGAAAACCTGATTTGTTTTCTGCTTTTACTGCATACAATAAAAAGTCCAAAGCTCAGCATTAGGACTTATGGGAACCACACTCTTATTTTCTGAACTGAAGTGAATGGAACGACCCAGCCAAGCGGCTCCTGGACAGAGAGGAAGGGAAGGCTGCATAGTGCACGTTCCCAGCACTGAACTTGTTACATGCTGGCTTAAAAATGTGACTTATAAAACAAGTGAAACCGAGTGAAAACATACACAAAAATGGCAGCAAATAGATAAACCATACTATTCAGGATTTTGAGGTAACAATTTCCAGAGAACGTTTCTTAAGCACCATTGTTAAGCAATAAAAAAAAAAAAACTTGTGCTTTCCTTAATTGAATGCACAGTGCAGAATAACCACCACCAGTATTATGTTGTGATTCTCTCCTCATCCTGTAAGTTTTAAAGACCCCAAGAAGCTTACACTGACATGCTGAACGTCCCAGACAAAAAGGAGCAGGAGCAGCCAGTGAGCATCCGAGAACAACAAGAACTTGAGAGTCAAGAATCTCTGCTCTCTTACAGAGGCTGCCTTTGCACTGATGTGAATCCATAGGCACTGACAGGTATTTTCACGGTGCGAGCAGGAGAAGGATGGAGTGTCAAGTCTGCCTGAGGTCTGTCTGCCACAGTCCTGGTTCAGTGGGCTGCCATCCAGCGCTGCAGTGGTGTGGGACATGCTGCACAACGTTACTGTGCTGATCAATAACAGACTAATCTTACTGGCAAGTAATTTTACTTTACAGCAATAACCTCACAGAATCAAAATATTTTTTATCTTCTACTCTTTGTTACTTCAGGAAGCAAGAAATGAGGTCACGCTTCCAAATCAACAGATAAATGTTTAAACAACCCTTACGTAGCAAGAAAGCTTGATCCCTGGACTTTCTCTGGAAACTTCATATGAGAAAGGAATGCTAGAAAGGCTGGAATTCAAGAGACCAAAGAGTGGATAAGAAAAAATTAATATGCTGACTATGTCCCTTTCCCTTACTGCTGGGGCACTCATCACATTAGTCTAAATTTAATTAAATTTTCTTACATTATTTGCAGATCAAATTTCACACTTCTAACCACACCTCGCAATGCACACCTACAGCCATACAGAGCAGAGCAGCCCTCTGTTTCAATTGCCATATATTATATCTCACAGGAATTTAAGAGATAAAAAGCCCAGCTCGATAGCTTAAAATGTACATGTGTAACTAATTAGTATGAAGAGGAATTCTGCTTGCTTTATAAACCCCCCTGCTTTGGGATGTGACTGCACCACTCAACACTCACACAGACCACAGCAGCACATCTGCACACTGTGAGCATGGGCTGCTCCCCATCCCAGGCTGCAATACACCCAACACAGGGGTCGAGGTTGGTTTCTCTGCAGTCGTAGCTGCACCTATTTCACTGGAACCATTGCATATCTGACACCTTCCACAGAGGCCAGCTGGCAGCTGCCACAGGTTTCAACGTCTTTAACCCATAACAACCAAGAAGGGACACCAATACTCTCACTTGAGATTGTTAGGCCTATTACTTGTATGAACTTAAATAGCGTGTTGAATAGCATTTTTTGCTTCTTTAAGACCCATCTGGGCACTGTCAAGATGCTGCAACCCTCCCCAGGTGGCAGAAACTCCTCTGCCTGCACCAGACTGGTGCCAGGGCATTGCTTCTCTCTGCACTTCTAATGGAGCAACACTCAGCCAGTGAGCTGAGTGGGGCTGAAGCACATCTGAGAGAAGCACGAGGTTTTGGTGACCATGGCACAACACTGCAGCTTTATCAGAGCCACGCAACGTCCTCTGCATAGAAAAGGGATAAAAAGAATGGACGAGTCTCGTTTAATCCATTTGGCTCTAACAGAGCTGTTGTTCGGAAGAAATGAGTTTTGTTTTTTATTTTTAATTAAGTTGCCTGCCTAGTTACTTGAGTAATATCTGTCTGTCAGACGTCTTAACCATTCCACTCTACCCGAGCCGTGTACGTGCACCAATAGCTCCAGTTTACTGTGATGAAGCAATTTGTTGAGTCATGCTCTTTTTCCCTCCACATTCCATTTTGATTCCCCAGACAGAGTCAGTTCTCCATTTGTTAATCCATATTTAATTTTTAAATCACAAAACACCCTGGTTTTAAAGATAAGCTTTTAAAATGCCCTCCTACACAGCCTTTCTCGCCGTCTCTCGGGATATTGCTGATAACAAGCAAAATCACACACTTCAAATATTAATGAAGAAACCACTGCTGCAAACAGAGAACTTTGAGGCCAGGTGATTACAGTACACATTTGTGATTTTAAATACATCCTGGAGAGAAACGAGGCTAAAACACATGTATAAGAGGTGCAAAGGAGCTCCCCTCCTGCGTTTGCCAGTGTCATAGGCTGTAGGAATGAGAACAAAATGGCAACGATTCTGAGATGTACCTCCAACCCTCAGTACCACTGCCCATGTCAGCCTCACCCAGCACAGCTCCTCTCCTCGGCAACCTCTGGGAAATCACCCAACAAAGGTTTCACTGACGCCTTGTGAAGCCTTGAGCCCACTGACATCCCAGCCTCTCCCTCCCCAAAGACTCCTTATTTCTAAGGGCTGTTTCATTCCATTATCATTATTTCAACTTTATGCAGTAGTTTAGAAACATGATGTGCCGTTTGGCTCTATACAGAATCACTGAGTTCAAAGATGTTTGTGTCCTCTGCCTGGGCCTGGAGAATACTAAATTAACCTTGGCTTCAAGGCACAGTGCTTCTGTAGCAGAGGATGGTGAAGAAAAATAACTGCTTTCTTTTTTTTCTCCCACATTTCAACCATATTATGAATGTTCCCACAGGTTTTAAATAAGTATAAGGGCTTTCTTTTAAGACAACTCTTGTGAAATAACTGGGGGCACGGTACAAAATATTTTAAAATATGCTTTCATTCTTGAAAAAGCACACAGATACCACTGAGAATAGCAGAAGGAAAACAAACATCAGAATTGCAGCTCGGCACCAGCACATCATTATCTCCCCAGCACACTGTAAGTGCACGATGCTCTCATGCATTTGATGTAGTGCAATGGCAGTGCTGGGACAAGGGAAGGACGTGGGAGCCCAACCTCTGCTTTCTGTTCCCTTCTGCTTTGTCATCAGCCAGAAGTTCTACTGAACGTGCTCCAAATGTTTACTTCCTTTTAAGTAAATAAATGAAATGCTTACAATGACAGTTTGAGTGATTCACCCCAAGTCACTAAAGCAGGGTATCATGAAAACAATATGATGCTTCAACACTCAGCCTCATATTACTTAACATCTCCTGATAAAAAAAAAAAAAAAACAACAACATTTTAAAGCCCCATCAAGTCTCATTTATCAGATGTCCTCAATAAGTCCATTTTAGTTCATTAGAAAAATCCCACAGTTCACAATGGTGAATCCAAAACACAAACTGCATAAACTCCCTTACCTGACACTACTGGAAAAGCACTTAGAGGAGACAAACAGCATTCCTGCTCGTTCACTACTAATAAAGCTATTGCTTTTATAAATAGCACCTCCTCAACTCAGCTGCAGGCCTTCTCCTTCGGATGCAAGGTTTCAGGGTTGCAAGAAGGTGCTGTATTTTTCTTGTAATTAAAGTACATAAATAAGAGCAGTGGATGGGCTTCTGTTTCCAAGGGAAGGCACATCCTTTGGGTAACATGCAACTGTTGCATTCAGCCTCAACGGAAGGGATTCACAACGAATCAGTGGCAAATGCACTCCTGAACCAGTCAATAAAATGATGCTTTGTACAAGTTTGAGCCCGTCTGTCAGGCAACGCATCTAGAAAACATGATTTGTAAAATTAATTTTCCCAAGAAACCTTGCATTCAAATATAAGCCATGTAAAGAGCTCATTTCCCCTTTGTCCTCCAGGAACGTTATCATAGGATTATCATTATCAGGGAAATTATCGCAGGCAACTGAACGTTTTCATCTCTCGCTGTGTCATTAGGGAGATGCTGGGCCTCATGGACCCCTCCTCTGCATCCCCTGCTGCCGCCTCCCCACAATCAGTGCAGCATTTTCCACCAGTAACCTCAGACCCCTCAAGGGAGAGCAGCCTTATCATGGCAGTGTATCCGGATGACACGATAAAGCCACCAGGCAAAGCTTTTATCCAAACAATCTGCTAAAAGGCCGGTACAAAATTGAGGGATGGATTAAAGGAAGAGTTGCAGAAAAACACATTCAACTGTGTTCAAACAATTTTGCTCTACATTTTCTTTCTTTGCACGCCTGTTTTGGTTCCACATTCTTCTCCTCTGCTTTCTTACTAGAAAGAGAGCTCAAAGAGCCTGAAAAGAAATGACTTAAAAAGAATAATTGGAAACTAGAAGGGAGGGTGAGATGGACCTGAGAAGGTAACCATGAGAGACGGATGTAATTAAAACCACGCCATGCCAAAGGGCGCAGCTCAGCCAGGTTGGCTCAGCTGCAGCACAGACCTGTCCTGTGCCATCACCGTGGGGTCCTGTTTTTTCTGAAGAAGATGTAATGCCTTCTGCAGTAAAAAAAAAATAAATAAATAAAAATGATTTTCAATAGGCAGTAATAACTTCCCGGTAATAGAGTTACTCTCTCTGAATAAAACCAGCCCTCTTTCACAGGAAGCATTCATGCAGAGGAGAACGGGAGAGCCAATAACCCCTCCGTCGTGACCTCTCCAAGATAACTGCCTTCTCGAAGATGGCTTTCGGAGTAACGCTGCATTCTCCTTTTTCTCTTATCTTCATGAATGCACCACTTCACGTCTGACACACGAGAGCTCTTCTCCTCCAGAATTACATTTTTATGCTAAGCAGGGACAAATGCCCAGGGCCAGGAACCTTGGTGCTGTGCAGGGCGAGGAGCTGCTTGTAGGCAGCTGTGGGATGGCTGCTGCTGCTCCTGCCCCTGAGAACAGCCCTCCTCAGAGAGTGCCAGGCTGACGCTGGCAATGTCAGAAAGCCCAGGGACCTCTGAACAAATTCATCGTGTGATCAGTTCATCTGACAAAAAAGGAGAAACTTTTCCCCTAAACAATTCCTTGTTCCTAATTGAGAGGGAAAGGAAAACGACACTTAACAAAAAGTAACCAACGAAAGAAGTGATTGCAGAGATCTTCTCTTTCCCATTTCTTTTTGCCTTTCAGTCCATAGGATGCATGCAGCACCTTATTCTACACCCTTAGAGAAACCTAGCTGCTGTGCTTTCAGCATCTATCCAAGCCCCCAGCAGCTTCAGCAAGGAGCAGAACCCCAGCCCAGACAGATGTGCGCCCTGCCCAGCTGTGGTGTCAGACCCAAACTCAGGTGGACTGCAGGGAGGGGCTGAGGTCATCCCAAGCATCAGGCTGTGCCCATGGCCCCACACCCTTTTCCTCCTTCCTCTCCTCAACGTTGCTCCAGAGCAACCAGTTGACACAGAAATTACAGACAAACACAGCGTACTGCAGTCTTATATGAGCTACATCAGAGGAATATTCATATGAATGATGGGATTTATGTTTAACATTGCACGTCACCAAGGGTTGAAAGAGAAATGGAAACACTTTTTAACCTATCAAAACACCGAGTTCAATGTTCTGTGTTTCCCTGCAACAGCTGAAGGCATCACTAACACCTAAAGCAGAGCAAAGAGCTGCATGTGAGTACTGAACATCTAAGGATGCAGAAATAACTGTGGTTCCCCTCACCTGTCTAATGGAACGTATCCTAAAGCACATATACAATTTAAACCAATGGAAAACATGCCTTTCTCCATGCCCACTAAATAATATTGTTTTCTAATTACTGTTTCTGAGGAGATGGGATGGGAAATGCTGCTGGCCAGTCAGGGCACTGCTGCTCGGTGCTGTGCAGCATCTCCTGTGGCAGAGCTGGATTGGTTAAATGTAGTGCATTTAGCAGTGTTGGCACGGTCCAAAAGAAAAGATGTAGGAAGAAAAACAAACACGGAGAAATGCAGAAGTGGAAAGAACAAAACAAGAAAATATTTATTTTAGTGAAGATCAGCTGTAATTACTGACAACTGCCAGTAACCATGAAACAACACCCAACACTGCAGAAATTAATGCTGTTTGCAACTTGAGTAAGCAAATGGATCACAGCTTCTATGCATGCTAAGTTTTTCTTCATCAGTTCTACCTTCTGAGTGGGTTTGATATTTGCTAATATCCTCAGATTTCAAAGGAAGATGATATAATACCTGCTGAAAAACAGCAGATTGTTCTGTGCCTTTTTTTTTTCCAAGCAGACATTCAGACTCGTTCAAAATTTCTATCCAAATTAGATGGGAGCACAAAATAGAGAGGGTACCGATGCTCAGGAGCAAAAGAAATTGCAAACAAGACTTGTTAGAGGCCGTAGCGTTGCCCTGAAGTTGGCTAGACAAAAACACGTACAAATCAATACTTACTGAGACAGGTTATATCTCATTAGTAACTCCTGGTTCATTTGCTGCCTTTTATAGTGTCCCTGTAAGCCTCCCAGCAGCTCGCAGCCCTCGGCACACAACAGCTACCTTTCAGGAGAGTAATGCCTTCATAGTCAGGCAGAAGCCAGGAGACATAATTCTCCCACTGCTTAAGCACGAAGCCAGAAACAACGCAGTGCTGCTGCAAAGCATCGCCGTGCTGCTTTCTGCTGGCCCTATGGACAGCTGAAGGGCTGCGAGGAGGCCCACGTGGGCTGCTGCTTCCACCCCTGCCTTTGTTTAACGCTGCCGAGTGTCGGCTGGGAAGCGGCGATGCGTGAAACCCAATGCTAAAGAAATTCAAAAATAATGATAAACAGAGCCATTCCTCTTTGTGGTTGATTTCCATTTAGCTGTACCTGCACATAAAAGAGCTATCAAAGAAAGCTATCTGTTACTTGCCAATTCAAAATGACTTCAGAAAGCAGTCCCCAAGCTTCCAGTGATAGATGTCCAACAAAACAACTTCCTAATCTCTGCAAATTGTTGCTAAGAGCTACATTAAACCAGCCTGCCATCAATCTTTGTTCTCTTTGCTGTAACTCAACTGGATGTACTACCTGAAAGTACTTAGAAGGAACAACTGCAGTAAGCTGCTGTGGCAAAAGTAAAGCCAGCAGCACAAAATGAGAGCTTTGCTTTCAGAATCCCAGCGCCTATGGCTGCTGCACCAGTGGGAAACGGAAGGAAGGAACGACAATTAGTACTGACAGTGCTTCGGTTTTGCCTTTGTTTCAAAGCATTTTCCCCATTCTTACTCCTGACAAGAACAGCTTCCTCGGACAAGCTCAAAACCCTTTTTTTTTTTTAAATAAAAGGATAAATTAAGTAAAAAAAAAAAGTCCGAGTGCAGCAGCTTTGTGGCTCCAAGGTAGCTTGGTGAATTCTTAGTGTTGAGTCATGTTTAGCTTGGGTTCTTCAAAGGTGGAAGAGTTAAAGAAATCAAGGACACCGACCATACCTTCCATATCCTCCAGAACTGCCTTTGAGCTTCTGCCCCAGAATGTGAGCCAAAGTGAAACGATAGCCCTCCTGCTAACAGACAGAAATGAATTGAAAGTGTTCTGTTTTCCAGTATGGCTAAAACTTACTCTGTGTTAAATACTTTGGTACTCCTACCAGTTCTGGGAACAGCATTATTCCTGTCTCTAAACCCACCCCAAATACCTGATTTATGCAGTCACCAGGACCTGAGATTCCACAAAAGCCCAAATCCATACAAAGGACAGGACAATGCAGCCCATTTTGTCCTGTTTCAGGAACAGATTATGCAGACCAAGCACTGTGACAGCAGAGCATTCAAGCACTCACCAGACTCACAAGAAGATATGCTGAAAAATTGAACAATTTTGGACAATTTCTTTAATGTTTCAATCATGTTCTTAGTTATTTTATCTTTAAATCACCCATTTTGTCAGATGTTAGCATATTTTATGTGGCAGAGCAGCTGCTGCATCTTTTCCAGATGAAACCCAAGGGCCCTTCCATTGTCCCCCCCAGCCCCCATATTGCATTTCCACCCCCATTCAGAGGAGATGGGGTACCAGGACCTCTCAGAGCTCGACCACATCCCCATTTCTCAATTGGTTTCAGAAAAGGCAGATTGTTTTCCAAAGGCCCAACTACTCAGGCAAAATGAGAGATAATCTAAGAAAAATCACAGCGAATTTCCTGCAAGTTACTGGCATTATAGCAGTTACCTATTTTTATACTACTTTAAAGCATCTATTTGTTTCAGGTGAACAGCAGTTGGTATTTTTACTGCCGTTATTTAGTAGGTGAGGTAGGGAAAGTACAGTGCTGGTGCCGAGGGAATTGTTTCTGGATTAAACACAGCGTCAGTACCTATGATATTCTTATTCAAGGCTCTTTTTATTTTCCATTGATTTTTCTCCAGCAATGTCACTTGTGATAACAGATCCAGATCCTCGTTGACCTACATAATAATATGCCTGGTATAGAAAGCACCACAGCTTTTCACTATTTCTGTGAAACATCGAGGTAAATGTACATGGTTTGCTGGGTTATCATGCTGCTCAGTAGTTGGAAACATCGCATTTGAACAGATGTTCCAAGTTTATGCAATTTGTAAGCCAAATTCACAGATCCATTGCTTTTTTTCCAGAAGTACACAATTAAATAGGTTTATTATTTTGTACTGAGGAATAAATCTTCCTGTTCTACCCTAATGTGACAATAGAGAGCTTCAATCTAAGGATGGCCATCTCTGACCTAAGGGAAGGAGCGGACAGAAGCTCTCCTTCAGCCCCTGTCCACGTTGATCAGTTTACAGCAAGAAGCAAACACAGTAAGATAGCACAGTAAGATAGGAAGAGAGAAGCATCAAAATGATCCCTTTTTTCTATTACTGAGTTACTTTCTAACTGCCACGAATTAATCCTTCAAAATGACAGACCTGTTGTTCTCTCTTCTTGCTGCCTCACTCCTCCTTTGCCTAAAATTTAATGGCAGCCTCACCTGCCCGCCGTTTCCAAAGCAGCACAGAGCAATTGCTTTCACATCCACGCTTCCAACCAACTTCAGTAATACAATAACCCCAATTAATTTGGTATATATACGACTAAAAAAACATCCTGTACAAAAGGCAGACGAACAATTCAGCAGGTAACACTCCAAGCACACTACCTGCACAGCAGTCATTTTCACAGCTGTACTTTGCACCACTATTCCTGCAGATCCCCATCTCCACAGCACACATCACAGGGAGGTCAGCCCCATCCTGGGGTGTCCCAGAGCTCTGGCTGAGCAGATCCCTTTTGCTCCCCAGGCTCCAAAGGCAGAAGAAAGATCAGAACGGCTCTGTAAGTAGAGCCATGGGCTAGCAAACATGAGGTCTGAGTGACAAGCCTGGAGTTGTGGCTTCCAGCACTCTATCCAACTTACTGATATTCAGCTCGTGAACTTACAAAATGTTGTCCATTGGGTCAAAACCATGTGTGTTTATAGATGTTAAGGAGATTTGATTCAAAATAACCAAAATAACCAAAACCACGCTAAAAACTGGCCATGCAACTAAGAACTAGAGAAGAAAGATGCAACAGGAAAACGAGTCTAGAAAAATAAGTTACCATCGAGCTTACAAAATCAATGCTAGGCTTATATTCGGTTTTGTTACAGTCTGTGAAGGCTCTGACCCTCACTGTGGTGCAGACAGAGAGCCCCAGCCCATGGCAGAGCTGGAGCTGATTGCCGGCTCTCACTGCTGCTGGGGAATGGCAGAGCCAAGGGATGAACCCACTGGGAAACAAACAATCCTAAAAGGACACATTTGCCAAAGTAACGTTTGTACCTATTACAATGCAGAAACTTTAATCCATCTCTGTTCATCTCAGCCTCCTCACTTCGGCACGTTCTGCCCTTCCTTGCAAGGCTGACAGGGTATTCGCTGTCAGTAATCTTGTTTACTTTAATAAAGAAGTCAGTAATGAAAACAAAATCCTGTGAATCAAATGTTGACTCAAAACTGAAGAGAAATTCCCACAGGCAAATCTTTTCAGTACTCTGTCAGCATAACTAATTCAATTAACACCAGCCAGAGAAAGATTATACAAAGCTACAAAGCTGTATGTATATAAATATATGTATACAATAAGAAAGTCTACAAGTGAAGGAACACTCTTTGTTCCAAGTAAGAGTTGCATTGTACTTTGCATTGTAAGCACTAGTACAAAATTCTGACTGCTACACCCCTAACACACCAAATATTCATGGAGAGCAGAGCACTGATTGATTCATCCTCAGGTACAGACATCACTTTATAGAGAGCAGTGATAATGATAGGGCCCAGGAGGGCACAAATGTTAACCTGGTTAGCAGGTCCACCAGAGTTAATAGCACTATTTGGTGCTTAAATACTTTATGAGTTTAGGTTAATGAGTTCAGTGTCTCTCAGGACCAATCCCTACATCTCCCCACGCTGTTATTTTTATTGCCCATTTGACTCTAGGAAGCATTTACAAATTTCTAGACGTGCTCAATGCTGAAGTTTTAGAACCCTCTGTTTTCATGACTTTTTTTCCCCCAATTAAATTGTTATTGGAAGTCATCTGCATCAGTAACCACGCACATACACAAAACACAGCATGAAATGGAAAGGTACTGATTTAATGAAGAGCACAACAAAGCCCCATCCTTCACTCTTTCCCCCAGCAGTAAATCAGAGTCTTCATAAAGTACATGAAAGAAAGCCACTAGAAAATCAAGGATGTGGGAAGAAGCTTGTCTTGGGGCTCACCCATGCAAGGAGAGAACCGAGGTCTGCTCTTGACAACCTTTTCACAAAGCAGCCTATCTAGGCAGTCAGAAAGCATTTTCTACAAGAAAATATTTTCTTGAGTTTTTTTTTCTTGGACTTGAGAAATGGAACTTTGAAAACCCACCTAACCAAGCAACCAACAAGAGCCCTTCGTCACCTGCATATGAATTAACACCTGAACTGTATATGAATTAACACCTGAAAATGGGAATTGAAATGGAATGAACGTGAATTCCTGTGTTGGACAGACCAGGCAGTCTGGCTGCTTTTATTTCAGAACAGACGTGGCAATCTGTGCACTGGAGACTGCATGGCTTCACCTCACTGGGCGAGTCGAAGAAGACAGAAAGTTCTCAGAACAAATCTCATATTTTCTTTCCTGTTAAAAGCACTGAAATTTCCTGCTTTGGGTCTTCCTTCAGGCTAATTTAACACTCGAGATCAGCCAGAGCAAATCAAAACTCCATCAGCACGCACTGAGGTATGACAAAGTCCCATATTCGTATCATTTTTGCTTGAAAAACGAGCTTGAAGTAAAAATTATATACTACTTATAAGTGTCTGAATCAAGGCCAACTAAAACTTAAAATAAAATGCAAGATAAACAGACATATGGGAAGCTCTGAGAGAAAGGCAGGAGGAGGATCAGTGCATACCAGAAAGCTGTGATTTTGCATGGGCTGCTGTAGGTGACTGCATCTGGTGCCTAGGTCCCAATAACAACCACAGCTTTACTGCCCTACCACAGCTTCCAGGAGGACCTCAAGGCTGTTAACCGAGAATATCTGGAAGCCTAAATGCAAAGTAAACCTGCATCGCTCTGACTTTGCCCTTGGGGAAGCTGAAATAGCATGGTGAAAAATTTCATTGACTTCTTTTGACCTCAGCTGGCTTCGGAATATTCCACTGAAAAACTTGGCCAAAGTTCTGAATTTCATCTGCACCAGAGCTACAGATTCAACATCCAGCTTCCCCCAGCACTGTGTATTGAACCAAATGCTATCGTTGCTGGATTGGAACAAGCCCAAGGATGCTCTGGACAACACGCAGCATGGAATTTTAAAAATAATGAAGTAGAAGCTGGGGAAGTTGCCTTTTTAAAATGGTTTTAATTATTATTTTAAGCATAAGGGCATCACGTACTCTAGCAAGCCTGCCCAGCAGCAGGCTGAACCAAGCGGGGGTCTGCAGATGCACAAGGGCAGTGTAACATGTTGGGTGCAATGTGTGCACATTGCTAACATTGCAGCTCTCTCCTAAAGGCTCCACACGTCCTCCAGATCGGTGACAACTCTGTATCCCTGACAAAGGGACCAAACCCTCCTCATACCCACATGCAAGGCACAAAGCTGGGTACCTGCACTGTGAACAGGATAGATTTAAGAAACAGGGATGAGGAGCAAGTGCACTATGTAAGTATAGTAGAGTGAAAAGGAGAGATGCACAGCAGTGTATACACAGAAATTTTGAGGGAACAGGGAAAGCAGAAGACAAGAAGTCACTGCATGTCACACACAGACTGTCTCTGTTATTTTTAACCACAGCTTGTGGAAGAATGCTGCTGCTCTGAGCTTCTTGTTTATGTCTGTCTTCAGTGAGAGCAAAGGTGAATTTCTAGAGGTTTTTATATTCACATCCTTGAAAGAATAATGAATACATAAATCTGCAGAGGGGAACAGCAATCCGTACAGACAAAACCTAAGTGTTAGAGTGCCTCATGGAACAGCCAGCTGTAAAAGATTTCCGATTCCTTGAGATAAATATTGCATCCTCCACCACTGCACAACTTACAGGATATTCAAGGCAAGCACAAGGGTAACTGCCCAGACTCCAGGCAAGGATGCGATCTGTGGGAGTGGAAACCAGGTCTGGGTTTTCTCTTTTTTTTTTTTTTTTTAAACACTGCTTCCTCCCACAAAGATGCAATCTTACGGTCACTCTGCCCTTCGTCTTTCCAATGTCTATTTGATTTGCTTCAGAGTAAATCATTTATGGTAGATTTAATTTCTTGGAACTGATAATGAGTGTAGCTAGATATGGATCCTTTCATTTAGAAGTCTTCCTTGCCATTTAATCAGGCTTCTCAGCTGCTCCGCTAGCTTGAAAGCAAAGTGGGATGGCTGCATTAGGGGAATAAAGAATGCAGAAAATGGACAGAAGTTAAATTAATTATTTTATCAGAAACACTGAGCTGCTCTCTATAATCAGCCTAACTCCATTGCTCCCTCTCCCCAAAGCAGTGCTGCTCCACAGAGGACTGTTCTGCTGCGAGCAGCCTGGGGGCTGTCTGGTGGGTGAACACTTGTCTCCATCCTCCCCAACACGCTGTTCCATCCCGCAGCACAGGGCTCCTGTCTGTGTGCACAACACCAGGACAGGAATACCTCCGTTCACACTGATTTCCCCCTCCTAAGCTTAAAAAACCTTTTCTGAACATCACATCGTGACGCTCACAGATACTGCAGTGGCCACCAGCGAGGGCAGCAGGAGCTGCAGGACAGATGGCTGCGGTTTGAGCCCTCACCTCCTGTTACAAGCAGCATTCAACTTCCCCTGCCTCAGCCTTGGGACTGACACCATGCCCACACGCCAAGTTAAAACCCATTATTTACCAAAAGCAATCAACTTCTATCTCCTTACCACCAGCACGCTATTCCCAGCGTTGTTAACCTTGCTTTGTCACAGACACAGAAGATTTGGATCAATGGAGATGGGAGTTATAAGAAAAGAGTGACTACCTATAGAGAAATTCCAGATTTAGGAGCAAAAGCACCGGTCAGATTTCATTCTTGTCCCCTCCCTATTAATACAGTTCCACATCTGACCATTTTGTTGCCCATTTTCTTGTTTTATCTTTGTAGAATGTGTGTCCTTGAATGTTTACATAAAAACTGATTTAACTGGTAAAAAGAATGCATCTACACAAAGAAGTATAATCATGTCTTACTTAAATAATATGGAAATGAGAAATATATCGTAAGCGATGACTGAACTATTTCCCCTTAAAGGTATTTGATTTAGGACAGGAAGCTTAGAAACGAACTGACAGAATCAAATGGCTTATCTCACTGAAAGTATGTCATTTTTACAGAAGAGTTAATTTTTCAAGAGTAACATCAGCTGCCAAAGCAATGAGACATTTAAACTTGATAAGGATGTGTAAAGACTTGCAGGGAAAACTTTCGCCGTTCTCTGTAATAGGATTAGAAACCTCCCAAATGGCTCCAAGAGCTGGAGCTTTGCCCTGAACAAGAGAGAAATGCCCCCAGAGCAACTAGAAGAGAACCCGGCTGGATTTCTGCATTTTGTCATTTTTTACATGAAAATATCATCAGTAAGATATTCCCTAACAAACATACCAGCTTTAAAGTTTTTCCAAGTCATGCTCAGTTTAGAAAAAAAATAAAAATATATTCATGCTCTTTATCTGCCAGTTCCCCTAGTGACATCCTGAGAAACCCACAGAGTGCCTCTGTTCTTCCCCCATCTCTAACACAGCGATACCAGCACCTGCTCACATCACAGATGAAGAGATGCACTAGGCCACCAATGAGGTCATTTACATGTACGTATATTCACCGAACCACAGAACCATTAAGGTTGGAAAAGACCCCCAGAATCCCCGTGCCCAGCCCCAACCACCCCACCATGCCCACATCCCGCAGAGCCACATCTCTGTGGCTCTGAACACCTCCAGGGATGGTGACCCCACCTCTCCCTGGGCAGCCCATGCCAGTACCTCACAGAGCCTGCGCTGTATGAAGGCATATCATGAATACAGCTGCAACCACAGCACAGAAAATCTACAGTTTGCTCCTCCCTTCACATTTCCTACGCCTACTGAAGAAGCACTGGGGTTCCAGCTGCATCCAGGCAGCACAGCACCCAGCCTCTTTCCATGGAAGGTGCTCCATTTGGCAACCTAGTTAGTTTTCCTCTTACAGAAAAAGCAAGGCTAGAAATTTACACATATGTAAGAGAGATGAAAACCTGAAACATGAAACTCTGAGACGCTGTATAATAAGATACTACCTTTCTTGACCTGGTGTCAGCTGCTGCAACTTGAAAATGGAAATGTATTATTTCACAGACCTGCACTATCCTCTACAGGTAAAGTTATCTTTATTAAACTTTGAAGGTTATTCGTGGAACTAAAAGTGGCTTTTCTCAAGTATAATATATGCTTTGGCAACTGCAGAATTCCTTAAGTGCTGGTATGCCAGTGACCACACCTAGGAACCCTTATCACCAAACACTTGGCGATTTCCCTCTAATTAATGTAGCCTGGCAACCTTTCCATCTCTAGCCATAGTGCCCAGCACTTTACAGTAAGTCACACTGATTTAACGACAGCACTGATCTTTGTTTGAAAAGCATTTCCCCAGTCCGTACACTGGATCAGGAAAATCAGAAGTTGAGGGTATAGTCTTCTCACTTAGGCCAATTTCTCTCCCCAGATGATGTTCTCCCAGGCTGTTCTAAGTATGGCTCTTAGTTAAAATAATGCAGCTTCCTGTCTGATCATGTCACTGTCATATACTATGGCCTGGAATATTTAGGATTTCGCCCTTTTCTGATCTTGTCTCCAGATTTCTGGTTTCTCCTATCACTGTTATTTGCATATTTTGTGCTGTCAACGAGTCTTTTGCTAGATTAATTCCCTAGTAATGCTCTCCTCTGTAATTCAGCACACGATGAATTCTGTACCGTGGCAAACAAGACTAGAGATGAGGTGTTAAACTTGAAAAAGAAATTGGACACCATTTTTCTTCAGCATTAAACAGAAATAGGATAAAAATCACACTTGTGCCTTTCTCCATCTACTCCACATCACCCTGATCTTACAGACAAGACTGAGACATGTCCCTCCTGCCCCACACCACCAGCATGCTCGTGGGTGCTTATCTCATGCTGCAGAGATGCCCTTAGAGATAAGGGATACCATCATTAATTTAAGTCCAAGTCTGCTTCTGGCGCAGGGAGGAAGCAAAGCTGTGTATCTGCGTAACTGTAGGTTTGTTCCTTAAAACTGAAAGCCAAAATTGGAGGCAAATCCCTCACAGAAGCCCTGTGCAGGAGCCCAGAGCAGCCCTGCAGCCCTCATGCTGCCAGCACTGCCAGCCCTGGGCAGGGGAGCAGATTGGGATGGATTTGCCATCCCAAGCAACATTCCACAGAGACTGGCTGGTTGAAAAAGAGAGGAGAGAACTCCTCTTGGAAGGAGACCAATCCATGACACAGCTACTCCGATGAGCAAAGGATGTAGCTGCAAAATAAGCTTTCAATACCAAACATTTTAAACCACTTTTGCAATAGGACAGGGCAAGAAAAATCCTACATTCAAACCCAGCTGCTAATACACCTGTGCGCATTCAACTATGAAAGAGAAAAGCAGCTTAAGTACTAATGACACCCAAATTACATCTTTCCCATCTTTAGTGTTTTTGAGTCCTAGCTCTTTTTAAGAAAAATATGTCACTAAAGCTTAATCAGTAGTATTCTGCTTTAAGAAAGGCTTTCTGAAACTGACAAGAACCACATAGGTTTTGCTTTGAAACCCACTAGGATTGGAGCAACGATGAAAAGAACATGTTTTCTTTTTTGTGTTAGGGAGGTCATTGAAATCTCACAGGAAAATCAAACAGCAAAACCGAGCACGATCTCATCTTGCCTTGTTTGCCTGCAGTGCGGGTCTGAACCTTCAGAGCTGCCTGTGCCCAATGTGGGTGCATCCCCCCGCAGCTGTGGGGTGCGATGATGAGGAGGAGCTCTCTGAGAAGCCCCAAACCCAGAGATGGCCACCAATAATAGAACATATTCCGCCCAAAACCAGGAAGATGGTTACCCTGGAAAGCAGTCACTCCTTCACCACACTTGTCTCGCTCTCATCAACGTCCAGCATCTCCCACTGCAAGGAACTGCATTGTTTGCCCCTTTTATTTTTGTTCTCAGGAAGTAGGATTCCAAGTTGCTGGGTTGACTGTACTACAGCCTCATCTCCTTTATTTGTTTTTGTAAAAGACTGGAAAAAAAAAAAAATGCATCAAAGGCATCTTGAGTAAAACAGCATTTTTTTTTGCCAGAGCCTCAAGAGGCAGAAGACTAATAAAATTTTGCAAAGCACTCCAAAGTGCTAATTGCTTTTTTACTGCATCTTACAGAGCACTGGCGTTATAGGGCATCTAAGTGTGAAGAACCTCAACAGGGGCTGTGCAGTCCGGAGCTTCTGTAGAGATTTTTTCAAAGCTGTTTATTTCAAGGAACAGCTTTGTGTATGACGTTCTTGGGCTGCGACTTTGTGATGCTGCTTCTGTCTTCCCTCCCGATGATAATAAACAAAAGCTACTCGATTACAGCAATCGGAGTTTGAGATGAGTGCTGGCTGCTATGGACATTCACAGGAACGCAAGAAATGGACCAGTTCAGGCAATCACTGAGGGGCAATGGGAACTCAGTAGTAAGCGGGAATATCCAAGTTGAAATTCATTCTGGCTCCAGGGGAACGAGGCACCATTATCACCCAGTTTGAGCTGGCTAAATAAGACCAATTTTAATAAACCAACATCCAAAGAAAGCACACCTCGTCCCAAGCTCCAAATAAACACTGTCCTGCAATAAACCAGCAGGCTCAGCAGAGGGATGAGTTATTTATCAAAGTGAATGGTGTTACTCCCCGGGAGCATGACTCCTTCTGGGATTTAGTCTCTGATAAGACACGTCACCGGGCTGCAGCACTGCAGCTCCAGAGCTCAGCTCTCAGGGCTGTCAATCTCCCACCACACACGAATGCTGAGGCCGCAGCGTGGAGACAACCGCTGAAGGCCAGATTGATTTCTGTGCGCACGGAGCAATTGCATCTCCAATCAATTTTAATGGAAGCCACGAATGCTCAGTGTTTTGGAGAAAATCAAGGCTCTCCAGTCCCTTCGTATAGATTCAGATGTCCAAACATAAGAATTCAAGTAGGACTTGTTTCTGACGTTGAAACATGAAAAGAGCAATCACAGGGAATAATAAAAGCATGCTCGGCAAAAGGCGCACGCCACAAAGCAAAAGCCCTTCTTACCCAGAGTCCACACATTACCCAGCAATGATACACCCGCCATATAACCTTAATTAGCTAATAAAAGTTTTTAGACAATCTGTCTAGACTTTCTTTCGCCTGGATATAAAAATGGCTCTAAAAGAAATATATAAACAGCAATGAAAAGTCAGCAAAAAGCTTTCAAATAAGCCTCCTGCTGTTTCACATCCTCATCCTGCACTCTTCTTAACGCTCAGTCCTATCAGCAAAACCCTTCCTTTTTGAAGCAGAAGAGCTGCTCTCTTTGGGATTCCCACACTACAAACACGCTGCCTGCCAGGGCAGCTGTTCACCTGCAGGACTGTCCTATGAAACCCCAATCAGCACAGCTCAACATATGCCTGGAGGGAACCCAAGATTAGAAATAACCATAACTCCAGCTAAAGCCAAGTCTTAAGATCATGTCGTCTTTAAAATGGCCTTTTTACCAGTGCAGTTATGCCAGTGGTGCACTGATTTAGGTAGAAGAGACACTGTTTTACATTAAAGCTAGAACTTAAGCCACTGCAGAATAGCACTGTGCTGCCCAGAGCTGCACAGCTCAACTTCAGCCCTGCTCTGCAGAGCAGCACCAAGAATTGCACAGGGAGAAGGGAGATCTGAGGAGAAATATCAGGCTACAGGAGGACAAAGTACAGACAAAAGATAAATCAGAAGTCAATTAGAGGGTTGATTAGACATATGGATTAGTGAAATTACAGGGAGACACTAAATGCATTCAGGGAGTTAAATTATAACTTCTCTTAAACTAAAACAGGCTGAGATAGCCACGTGCAGACTTCTCCATCCAGACAAAACCTTCCATTGCTGGGCAGCCATCTGAAAGCACCGAGCTGCTGGCAGCAAACACCCACACCTGATGGACTGCATAGAGCAGCTCTGAGATGGTCCATCCCCAAAGCCTGAGAACAGAATCCTAGGGTAACGGCCACAGGTGGCTCGCAGGGGCAGCACAGCAGCTGAGCTGCTCCATCAGCTCATCCAAACCCCACACCAGCAGCCTGACCTCGCTCTCTCTGGAGGGACTGGAGCCCCCAGGAGCTGCAACAGCTTGTCTTACAAGGGATTCCTGCCTTATTTTCAGTCAAATCCTGGATACAGAGTTGATCTGTCATACCTGTGCTCCTCCAGACAAACAGCAACATAGCAGAGCATTCCTGTCTTCCGTTAGTATGGAGAGAGCTCACTTATGTAGAATAATACCCAGTGTTAGCATAAAATCTGATTCAAACTTCTAGCAACATCCACACATTTGAGCTGCCTCTGCATTACTCAAAGTTTACTCTGTTTCATCACCAATGAAATACATACAAAATCTTTTGCTGCTGCTAATGATGCGAGTTCAAGGAGCCCAGGTACTTGAAATGCTGTCTTACCAAACAACTTTCCTGCAAACGCGTGAAGAAAAAAGGATGAACTTAATTGATCACAATTGAAGACATACCTGCTACAATTCTGCCAAGTGGGCTTTTTTTCTCTGCTTGATCTTTTTTTTTTTTCTGTACCAAGAGATGGCAGAAGGAAGGTTTGCATGGCTCCAGGGCTGGGCCAGGCAATATTCCAGGCAATGGAGATCACAGCGATGCACAGAGCCATCCCCCACAGGGCAAAGGGCTCGGGGTGCCTGTCAGCCTCTGCTGTCCAAGGGGAAGGGATGGGGAGGGCGCGTGATGGAAGACGCAGCTCAGCATTATTTATGTGCTGCTGCTCCCCCATGGCTATGAAAGCTGTTCCTTGCATTAGCAAGAAGTGAAAGGGACTGGCAAGTGTGGAAGGTGCAAGATGAGGCAATATTTTGTATTTCCTCTTGAGATGCTCAGTTTCCATAACAGAAACAGAATCAAACACAGCAAGTTACTGCTATCTCACCCCTCAGATGCAGAACTGAGATAATCCAAAATGATGTTCCAACAAGTTTACCCCACTCCGTAAAATGGACACATCCCATGGGATGGGCTCAACGTCATCATAACATTTCTATTTTCTGTAGGGAAAGTCCAAATGAGAGCAGGGGACACCTCAGCAGGAGGTGTTTGTGAAATGCACGCTGTTCCTCCAGGAAAGCAGACGAGACGCTTCACACTGAAGCAGGGCCAGGGTCACCCTGGGGGGCTGGGAGGTGGGCAGGAGGTGTGAGGAGGGACAAAGAGCTTGGAGGCTCCAGCAGCAGCCTGGCAGCACTGTCCTCCGGCAGAAAACGTGAGCTTTGGGCAGAAATTCTGCTTCAGAACCAAACACAGTTCTGCTTCTGAAATCATTAATTTCTTGACGAAATAAATACCTTTTTCTAGCCCACTCTCTACGGCAAGGCTTCCTTATTCATGGATTTTTTCCCCCCGCTGTGATTCAATCTTTCCAACTCCAGCTACTTCTATCAATTTTTATTTCACAGCTCTTCATCTCTCCTTCCATAACAGTCATACCTGCCTCGCTGTCCGCAGACTTCTCCCTTCCTATTATTGCTCAATAAATCCCAACTCCCCTCTGCCCCTACCACCAGTCCTTCCCAAAACAACATCAGCTTTTGAACTTCAGCGGGACTTTCCCCCCAAGCTTCTGGATACGCATCAACTGATTTATTCTCCCTTCCCCTAATGTTTCCATCACTGTTTTTCCCCTCCCCCCAGACTTCTTCCCAGCAGAAGATGGCTGCAGAACAGACACAAGGGCTCTTGCTGCTCTGTTCCTACTCTGTACTGCTATCTTTACCAAGAGGAACACTTTACCCGTGAGATGTAGGAAACCTTTCAACAGACAAATGAAAAAAAGCAGCTGGATGGGGGTGAACAGCTTACTGAATCCACATCAAACCAAATCCTTCACTTGGGTACCGCAGGACACGCACACTGCAAGGCACAGGAGCATCCCCTGGGGCTGTCTAACTTGTCTGGTAAAAATAAAGGCTCAACAGCACATTGCTCTGCTTTGGAATAACAAAGACTTAACCAATCATTTATTTTCAACTGATCCACAAGATACATTTCACATAACCATGAAAGCAATGTTTTTTTAAATTTGGGGTAACATTTTTAAGGGATGCTGGCAGTTATTTCTTTAGTAACAAGACTTTGCTATTTCAATTTTATTCTGCTCCTTGAAAAGCAATCTCAGAACATTCAATAAATGCCATAAAAAGGCAGATATTATCATTAAAGTGACTTATGCCACAACTGTGACAACAGGCTGTTACAGCTTTCCAATAACACTTGAATTCTTTTCAGCCTGGAAAGCAGCTGTGTGAGATCACTCAGGAGGACAGCAGAGAAGTTTCTGCATGTATCAGCACGGAATGGGTCTCAAATTTCACATAAGCAGACTCTGAGGTAGTCACAGTGTCACATCTTTATCTCCTTGCTACTCCCCGAACTCCACTGTATTGATTTCACATGAGTCTATTTGAGAAGGAAGAATCACTCAGACCCCCACTACTTCCAGCACACAATTACACCACCATCCGAGCTGCAGGATTTCCGGGCACATAACCACGTGCTCCTAATTCCTAACCAGCAAGATCCTAAGAACTTCATACATCTACACCATGCATTTATCTTCAAACAACGACAAAAGATAGAATACACCTATCACATTTACACCAATGCACAGATTCTTTGTAAAATTCTAATACTTTAATCTCACGCTTCTGTTCGCTGCCTGCATCCCCACGAGAGAACCAGATGTTCCAAAAGGACAACTGAGACCTCGCCACCCTATCCCAGCTCTGCCACATCCAGAGGGATTCTCCCCATGAAGCCATGCACCTGCTGGGCTCTAACCAACACCAGTGGGAAGCCAGAAGCAGCGCCTGAAGGACGCGGCTGCCTGCTGCTCACTGAGGCTGCCTCTCCAGCAGAGCACAGCCATGGCAGCAGCTCGGCGCCGTGCTCTGGATGATGCTCATTCCTTCCCACTGTCAAGACAATATTTAATCAACTGCAATCCAAAGCTCCAGAGCATCTTCTACTGGATCGGTTACAGTTTCAAAAGAATCTTTCTGTGAATTATTTCCTGCATTTCTGTTGGTCTGAAGGTATGGGGCAAGGCTCATTCATGGTCACACTGGCAGCCAAGGCACGTTCACCAACTTCTAAACCAAATGGAAATTTTTGTGTTTTGCATGAACCTGACAAGATTTCATTTGGGAGTGCTGAATATTCTAGAAATACTGCTATGATTGCTTTTGCATCTCTAAAAACAGCATCAGGAAGACGCTGGTAAAGGCACTGCTGTTGTCCCAGCACCAGAATGGAACATAAGCAACGCCTGTAGTACAGAACCCACAACAGGCTGCAGCACACAGCACGAGTTGGTACAACTTTAGAGATTTCCCAACTGTTGAACATGACAGAACAATTGATACTTCGTGAAACACAGGAAGGAAAGCAACAGTTTTCATATTGCATTGAACCACAGAGTGGTTGAGCCTGGAAGGGGTCTGAAGGACCACCTGGTTCCAATCCTTGCAGTGTGTGGGACACCCCCAGTAGAGCAGCTTGCCCAAAGCCCACATTTCACATCAGTGTTTGTGGCAATGCACTTCTCCCTACAGCACGTATCCTAAAAGCAGGCAGCAGTGCTTCAGTAGGTAAGATGTTTTATTAGTATCAAAATGCATGATGAAAGAAATCCTGAGTTTTTACGTGCCTATAGAAATCAGTACTCTATTGGAGATGCTGGCAGAACAGCCTCCCTTCCCTCAGAATGCTGTCAGCGTGCACAGCTCCCTCCTAGCAATAATTTAACTCTCTTACATTCTCCAGTGATAATCTGTGCAAACAGCATTCCCAAAGACAGCACAGAAGTCAAGTCCTCCTAAAAAAACATGGATTCGGGGCCATAATAGGCAGCTGTACAGACCTACAAGAGCCCAGAGAAATGCTGTGTGAGGCACTGAGGATGGTATGTCAACTTCCATGCATCTAACGCACAGATTTTAATGGCACTCCAAAAAGTGATTCATCTGATGGAACGACACATTAAATCTGTCAGGCGTGACGGCAACGCATCTCATAGAGCCACGTACACGTGTGCATATGCATGTTTTCTGCTAGGAAATATAAATCTGGAAAAACAAGATAAAAAGAAAGTCAAGAATAGGAAAGAAATACCGGCCAACGTCACTGCTGGAAAAAACCTCCTTACCAGGAGGAGGTTCAGACCAGCAGGGTCCCCTCTCTGCCCAGGCAACGGATGGCTGTGGATGGTTCTTCCCCTTCTGAGCCAGCTGTGCACAGCTGCCCCAGCCTTATGTAAGGGCTGCTGCGTGGCATCAAGGACCAGGGGAAAAAGAGGAATTAAAGAAATGAATATTTCAAAAAAACTCCTCAGCAAAAAATAAAGAATAAAAAGGAAAAGAAGATGAAGAGACTGCTGCAAATGCTGCGCTTCCTACGTGAGAGCGGATTAAAGTTTATTCCGCCTTTTTGTTCTGTCAAGGTGGTGATGGCTTTTTCAGAGATACGACACCACAACTAAAAGTTGTTGGGAAAAGCTTCAGTATACATCATAATCACATCAGCCCTCCGATACAAGGGCTTTAATCTTTTTTTTTTTTTTTTTTTTGCATTTTTGGAACACAAAGCAAAATGACATGCTGCTCCAGAATCTGCCTCTTCCATCCCTTCCAAGTGGCTGAGAACAACACCTGGATGAACTCTTGGTTGCAGAGTGACACATGGCTGCTGGCAGCCCTCTCTAAGGGATACAACAGCTCTGCTCTGTGCACAGCCCAACCAAGCCCAGGAGCTGCCCAGCTATGGGCAACGGGCACAGTGTGGGTGCAGAGCTGAGGGAAGCAGAAGGGAGGAGCTGGGTCTGGGTGCATGGCTAACACACACTGCTGCACAGCAGAGCTGCCAGGGCACTGATCTGAAAACAGGCAATTGCACAGAATCACAGAATGGCCCAGGTTGGAAGGGACCTCAAGGATCATCATCCAATCCCCTTGCTACAGGCAGGGCCACCAACCTCCCCAAGGAGTCTGGGGAGAGGAATTCAGGGAGAGAAAGATTCAGAGAGAGGAAAAGATGGATAAATGCACGCTGGATCTTTCATTTATCTGTTAGGAGGCAGTCAAGTGGTTTTTCGCTAACGACTTCAATATATATATGTGTCTTACAGATAGCAATTAACCTTCTGGTACAGATTAATCTTTTAAAAAATCAAAGATGAATTAATCTTTGAAATTTGAGTATTCAGTAGTTTCATTAATAATCTGAAATTGTCCTTTAGATTTTCCGCAATTAGAGCATTCTCTAATTTATTAATCCCACAGACTGCAGAGCATGTTTCAAATCCTCATCCCCTGCCACAATGACATATTCAAACTCGCTTGAAGCACTCATAATAAAAGTCACTTTGTGAAGAATTATTAACTCAAAGGATCAAGCGAAGTCGTTATATACCAGAGCACATTTAAACACTGAGCATGGATAATGCTTCCTACTCATCCTTGCCATTCCTAAGATCTTGGCTGAATCAGAAACCAGTCTGGACGAAATGCTGAATTTAGGATAATTAGCTCGCTGTGGATTCCAGGCCAAAGACAGGAAGCATGCTGGTACCTATGGACTAAATGCCAAACCACACTGATTATGAGAAACGAGGCAGCTGTCTGCAGGTGACAACAGCTGCCAACAGCCTGCACATCTCAGGCTTTGGCATGAGCTGCACAGCCCCTGGGCATTGCCTACGGTCACCAGTGGCAGAGCTCCATGGCAGCAGGTGGGGCTGGGGGGCTTTAAGGTCCTTTCCAACCCAACCACATTGTTCTGTGATTCCACATTCCACAAAGCACATGGCAGCAGGCCCTCTTGCTGCTATCCTGGGCTCTAGAGGAGCAGCAGTGTGCTGATGGGCTGAACCCCCTCAGAACCTCACCCATCTTTATCTGCACGACACAGAGCTGTGGCAGGCACGGCCTACATCACCCTGCACACAAAGCTGCTTTGTGCAGGGCGTTCATGTGGGTTTATGCTTTATTCTTTAAGAAGAACGTTGACTTACAAGTTGACTGCATTAGCAGCTCCAGTCATTAAGTTAATTCTCCCAAAGTCTATGAAGTGATGGAGTATTATTCAGCTAGAGTTTGTCCTTGACGTAGAGAACACATTTCTTGTAAGATTTTGCAACAGTGGATATTTGCAAATAAAGTAAATTTTAAATTATAATGAACACTGGTATTTGTCACTTCCTATGGTATTAAATCCCAAACCATTTTCTTTAATACTGCATAAATATGAATTCAAACGAACAGACAAATTCATGCAAATACAGCCTCACTGCATGGTACCAGCAGAACACAACAGCTCTGACACCCCTCCAAAGCCCCTTCCCCTCACCCCCTGCAGCCCAGCAAGGTGAGCACTGGCTGCAGGTCCCAGCATATGCAATGGGTGCTGCAGGGCATCACCGTCCTGTCCAAGCCCCCTCACCCCACACCAACAGCCCCCTCCCCACCTGCCCAGTGAGTCCTATCGTTCAAGACTGAATTCCAGCTCAGTTTATATCAGCTTTTTGCAATGGGACGGCAGGGCAGCTGCAGGATGGGACACTTCCTGCAGGTACTGCAACTGGGCTTGTTCTTATAGAGCGAGGACACATTTCTGATCCTCCCTGCCACACCAGGACACATCAGTGTCCGTTCCTGGAGCTGGCTCTTATCTAGCTCACCGCTGATGACATCATCTGCCTATTTCTCCTTCCTAGCACAGAGATCTGCTTCTAACGTTTCAGTTTACAAACGTTAATGATTCAGCATTGCATATCAGCTTGCTCCCCAGCAATACCATCCAAAGCCCTCCGATGTTTTGTCATCAAAGCTATTTCACCTGAAGAGTAAGCTACTGAGACAAGGATGTGAGCACACAGACACAGCAGCCACTCCTCCAGGGCAGGTCTGCCCTGCGTTCTGAACCACAACCAGAAAGCCAACTGCAAAATTAGGTTTCCTGTCAACAAAATTGTGATGGTTCGAGCCTATACCACAAGCCTGAGCAGGCATAGCGTAAGGCACAGCATCTCCTTGTCCTCTTGGAATGTCTCCCACTCACAAGAGTGGTTCTACAGCACACTGAAAAAAAGCTTTAGAGAAAAGAGAAAAGAAAAAGAGAAAAGAAACACTCAGGCAACAAGAAAAGCGTTTTGCATCCCACTAGAGGCCTGGTGTGCCTCACACCATGCTGCAGGGCTTTGTGCCTCCTTACCCCAGGACAGCAATCCTGAGCCTTTCAGGTAAGATGTATGAGTTTTCTCAAAAGAATTGGTCAAGAGGAATGCTACAGAAAAGCAATACACTAGCAGCAATCTGAGACATGCACAGCAGCAGCATGACACGAGTCAATGTGTAGCAACAAGCAGCCTTCAAACAATTTCTAGCTGTGGAGAGATAAAAGCTCAGCATTTTAAAATCTGTCTTCTACCCATGTCAACATAATATAAAGCTGTCCAGCAGAATACCAGAAGCTTGATAAGACTCTGGGCTTTCTATTTCCTCCAGAAACAGATTGAAAAACACTAACGTTTCAAATTCTCTGAAACTCTATAAGCAATTTAGGAAAGAGAGCACCCAGGAGCCGTTACAGAGGCATTGCAAAGAACTGGAGCAACTTTAGAATCAAATATACGTTCCAGAAAAACAACATAACATTTGGTACAAAATAACATCCATGACTTCTACAGCATTTTCTGGAGGGAGGACGGGTGTTGCCTACCTGCCTCTCTGGAAATTTGCATGAAGGACTCGACTCCTTTTTCTCCATAATTCCCTTCAGATGCCAAAGTGGACACATAATTCCATCCCAAAGCTTTCACAATGTCCACCATTGCTTGCGCTTGGAAGGAATCTGGAGGAACCACACGTGAGAAGAAATCATAGCGCCTGTCATCACTCAACTCTGGTGCAGTTGAGGCATAACTGATTTGTGGGATCTGTAGAAAAAAATAATTTCTGATAAATATACACATTCACATATGCATTGCACTTGTCACAGCAGTTAGCCAAAGCATCTAGCTTCTGCTGAGCCTCAGTTCATCTTCCTTGCACCCATCTACGTTTCTCTGCCACATTCCATTGCAACGCACAAATCAAAACACCCATCTTTTCATTGAAATCGAGCGGAAAGATGTAAAACCAGACAAAATCAGTCAAATTAGAACAGAGGCGTACATGTTCACATTCACATTTCCTCCTTTCACACAACCCAGTGCAGTGCACACCAACCACTTCTCTTCTCACTGCTGCCTTTTCATCGGCGTTCTGCTGTGAGCACCACTGGGTCACTTGGGATGCTGAGTTCAGCAGAACCAAAACCCAGACCTGTCCTGGCTGGAAGCCAGAAGGAGCCTTCCTCTGCCTGTGGGAAGATGGTGGGTTACTTTGTATAACACACTGGGATGTTGTCTAGGGCTATTTTCTCCCAGATAACAAAGGCTGTGGAGCTGTTACCAAGCTGACAGTGTGTTAATCCCCAAACACATTATGCAACCGTTTGAGTAACAGTCTGGGACTTCTCCTTAATTTAAGGAGCCTTCCGTAATTCTCACTCGAGATGCCAAAGAAGGGGGAAAAAAAGACTCGATATATACAAACATGATCATATATAATGATTTTAGATTGTTAGGCTGTGGCAAGGTCAGTATTTCTTGCCTCAGCCCAAATATCTCCTGCATATTCTCCCTACTCAGCGTTTCTATGGGTATTTATTAGTTCTCCTGCCCTCTCAGCAGAGGCAGCATTACAGCGTGGGCTCAGTGCCTTCCCTGCCCACAGAGGTCAGGGGCAGACAGAGCAACACAGAAGTGCAAAGGGACACGGGCTGTGTGCCACAGCCAAAGCAGAGCTGCTGCCGCAGACCTAGCAGGCAAAGAAGTCACGCAAACAACCCGAAATTATGAATGATGCAGGCACTTGCTGAGACACTCCAGACACAGAACGTTAAAGAAGTCAAAATTGAGGCTGACAGCAAGAAGAGCGCGGTTCTGACCAGTGGCACGTGATTCCTTTGCTCACCGCTTTGCCTATGGGCCAGCAAAGCTTGGGGACCATTCTCAAAACACAAATAAATCAATGGTGCTGATTTACTGCGGTTCTTGATTTCTCATCTAGCTCAGGGTTGCACACAGAACACTGAGCACCTCCACGATAACTCACATTCCTAATTTGCTGGTGTCTGCGTTCACCACAACAGCGATGTTTGGGGATTGCTCTCTTCTCCTTTGTACAATGCAGCCAATGGAGCTTGCTCAGCTGCTAATCAGCTTAATTCATCACACCATTGGATGGTGTTCTATTAAGTGCAAGTTAACTTTACAGGTGCTGCCAATGGCACGAGCATCCAGTATATGCAGCCCCATACACAGAGTTGGGCTGAGACGCTGAGTGCAGCACCATTAATTATAAATAAAAGGAAGGAAGAAATATGATTTTTTAATCTGTGGCAAGTGTTTGTATTCCAACTTGTAAACAGTTACTTTTTCAACTCGAAATCAAAAGGATCATATTTTGCACTACTGCAGAAAGAGAAGCTCCGACAGAATTCGCTCCAGCACTTATATTACTTAGGAGACCTTTTGTTTTTTAAGTCTTTTTCCTCTGTCCATAAAATATTAAACACTTTTGGCTGTTTAAATCACTTCAGTATTCAGAGCATATATTGGTTTCTCTACCAAGACCTCTTACAGGTGGTCTGAAAGTAAGATGAAATCATACAGTCAAAGTAGAACTTTGGTAACGTTTTGTGTGGATTTAACAAGAAATCATTAAATACTACACACTTATTTTAATTATCCAGGCAAATATTTGGTCACATCTAAAGGATTTAATTTTCCCTTCCTCCACTGCAGCAGCTGCTGCCCACAGGTCACAGCAGGGACCAGCAGGCAGAAGGGCAGGAAGATGCCCAGAGCTCCAGGATGGATGCAGAGGTGCCAGCAGAGGGAGAGCAGGTCCTGGGCAGAGACAGGATTGTAAGAAGGCAACCTTCATGTTTTCAGCAGGACTGTGACATCACACCCCAGAGCTTCTCATATTGCTTCCTTGGCTGATGTTCTGATTACAATAATACTGAATGATTAATGCTGGGAGCACTGCATTAGTCAGTGATTAATTAATTTTAATTTATTTTTTAACATTGAGCATTATTCTTCATTTATTTCATTTTCTTCTGCTAATGAAGAGGTTCTCCCTGGATCCCTGCACCACTCTTGGTTGGGCTGCTGGAAAAGCAGGGTCTGCATGAAACATTTTCCAACATTAGGCCTAGAACTGTGTGTTTCTGAGTAAAACATGACTGAGAAAATATCAAGTTGTAGAGTTCTGAAGGGTTTTGCTCTGTGGTAAAATCTGAGTTATCCATCTTCCTCCCCATATGCTCCCACTTTGGACACATCAAAACTGATCTGCCCATGCAGTAGCTCCCTTCTCCTCAGTAACTTACTGAAGGATGAATGAAATGGCCCACCTGAGCCTCCTCAGCAAAGGACAGTCACTGGAAAACTTGAGAAAGGCAATTTTCCTAAGGATCAGGTGCAAATTAAGATAATGCATGAGTATACCTGTTGAGATATTAATGAGCTCCCACCAGGGTGATATCAAGTTCACAGTTGGCTGCAACCTTACTTTTAACTTCCCATCAGGTTCCACTGATACGAGTTCCTGACCACAGGAAAAAAAAATATATATACCCCACTTTGATAAAGCCTCTTGACTGTCTCTTATTTGGCAGAGCAGCATCAGTCTGCATGAAGTGCAAAATCCTGCCAGCACTTTGCACAAGTAAGATGCCTGAAGACTTTTCCCTCCTCTGCTGAACACTTTGGTGTGAGCTGATGGATGACTAACAGTCTTGAATCTGTTTAGGTCTTGGATTTTATTCATGTAGAAATCTCTCATGTCAGGATTTGATCATCGGTTAGTACAACTTCTTTGTTCACCATTTACACTGCATAGCAAACAGCTTCAGCACCCTGTGAACTGCACGTAATTGTTTTTATTGCCTTGAAATAAAACTATTCAAAGTTTCTAACTGGCCATTTTCTCTGGGCAAAAGTCATCTACAATTTTTACATTTCACTTTGTTCCCAACAGGAAAAATGTTTTACTAGAGGTATAAAATGAGACTCAGTCACATCCCAGTGCTGGCAAGGACAGCTGGAGGGAGATTTCCCATTGAACCCCTCCAGGATGGGGTGGGACCTGGAGCCTGTTAGCTCACAGCCAACACCAGCAGGGCATCCCCAGCCCTGCAGCATGGCTGGACAGTAACAGACGTACAACGAGTACCATTCCACAATCCAAGCTCAGCACTGGTTGCCCTGAGCTGCCAATCTAGCACCACATGTCCTGGGGTGCCTTCCTGAAACATGTGTAAGTGGACAAATATCCTGCAGTTCTTCCTGTAGGGCTGGTAAAAGACTGGGTAGTAATATTCCCAACAGCCTTAGATAATGATGAGAGCAAATCCTACTAAAGCCCTTGGATAATCCCTCTCTATTATGTTTTATTATGAAATTTCACAAGTAGTGCATTTCAAGCTGATTTTTTTTACATTCAAGAATCAAATGTTGACAATTAGAAAACGAGGCAAAACAATTTGCAAAAATACTTTCATGTAAATCAATTGTCAGAACAAAAGGAACATTTCTCGGCAGCTCTGCCATGGTGTAAAAGGTGCAAACAACTGGCAAACCTGCCGCTGCACGCAGAAGTTACACCAAGGAGCAAAGTCCTGCGTGCCATAGAAGCAACAGCACATCTAAAGAAGGGCATTTGTATATCAGAAAACGTTCAGAAACATGAATCTACTTATGGCTCACCCCAGTTTCTCTCATTCTGCTCACCAATTACTAAAGCCATTGGTGTTCAAACAGGGTCCTGTTTGCTCACATCGCCACCTCCCTTACTTTATCCACAGTGAATTCCCAATGATGTATTAGAGACCAACACAATCAGCTACACAGAATTGGATAGATATTTCACAAGGTACAGAAATACAAATATAAACAACATCAGATACAAATGAGAAGCTGAGCCTGGAGGAGAAGCGCATTGAATAAAACAGAAATATCTTCAAGAGCACAAAAAGAAACACTAAGAAAAGCAACACAATAAATGATTCATGCACACGAATTCAGCCTGCATCCAAGTTGGCCCCTTCTGGCAAAGCCCAGCATTCTGTGAGCTCCACCTCCCCCATCTGCACAGCGAGTGGGTCTCCTCCGAACCTCATCTCAGAGACCAACAGGACAATTAACACAGCAACCCAACCCAATTCCATTTTTCAAAGCGTTTTAAAGAGAGATTTTCAAAAGCGCTCAGCTCCTGCAATGGAGGAGCTGTCAGAGCTTCCAACCCTCGCTCAAGCTCTTTTTTCCTTTGGGGAGTTTCCAAAATTCCTTATTTATAGAGAACTATTGGTGTTCTTGACACATCATCAGTGAAAAGCCAGACAAGGTCACAGTGGTATGGACCTCTCAGCATCAGATAATTCATGAGTGACACAGCAGCAGGAGAATGAAGCAGTGCCAGGAAGGGTAATGGACCAACAGGACGCAGGGAACGACAGGAGGAGACATCCATAACCTCACTCCAAGGAACTGTCTCACTGTACTGCACATATTTCAGTTCCACTACACAACGAATAAACTTCAGAAGCATGGTGCAAATTTGTGGGGTGAAAGTTAAGAGGGAAGAGCAGCCCTTAGGAAGGACTGATAGCTGAGCAGGGCAGTGCCAGACCTCAGCAGGGCCATAATGGGCAGCGAGGCACTTCCATCTGCAGCTCCTTCAACTGCCAGCGCTGCACTGGGGGAAACCCATTACCAAAAGCAGCATCTCCAACACCACTTGAGATTTCTTAAATATACAACAGAAGGACCACTGATTTTCTCATTTAATATATATATTTTTTAATTTACTTGCTTGGTTGGTTGGGATTACTTTATTTTGTTTTAAATTTAATCCAGACCTGAAAAAAGTATATGAAAAAGACCCTTCACAGGCACATAAATCAACCTTCATCCCTAGTATAACTTCTATGGCAGTCAAGTAGAAAGGCAATCTAAATGCCTTTGGCAAGTCAGGAGTATTCTCCATGTATCTACAGGGTGTTTTCTGTTTCCTTTTCTGGAGCAGGTAAGTAATCCTATGAATTATTCCAGCCAAAATAATTGTAGCAATTATGGGAACAATAATTATGGCAATTAGTACTGTCCACGTAGCTCATGGGAGCATTTTATCCACTCAGAAAGCAGAAACAAAACAAACAAATATATATATGGCCTACATTTACTTGTGGCAACCAGGAGCTTGGTTTTTTGGACTTTTGCAGCTGCAAAAGGAGGTGATCTCTTAGCTTTTAAATGCTAAAAGAACACTGAGTAGATGACTTGGAGCCAAGATCTACAATTGTAGTGGAAACTGGTCTTGGCACTGGAGTACAAACCTCATCTCTTTATGAGGCTGCACATCCTACTGTCCTTCTCAAAAATGAGAACAGACACCTGTCTCAACAAGCTCACCTATTCCGCTCTAAGAATTTTCCATTTGTACTTCCACTGTTGATACTTCCAGTTGTCTAATCTGTGCATTACGGTGCAGAGGCACACAGACAGCTTACTGTCCTACTAAATGTATTCCAGGTGGCTCAGATCTGCAAATTCTTGTACTGTGAATCAATTTATAATGAACCTACAGGCTCATTACTTTTCCTACATAGTTATAAATGAAATTAAAAAAAAAAAAACTCTTCCATGACATTGCACTCCTTGCAGAGCAAGACTTTCCCATTTAATGTGACTGCAGTCACTTTAACCTGTTCCTATCCAGGCAGCTTCAGCACTGTCAGAAAACTGTAAAAATGCTTGAAAAAAAAAAAAAAGAACTGCTATTCATTTTAGAAAAAAAAAGTAAAGCAAGCATTTTAGATTATTTTTCAATGCAGTGTGCAGAAGGAGGAGGTACAAGAACAAAGTTGAAAGTAACATCTATGGGGCTGCAATTCCAGACTTTTATCCCTAAGCCAAGCCTGCCTGCATTACCCCCATATGCAGCAAAGACCCACCAAAGGGCTGCTCGAGAACCTCCTGCAAACAGAGATCTACAAATGAATGAAGCAGCAATACTGGTATGACCTGCTCTGTTGAATGCTTGGAGATTTACAGTTCCAGTGAGTAACTCCTCTCGCATTTCAAAATCTAATAACATTCTTTTCAAGGGCAAAGACCATTCTTTATAGCCAAGCCCCACTGAGCAGGGTCTGTAACCCATTTCAGAAAGTTTCTGGTGCCTACAAACCATTAATTCAAGCCTTCAGACCAGGCAGGCCAAAGCTCCCTCTGTGCTGCTGCCGCAGAAAAGCTGAATTCCTCTGAGGAAGGCAGAATAGGGTTTCAACAGCACTGCCAATATTGCACATTATTTCAGAAACAGGTGAGGCCCAAATGGAATTAAACTGTTCTTTCACTATCTTCCCCTATGGAAAATGCTACAATAAAAATCTCAGTCTATCGTGCAGCTTGGACACAAAAGCTTCATACATATTTAAGGCTGCTCTTTTAGGAGGCAAAAATATGCTCCTGTGTTTATCAAAAGACACGTCGTATCCCTTCCCATTCCAGTGGGATCAGCTGTTCTGCAACAGCACGAAAGAAGCATTCCTTTGGTTGGCAGATATTATTTGTGTTCGCAACACCAACCGCTATGGCACGAGCAGTTAATTTTTCCTGCATATTGCCACACTTCTGGACTTTTTTCCCCAACGCATCTTCGGAACATCCATTTTCAAAAGAAAAAAAAAACAACCAGAAATCAGTTTTTCAATTTACAGTGAAATGGAGAAAGATAACTCAACGCACAGCTGCCTGATCTGCACGTAGAAAGTTTTCTCTCTAGCCATAAAGCTGCATTTCTGTAGTCAGGAAGAATATGGCTTCTCAATGATCGCTTCTTAGAAGTAAGACCAATTTTTACTTATATCCCCTACATTTCAGTCTCTCTTGTTCTATCTACATCTTGACTTAACCTTTAAAAAAATTCAAGTTACTTTAAATATGATCATTTCTATCCCTATCTCCCCAGGATTCTCCTTGCAGGTGGGATTCCCTGCTGGGCACTGGGTCCCCTCCCTCAATGCCACAGCTCGCCCAGCTCCCATGCAAATACAGCCCACAGCAGGGAGCCTCCTACAGCCCCGAGAAGGGAACAACATTACTCATCTCCTGCATCAGATATGCTATGGATAATAACGACAAAAGGACACGTAATGTTACAAAACTTCTGCACTTCATGTTCTTAAGCGAACATTTAAGTTGTTAAGAATTGTAGCTGGCTTGCTCATAAACTAGCAAAGCAACAACACTATAATGATTTGCAGATCTGGAGGATGAGATACGACCAGCACAGCACATTTATATCTACTAGTGCATATTCATTGATTTTACAATATTAACCAGAATATTCCTCCTAGGATACATCAGTTAGAATATCAGCAGTGATTGCCCATCCATTGCAATGCAAGAATGCACAGCTCTTCATATTTTAACTCCGGTGCTGATAGAATGTAAGCTTGAGAGCAGTATTAAAATAATAGATGGCACTCTGCTAGAGGTAATTCGAAATCTTAACAAAGCATCAAAGCTTCTTGTCTATTATGAGCTAATACTTCAAGCCAAATTTTAGCTGAACTCACAGAAGGTGATGGGAGCACAGGGACCCTAACAGCCACATTTTGTAATCATGTGGTACCACACAGCAGCTTCTGCACCCACAGACTTATCAACCTTGTGTTGTGATCCAGATGCAGACTACGAAATAAATCCATGGATATTCTGTCACACTTCCTTCCCATGACACTCCGTGTTGCCTGAAATGTAATTACTAAGATCCTATAGAAAGAACAAAAAAGCTTCAGAGGTGCATTCTGCACCGAGTCTGTGCCAAGACTGAATGCACTTCTTGGTTGTTTACTTCTATCACAGCTTCAGGTCCCTGGCAGATAAAACAGGCAATGACATATCAGAGACACCAAACCGAGGTCTGCCCATTAAATACCGCACATCACAAGCCAGCTCACGTCAAAAGTAAATCCAGACTGCTAAGATTAATGCTTGCCTTAACACAGGGTGTCTCGGGGGGGCAGAGCTGGGGTCCAGCACTGAGTGGGCTTACATTGAAGCTTCCCATGTCCCTCAGACGAAGAGGGAAGGCACTGAGGTTCTGAGCACACGTTTCAATGTATCCTTGACTCAGAAGTAATGCCTCAAGGTTTGAAGCCCACTCACTACGGCGTGAAGGTTTGTACCCAACAAAGCACTCTGAGGACTGCTTCAACCACTCTGAGCACTGGGGGCTGAACGCCATCCACATGACAGCACCAGGTGGATTTTTTCCCTTTTACACATACACCATTCCCTGACACTTATGCCATGTTTCCAAAACCTGACAAGTCAGTCACTGTGACAGATCGAGATGTTAATGCATCTATAAGAATGCTTATATACACAAATACAAAAGTATGGATACGCTCGCAGTGATCAGAACTCACACATCCCAATACAGATTCAGAAATGCTAATTATTGTCTTCTGGTTCTGCTTTATTTTCAAAACAAACACAGCAAACAGGCTTTTATGTTTTATTTATGTGTACACACTGCTCCAGTCTCCTAAACACATAATTGAACCTTATATTGTCTATGCATATTTCAAAAGTTTTTTTTTTTTTAAATCAGCAAGTATTAATCTCATTGATTTTGAAAGTATCCCCACAAAGATGGAGACAATCAAGACCCATCCCTGTAGACAGGCTGATATGCAGAAAAGCCTGATAAGACAACACAGCTTTCTGCAATACACAGATGCATCCAAAGCCACCACAGAGGAAACAAATTGCAGAGGGGCACAACACAAAGCACAGTCATCCTTCAGAGCTCAGTTATTGGGCTGCATGAAAGCTGCGAAGTCCAGCTCTGAGCACAACTCCAATTGCATTTCTAGCCGAGCCTCCACATCTGTTGTGCAAAATAAGGCTGTTTGTTTGCAATTTTGAAGTGAAGATGAACTTCCAGCAAGCAGCTGAATAATCCTAATGAGCAAAACCGGACTCCTGTGAATGGATGTTACAAACAAATGGAACCACGCAGAGACATCTCCAAGTGTCACCCACTGCTGGGACGGTGCAGCTCCATGGCCCAGCTGCAATCCCCACCATTCCCAGTGTGGATGAGCAGCACTGCAGGACAGCAGGAGGAGCCACTGCAGCTGGGCTCCTGTGTGTTTCAAACACACTGTTATGTTCCCAGCATCCCTACCCAGCGCAGCATTAAACATGACTTTGGACTTGGGAAGCTGCTGATAAAGGATGAAATGCTGATAACATCAGTGATCTTTGGCTAATGGCTGCAGTTTGAATACACAGAGCAGATTATCCTGTGCCAACATATAGAGCATTCATTCTCCCTCCTGCCATAAACTGATGCTCACAACTAGAGACAAGCTATGGTCTAAATGGATAATAAGATAAAATCTAACCTGTTGGTTCCTATTTTCCCAGTGACACAATTGCTTTATTTCCGTGACAAAACACAGAAGAGAATTTCTCTGAAAAAGTGTGCTGAGTTCCAGTGGTATCCAGTACTTATGGCACAGAGCTACTTCCTACAGTAAAATACTTCTGTGCATGGGGAAGGACACAGTGAAGTACGAGTACTGCGCATCCCTCCTGAATCGCGTTGTTAAAGGAAATCCCTACATACATACCATTTAAGCAGATGTATGATACGAGCGCATTCTCAATTTCAAATATCTGGAGTGAAGTCTCCATTTCAGAAGAGCACTTAGAAGCCTTTTATTCACTTGTGTTCATTACTGCTGTAGAGTAGCCTAGTATATTTGAGTTTGTGTAATAAAATCCTTGATAAGTTGTTTGTTCCTCTATAGGAAGTTACCTTCTGCTGCAGCAGCGACAACCCTACAGGAAAACTGCTGCTGTTAAACTTCCATAACAGGAATTTTACATAAAGGCTTTACTATGTAAGTATGAGCTACATGAACTGTAGCCAAGGCTAAACTAGAACTATGAAATACACACAGTATGATACAAACATGGGGCACTTTCTGTACAATGCAGATGGAAAAGGAATACAAGCAGGATTTTATTTATAACAGAGAAAGAACTTACAAATACAAGCTTAAAAAACTCAATTGATGAAAAAATCTCTCTCAGAGAAACCAGGCACATGCTTAAGGTTAAGCACATTTATATCATCATTTGAACAAAGTCAAGTGTTGCTCCAAGAGCCAGCAACCCAACCTTGGGTGCAGGGAGACTGCACTGACCCTGGGTGCAGGGACAGATCTCAGCAGTGAGGCTGTGAGTTGGTCCTTGGCCTCCCCTGATTTCATGTTGATTTTGAGTTAAAACACAACATTATGATGAGTGAGAAGACCTCTTGTCTCCTAAGAGCATAAGCAGCCCAACAAGGTCCTTTGGGACGAAGGTGTAAGGCATAACAGAGCGAGGAAATGTAGCAAGAAGAGATGTGAGAGTGGATTATAATTACATGAGAAATCTGCATGTGACATTCCTTCTAAAACACAGGTGAGAATTATAGGACATAATGAAGTTTCAGTGGTTATCTATAGCTTTTATATCCTTATATGTTATCTCTGGCCTTTTAGAAATTATGTCATCAAGATGCAATTCTACACGTATATAAATATTCATGCCCTACCCCAGGAAAAACAGAAGGCAATCACACTTTTACCTTCACTGGTTTTCTTCACCTCCACATTATGCTTGCCAGCTAAATAATTACATTCCTTCTTATCTAACTTGTGGGAAAACAAATTTAATAACAGAAATACAGCTAGAAAGAAAAATACTTAGGGGAGAATAATTTTCAGACTTAAACTTCACAAGCTCGATAGATTATTCTGGACACTGGATAATTACTAGGCATGTCTTTATCGCGAAAGTGCCCGGACATTCTAATTAATCCAAATTGCTTTCTAAGGGCCATGTTATTAGACACATGCAGAAGCAACTAGACACAGAACAGTTTTACTTTTTTTTTTTTTTAAAGGCTTCAAGCAGCTCTGCCCTTTGGTGCCCTGATGAAATCCACCCCACCAAGGCCAGCAGCTCCCTCCCCCATTACACCCTCCAGCCCAAGCTGCTCTACGATTCCCTGGAAGGGAAGCAATCTGCAGCCAACTCCACACAAGAAACAACCAGACAAAGCTGTGCAGGCTGCATCGTATAGCCTCTGTAATGAATGATAAATAATGATACCCAAGCAGAGGCAAGAGAGAGCAGTGCTTCCCACCCACCATGCAGGACACAGACCTCTTATTTATCCATTTACCTCTCTATTTCCTTATTTTGCACTCCTCCTCATGGGAAATTACAAATTTCTACCTCGTGACACCTCCAAGGGAGAATCGTTCTGAAATATCCCCCATTTGCAATGCAACTCCTCATGGGGCTCCTTCCTCAACCTGAGCTCATGCTTCAGCCTGCATCTCAGCTCTGCCCCGCAGCTGCAGGGATGAAGCACTGAGAGCTGCAGTGGGTGCAGTTCTCCTCCCCAGCTCTCATGGCCAGGCATGAGCAACACGGACTAATCCCCTGAGGCAACAGTGCTGGTAAACTGAGTCGCTTCTGGGATTACAGAACTGCAGAAGTCTCCTATGTTCTGTACAGTTATTTATATTATCACCCATCCTCCTTGATATCCTCCTTGAATACGATTGTGTGACCCATATGAACTTATAATTAAAGTGTCTGTTTAAATGAAGGTCATATATACAACTTTGGGCAGCAGTTAGTCCAACGTTCTCCCTCAGCAAACATTCCTAGCATTCCTACAAAGTCAGATAGATGGCAAATGACTGAAATTACATGGACCAAGAAAATGGTACAGAAATGTTTTGCCACTCAAGGAAACGCTTATCTGTGTCTATGATCCAACTAACAGTAAAATCCATCAGTAGCCATTTCAAATTAATAAAGATCCCTTTCCCAATCCTCATTTGTATCTGTTCAGCAAAGCTGTAAGACATGTTCACCCATCATTAACTGAATTTTTAGCCGTTAAAAAAGAACCACAGTTTTCAACCACGTGTCCTTGTGAAGTACCCCTAAATTGCTGTCAGTACTCAATACATGGGGATATTGCACACAGCTGTTCAAAGAAAACATCTGTGCAAAGCACAGCCCAACCCGCAGCAGGGCTGGTGGGTTTCTCTCCTACACAAGAGCTGTTCTGCTGGATTTGCCCTGTGATGTATGGCTATACTTGTCTATGGTTGTGTTTGTTTATATACTGTACAATCAAGTGCCAATAAAGCCACTTTTGCCCAGATACTAAGAGAGTTGATAGTTTTTCCTCTCTCACAATTCTCTTCCTTTAGCATGAAAAATATGCGTCTGTTGGAAATCAGACTGGCAACTGCAGGACCCACATGTCAACATTTGGAGTGCGTTTCCTCCAGCCAAGCGATGTCTCAGGCTCTCCCTGGCACTGCCCTGCCTTCTGGACAGGCTTTCTGGCCGGCTCACCGCTGTGCCGCCGAGTTGGCTTCAAGCTCTGAGATCAAACTGCTAATGGGTTCCTGGGCAGCCTCACATCTTTGTAACCTTTCTTTCCATTCTCAGTTGTGGGGATTTTGCTGGCAGCTACGTCTTCAAGTTTTGCATAATTTTTAGCTGATCCATGTTCAGGGCGAGCGAACTTCGTTAAGATGAAAGAGCTCGTTCTGACCCTGAAACCTCAACAAATAAAAGATACAGAGCTCAAATCTAGAAAGCACTAAATATTTCAAGATCCCTGCTCTGTGTAACAGCGTGTTAATCATGGAGGTCCTTGTGCTCATCATTACTCCGTGTTTGATCCTGCAAGCTCTTATGCACAACCTGACAGAGCATAGAAACCTATTTACTTCCAGGCACCACCTGAAGTGAGTGAACTGTTCCATACTCAGAAATTCGAGCCCATGTTCGAGCACCTGCCTGGCCCAAAGTCCCAGAGCTAGGAAGGAAAAGCTCTGCACTCCTCCACTGCATTCTGAGGCACAGACAGCAAAGCTCCCACTGCACCCAAACAGGCACTGCTGCACGCAGCATCCAGAGCCCATCACAGCCATCTGCATCCCGATGGAAACGCAAAGTGCTTCTGCACTTAGTCCCGATAATGTACTGCTTACATTTCTGCTTTATTGTTTTCTGAGTTGTGTACACAGAGGAATGCGATCACACAAACCAGCAGCTGCCAGTTAGGTAATGCTACTGAGCCACCCTTCTCTGCCTTCCAGCTGCCACCAACCTGTGCCCAAAGCCAAAGGGACCCAGAGGACCAGGCAGCCCCAACCAGCCCTTGCCCTGTCCAACAGTGCTGCTGCCCTCCATTTATGGAAGAAACCACAATTACAGACTTCATCATCCCAATGGAAGCAGAATAGAGGAAAAGCTGCAGGCAAGAAAGAATGATGTGATACCATATATTTTCCCTTTTATGAAATAAAAATTGCACATGGAGCATCACATCCTCAGCTGGAGAAAATTGCCATTGGCCTCAATGGAGCTCCACCACTTTGCACAGCTTGAAGATCTGATCCACAAAATTAACACCACCATGAATGGCACTCTGCAAATAATTGTGCATCTGTATTTATCATATTAAAATGAGCTTCGTGACTTTGGAGATCACCTCATGTTTATGCATGTGCAGCTTATACCCTAAATCACTATTATTTTTTTTCACTTCCCTCTGAACAGATATTTGTAAAAGAAAGTTTATGCAAAATGGCGGGCATAGATTATTCTGAACAACAGAACATAACAGGTCTCCATCAGTCAGCTCTCACTAAACGAATTAAGCAGTGCCGGGAGGACTGCGGGCAGCAGCTCGTTGTGCTGATGGGATGTGATGTTCCCCATTAGGGCCGGCCAGCAGGGCGATGCTCCGTGCATCATCCTCACTGCCAGGAATCAGGCAGGCACAGTGACCTGTGCTCACAGAAGCCTGAAGCATCACATTGTGTAACTCCTGACCGGTCCCTGCAGCCCCAGCTCCGCACCGTGAGAAGAGGGGGAGGAGAAGGGAACTTTGATCTCTGTTGGCTGAGAATTTGGAATGCCAAAAGTATCCGCATGAATGCAAAGTGTCAGCGTTCACAACATGACATGCAAGCTGTGCCTGTGACCACCTTCGTTGTGTGAGACAAACCATAATAAAACATGAACGACAGAAGGACATTCTTGCAGCCCTCAGCCAACAACCGCTGCTCTGCTGCTGCACCCCCTGCTCCGTGGCACAGCACTTCCATCAGGCTGCCGGGAGCTTCTGAATGCAGCCTCTTTTCACTTAAATCCTGCAAACGTCTATCAGATTCCTAGGTGTCAGCTCTTGAAATAAGCACAGGGTTTTTATTTCCTTCTTCATTACTTTTTTTCTCCCCCAATTCCCTTCCCTTCGGTTATTTATTCCTCTGGAGGGTAAAAGAACAGCACGGAGGAACAAGCCCCTTGTGCATACTCCATCAAGATCCATAGACTCGCTGCTAATTACTGCAGTCACACCTATCAACCTTACAAGCAGTTGAAAAGGAGGAAGCAGAGCTGCAATGTGCTCAGCAGGTCCCGCTCAGCCCGCAGCCCTGCAGCTCCCAGCCCAGCAGCACGGCGGGTTTGGAAACGCTGCCTTCTGCTCTCACGAGCAACCAACGGGAAAATTAGCATTGTAAAATGGCAACCTCATTTAGATAAGCACTATGTGAATTCATCTAATTTGTATACAGAGTCATTATATGGTCACAACTGAGTGACTCGAGCATTTTTTCTTTTCTTTTTTCCACCCCCACCCCTAAATAACTGTGCTCAGGGAGTATCCTTACTTAGCTGTGCATTGCTGCCGGTTGGCAGCTCGCTGGCAGGCATTAAATGGCAGCAGCATCGTTGCTGATCAGCACGGACAGCCAGCTGTCAGCGGGGGCAGCAGCACCGCCCTCAGCACAGCGCTGGGCACACAGCAGCCCCTTCCCCACACCAGGACACCCCTGTGCCCAAACACCCTCTGCACTGCTCAGCACGCTGCTATCAGAGGTGTTCCAGAGCTGCACGAAATGGTTGGCAGCCTCTCCCCTCCAATACCACGTTTACTACTGAGATGCTCTTGCTGTTCTGCACTTGGGCAGGGGTGATGCCCAAAGCCCCCCCAGCTCCAGGCCAAGCCCCCCCCAGACCAACCAGCACACACAGCTGCTCACTGCCACACCTGCAGGAGCCATTCCACGGGGCTGTGTTCTGAGGACTGTCCCACCGCTCTCCAAGCCTGGAATGCCAGCTTCCAACAGCACACTGACAGCTAGGAAACCACACTTAACAACAGAAAACCAAAGGGGAAGCAGACAAACAGAAATACTTTCCACCTGCATACTGTCCCAGTCCATTTAAATTATTGCAGACATCCCAGAGATCTGCAACAAGGTGCTTACACCACTTCCATCACCATGGCATCCAAGCAGCCCTCAAGTCTTTAAAAAAAGAACTAATAGCATTTCCTCCTGATTTCTTCTGCCTTTCAAGCTTTCAAGAGAAGTGCTTGATTCATTTATGGCTTTATTTTATTTATTCATTTGTTTGTGGAAGAGGTTGAGTGAAGCACATAGCTTCATGTAAAAAAAAATAATCGTAGCAGAATTGTATCTGCTGTCATGCACATCCTGAGCCCAGGTGCCTCCAGGTGCTGAGGTCTCTGAGGACTTGTTTTTCTCATCTTGATCCCCAAACCCGGTGCTCTGGCTGCAGCACCTTTCCTGGGCAGGGTAACAGAGTGGGGATGCCAACAGCACCACCCAGTTAAGAGCAATTCTATACAGAGCTTTAATGAGCAAGTGTAGAGATGCTGATTCACGGGAAGCAGCCCCTGGCACTGCATTTTTTCAGTCCTCTGCAGTGCCCCAAGTGCCACCACCTGCTCCTGCATCACCTTCAGCATTTCCTACTCAGAGAAACAGGTAAGGACATTCTCTATACTTGCCTTTCGATCCTTCTTTATGACCCCCATTCATAGTGAGATGCTAAGAGCTTTGCAGGCTTCTTGAAGAGTTTCAGCTCACCCCTGAAGGCACCCAGCTCCTGACCCCAGCTGCAGGACAGGCTGCCAGAGCCATGGACCTCTGCAGTGCCCTGGGCAATGCAGTGCTGTGGCTTTGGGGCGTCCTGCTCAGCACTATGAGGTGACACACTCCTGCCATGGGTTCCTCAGGAGAGGGACATGTGAACATTCCCCAGGTTCGTGCACAACATGCCACTCTTCTCTAGCAACGTGAGGAAATGTTTTCTCAATAGCTTTCAATAGGAAGAGAAAGAGCAAGACTCACAAAAACAGGCAGGAAATTCTCCCACCTTCCATTGCTGTGTTCTAGGACTACAGAAACCAGAAGTGGAAAACTCTGAGCACCCAGCCTAGGTGGAATTCAAGGGAATCACAGCATTTCTGGGCCAGCACAGAGGAGCATTCCCTGCAGATCCTATGCTGCTTACTGCGGAATAATTACAGAGAGCAGCGTGGCTCCGTGCTTCCCCAGAAGCAAACCTCCACCTCCTCCTTACATCTGAACCTGCGGGTGTCCCAGCAGCCCCAGCTGAGGTGCTCCTGCAGGCAGGACGTGGATCTGCACAGCAGGCTCACGGCCAGCACAAAGCTCAGCCCCACGTGTGCACTGCCCCACATCGGCACCGTCACAAGAGAAGGAAGAGATGCTAATTAGCTCAGTGCTCTGCAGGAATACATGAATATTAATGCAACCATCCGGACTAATTTTGCCAATTACAACTGTTACAGCAGCTCTGTTACAATTGATAAATGAGGATTGATACGAAGCTCTCTGCCATTGAGAGGGGAGAAGTCCTGTTCGCAGGGCTCCATCGCACTGCCGGTAACACCAAGAAGTTTGGGAACATTTTAATACTGTAAGAAATAACAGACATCTGCAAAGATTTTAAGAATGCAAAGTCTGGACCATTCAGTAGGAAACAGCTCCCATCCAGCGTACAGAGATGCTTTTAGGGCCATTAATCAGGCTGGCAGGATCTGAGTGCCACCTTCCTCCAGTCAGACCAGCAAGGTCGTTGCCTTTCTGCTGGGGGTGATGAGCAATGCTGGCTCCACCTGAAGCATCTGTGCAGGTTGCCTTTTCTCTTCTAAAACCCAGAGCGCTCCCTTCACCACACAGCACAGTGAGGGTGGTCATCTCCTGCTTCTCAGAGCTCACACACTCAGATATGGCTCAGAGAGACCACAACCATTAAACCAACAAACCAAGTCTGCATTAGGGATCTTTGTTCTCTTCTTCTGCAATATTCCTCTCTGAAGTGTGTGATCTCAGAAGGACATCGGTAATATGAAATGGCCAATTAATTATGATACATTGAAGCTTAATGTACTTTTACTACGGAAATAGCACAACATTTATGTATTTATTTTCTTCCATAATATTTCTTTACTTCCCTGCAAATATTGCCAATACGTGGAGGCTATAAACCTAAAATCTACAGAAAATAAAGAGAAACGACATCATCCCATGGAAGAAAAAAAAAAGTGATACAAATTTTGATTGTGTTATCAAGTTAAATTGATTCAAACCAACAGTAAATTGTTACTTTTATTTCTGAGCTGAAGATGACCACAGCTTGACAGCTGCCCACTGTGATTTCAATACCAGCACCTGTCTGCAGTCAGAAGGCACTGGAGCTCCAGGACAGCACCAGGCACTGGGATACACATCAGGGCTCCAAAAAGCTGAGCCTGGGCACACAGACAGATGAGGCAGTGGCACTTCCCAGTAAACCAGTACCAATGCAATAAAAATTAGCATTAAGATTGGTATCACAGGGGCTCCAGTGGTGCAATCTGGTCCCGATGCTGCCAGCACCGACAGGACTGCACACTGAACCACGTACCCAACGCTGTGCCAGGTGCTTAACAAAGGTCCTTTCGATTTCAGGGAAGCAGTAACCCAATTTAACAAATAGCAAACGGAAGGGTCTGAGTACAAATTTGCCCTCCTGTTGCTTATGATGCATAAAAGCATGAAAAAGAATATGAAACAAAATAGAAAAAAAACAACACCGGTAATGAACAACAGAGCAAGCTGTTCTAAAAATCACCTGGCTCAGGCTGTTGTGGACCAGATGCAGGGCTCAGCAAAATTACATGGTATTTTCTATCCCCTAATGGCTTGCAATTTGGGAGGAAAACAGCATCTCTGCTAACAGCATGGGAACACACAAGAGCCTTCAAGAGTTTTTTTTCTCTGCTTCCACCTGCTGGTCAGAGGAACACAGCAGGTTTGGTGGCCAGCATGGGCAGAGCCGGGGAGCAGAGCCCACCTGTGAGCAGCAGCAGGTGGGCACGATGCCCCATCCCCTCTGCTGGCTGCCCATAGCTCCTGTAACCACAGGCACAGGGTCACATTCTGCCACTGCTGTCCATATCACCACACATTTACTCCCTTGCTATGAGATATTCATGTGCAGATTCTGGGCACAGCATTACTCAATATAAAAAGAAAGTAAAATGAAAGCAAAGAGTCTCTGTCAGCTCTGTGATTTCTCCGGCAACACCTAAAAAGAGGTATTTCAAATCCAGAACATGGGATTTGGCAACCAGTAATCATCTGGGTGAAAACCAAGTTATCCACTGCAGGACTCAGTTCACTGCAGGAAGGATGCTCGCTGAAAAGTGGAATAGCGTCATGAAAACTGTTCCTAGAGATAATTATTCCTAATGACTTTCATCCAGAATGAACACTGAATCAGTGCCACATTGTTGTGATATACCCCCACATAAGCAATCCAGGATTTTAATTTAAATTGCTGTATTTGCTAGAAGTCAGACTTGCCTACAACCACCACCATCTTCAACATTTCTATGCTGTGTTCTCCCACCTTCAGACAACAGATCTGCCCCAAACACATGTATGCAAGAGATGCTGATGAGGCGAGACCATCTTGTTCATCTCAAATAGCCATGGAACCATGGAATGCTGCAGATTGGAGTGAACCTGACAGCCCCCCCAGTCCCCACCCCTGCCATGGGCTGGTTGCCCACACCAGATCAGGTACAAACACTGAGCTTGTCTACAGAGGCTCCGTTACTGTGAGTGGTGCACTTGAGGCTATCCACAGACCTTCATCATCCTCCACATTAGTAATTCTAGGAAATTACGGCATGCTGCACACAAACAGGAAAAAAAAAGGGGATAAAACAAACAAACCCAAGCGCTACAAGGGATTACTTCTAAGCAAAAGAAGTGGCAGTGTGAAAGGACAGCTTCAGAACAAGCCAGGCTGTACCCTTCAAGCAACTTTTACTTGCTTCCTGATGTTTGTTTTTCATTTCTTAAATCAAGTGCCTTACACCAGCACTGCTTCTATCAGATCAGTGCTGCTGCACAGAAGCAGTGCAGGAGGAGGAGGCAGAGGCACCCAGGTTAAGGATAGCTGGAGCTGAGTCTTTTTTTTTTTTTGGTGAGCCCAAGCAGGAGACAGCACTGTCAGTGCACACACAAGTGCCAGCTGCTGAGTGCCCACTTCAGGTGGGGACACACGTGCCCCAGCTGTGACATGCATTTTCAGGTCCAGCTTACTAGGCTTAACAGCAGTGATGATCTCTCAGTTTCCTCAATCATGCAACCAAACAAAAATCATTTGCATCTTCCCCAGAGGAAAAAAAGTGAAGCACCAGAAGCTAAGCTGGCAGCCCAACAGCTAAAGCTGGAGGTGAAGAGCTGGTGTCTGACCCGCAGCCATGGGCAGAGCTGGAACACCACTGCTGGGTATTCACACGTCCCCCTTCTTATCAGAGCCACAGCACTGCTAATGGGGTAAAACAGAAGCAAAGCGTGCAACAGCAGTGAAATAGCCATATTTAGACTGGAAAAAAAGGTATTGAAAATGATCCACAGCTTGCTCTGCAGCCCGCTCTCATTGCTGTACCTTTTGTCATGGCTGCTTTTATGCAGCTCTTTCCATTGAGGGCTGGGGCTTTGGATTCTTCCCCTCAAGGCCTGAGCAGCTTTTATTTTTCTGGGTTTATCTTTAAAGACATTGCCTATATTTCCAAGTCTTTCATGTTTCTCTGTTCCATACCCCTGCTCCATCTGGCATTTGCAACACCTTCCAATTTAGATTCATCTGGAACAAATCCAGCAACAGCTTCAGCAATACTGAAGCAGATGCTTCAAACAATGCCTCTTCACCTTGCACAGGGGGAGAAGCCAGGAACCATCAAACCCTCCTGCCCCACACAGCAGTGCCTCAAACACCATCCTCAGCCCTGACCCAAGGCCCAGAGGAGATGGCAGAGGCTTCAGGTGCAGCACTCATCCAAGGGGCTCTGGGCATGGGATGCTCCCAGTGCACCCCTCCCAGCAAAACCCCATCCTCCTTCTCTGGAGGTTTGCTGCCCCTCCTCTGTGCCTGCAGCTACTTTCACCCATCGCCTCCATCACCAAAAGGCTGAAGCACAGGGGATGTCCCGTTCCCAAGCCCAACCATTTGGGGCCAGGACAACAGCAGCAGCAGGTGTCCACAGGGACTGTCTGTGGTTTGCAGGAGTCCCTGAGCTGCCAGCAGCGAGACCAAGTGGCTGCCTTTTCATCTCTGGGATTACTGCCTATCAGTCAGTAGGACATTGCATCTATAATTCAAAGTAGAGCTCTAGTTTATAATGAGAATGAAGTGTAGCATTGATCCAGCTTCTTTTAATGCTGTAATAAATATAAATCAGACCAGCAACTCTTCCCATTTTCAAATGCAAACCTATCATGCAGCCAGCCTTATTTTAACATTTTCCAAGTGTGGCTAATTTTTCAAGCAGGTACATGAACAGATTTGTTCATCCCCTCAGGACTTACACACAGGCTGAACCCAACCTGTGCCAGCCTAACCGCAACCTCTGAAAAGTTCTCCCTAAACATGCCACTCTGAGAGGTCTTCCACAGCAGCCAGCCCTCACATGGGCAGATGTGCTAACTGAGAATAGAGGTGCTCAAGACCATGCTGCCTTTAAACACTGCAGTGATTTAACTTGCCTAAACCATTAAAGAAAGCTGGGGTTCAGCAAGTGCTCAGGAGAGGAAGGCAGCAGAGCACAGGTGAGCACATGCTGTGCTCCCCTTCCAGGTCAGCCCTCATGCATCAGAGCATTGCACTGTGTGCAAATCAGGTGCCCTTAAACATGGAATTAAGGTTCTGGAAACAGAAGATTATCTTCACTTACAGTACAATACTAAACTGATGTAAAAAACACCTTCCTTCACAGTTCTGTCTGAAAAATGCTGTGCACATAATGAAATCATAGAATGGCTTGGGTTGGAAGGGGCCCCAAAGATCATCAAGTTCCAACCCCCCCCCTCCATAGGCAGGGCTGCTAACCTCCACATTTAGTACCGGCCCAGGGCCCCATCCAACCTGGCCTTGAACACCTCCAGGGATGGACGGGGCATCCACAGCCTCTCTGGGCAGCTGTTCCAGCACCTCACCACTCTCATAGCAAAGAACTTCCCCCAACATCCAACCTCAATCTTCCCTCTTTCAACTTAAAACCATTTCGCCTCGTCTTGCTATTATCTATCATTTCAGTGAGTTGAAATGATATAGTTAATAAAAATAAAAAGAAAGAAAACTAAGGGTTTGATAGCAAAGAAAACGATGTTTTCAGATCTGATTTCAAAATGATGCTGAGCAAACGAGAAAGCAAATTTAACAATTGCATTCTACTGTATCATTAAGGGAAAATGAGAACAATCTACTTATCACTAACCTGCATTTTTTAAACAAAAAAAATAAAGCCACTTAAAATACCCATCTGATAGAAAGCCCATACGGCTGGGTTAATTACAACAAATAGGCTGGGGAAGGGCTCAGCCGAGGTGCAGCTTGTCATGGTGCGTTCAGACACCAGACTGCTGCATGCCTGAGCAAAGGGACGTGGCCTGGGGTGGGGAATGGAAAGGGAAGCGAGGCAATGCCCACTGCACCACGTCAGGATAAAGCCACAGAGCTGGCCATGTGCTTCCACCATCCGAGACCTGCAAGGGGTTCTACCCCTTGTAACGTAGTGCCTCAGGAAAAAGACAGACATGACAACAGTGACAGGACTATTTTCTCCTTGGGATTTGGATGCATGTGGATTCAGTACAGTCTGTCCTCAAGTCCTCACCACAGGATAAAAAAAGTCAGAAACATTTGCAAACACATGCTTGGCTCCCCATATAAATAAAGGGATGAAAAAAGTTTGCAGCCTCACTGAGGCTGGAACAGGCAGGAGATGCTCTCTGCTGCAGAGCATTTATAATGCAGCACATGCAGAGCCAACCACCAAACTGGTTTACAAAACCGGTGGCTTAACTCCGCCAGCGACGCCAGGGAGAACAGGAATGCCTGAATACACCAACTCTAAGGGGTGTCAGAACCAGAAGAGGCTTTTGATATATATTTAATTGCCAAACTCAAAGAAAATCCAAAAGCAACCTGAGGTGAATAACTGAGATGAGAGATTCAGCTGGAGAGCTCAGAGAAATGCAAGGAATTGCACATTTTCCCCCAGCTGAATACTTTAGACAACACTTCAAACAGGGAACAAAGACCCAGAAGTGAAAGGCACTGCTCAGCATCCCAAGGGCCGGGCAGGGTGCTCAGACTGGGGAACTCAGGGCTCTAGCAGCTGGGAACACGCTGCTGTGCCTTAGCACCAACCACTGGGAGACACAGCCTCACCACCCAAATGTCTTCTGCAGTCGTGGGGCAAGCAAACAGGGGATGCAACCTTTGCTTAAGAGATGAGATGCTTTATCTCGCCCTCAGAGAATATGTATTAAAATTTAATTCTCATAAATACCTTTTACAGCTTAGAGAGTTAATTAGATTGAATCCATTTAGTTTTCGAACCATTAAATAAAGTTTATCATTGATTTACAGATTATAGGTTGATACATCACAGCAGAGCTCCTTCCTGTTTCATTATCCCCATCAAATCCCTTCTGAAAATATTATTCTGTCTGAAATCAATAACTACCCTGGCAAAGGAAAATCAGCTACAGAAAGGCTCCCAAGTGCAAGCTCTCCACCCCTGGGCTCATCCTGCCCCAAAAGCCAAGGAAGCATTTTGATTTTGTCCCAGTGGAAGACAGCGATGTGCTGGTTCTTCTTTAACCTGCACTCCTGCTTATTTTCATTTCCCACAGCAACATTTTTCACATTGAAAAAGACACAGCCACGAGCCTTTTACAGAACAAGCAAACACCTAAGGTTCTCTATCATTGGCCTTTCATCCATTTTGATGATGTTTTTATATGGTTTTCAAATAATCACATGGATTGTTTTGGTAGAGCATGACATTTTCCACAAGAAGTGGAAAATACATCAAACATGACAATTACATTGCAAAAATTTTATTTCTGAAGTCATCCTTCAGCAAGCAGGACATTTTCCCCCAAACCTTCAACCAGTTCAGCAGCTAATGAGTCACCTGGCTGCCCGAAGACATTCAAGATCTCCAACAAGATCTCCTGGGTAGGGGTGAAGCCATAAAACACAGCCTGCTCCAAAATAAAGAGGGTGTGTGCTCACTGCAGGACAGGTCCTTGTGCAGCACCCCACCCTCCAACACCCCTGTGCTGCAGCATACAGAGGTCGGTAAGCAGACGGCTAAGAAGTGACAGCACTTTGCACTGGTGCTTTTACAGATGAATGCCCAGACATCCATCACCTGCAGGCAGGCAGCACCAGCAGTGCAGAACAAGGCGCAGTGAGCACCAGCACCAAGTGCATCCCACCAGCACGATACGATGCTGAGAAGGCAGGAACCAGGGAGGAGGAGGAAACACCACGATGGTGTCACTGGTACCACTCTGTCAGTAGAGAGCCACACACTCCTCAAGCTTCAATGGAAAAGTTAGCTAATAAAATGAGCAGATGCATCATCAGATTCCGTTCCAGCCACTTCAGCTGTGTTCAGACAGCAATATTCCTACTGGGAACATACCAGGCAGAGGAATAAATATGCAGCTAATTCCTTCCCCACTTAGCTACCATACCTGGCAGCGCCTGCCCAGCAAGTCTGGGAAGATTGAAATATATGAGCCCATGGCAGAGCTTTTGTAATCTTCCCAGCTCTAAGCTCAGATCGACTCCTTCTGTGAGGACAGATTCATCACGAGCAACAAAATGCAATTTACATATTTTCACGGCAGAAAACTTATACATTATAAAACTTGACTATTTCTCATCTACCCTTTCTAAATAAGGCTTATGTAGCTGTGAAGAAAGGATAATTGTGTTGCTATTTTAAATGGAAAGCAATGAGACACTCCTTAATGCCACCAGGAACTGCATCAGAGGACATCATCTGTGCTGCAGCCCTACAGCATCACGTGTCCCATGCATCCCATTCCCCCCCACTGCTTTTACACTGGTATTAACGATAGCTGCCTCCAAGTTTTGCTACAGTACCATAAGACTGACTGGAATCATAGAACTGTGAGAGTTGGAAAAGACCCCCAGGATCCCCAAACCCAGTCCTCCATGCCCACAGTGCTGGAACACCCCCAGGGATGTTGACCCCACCACTCCCTGAGAAGCCCATAGCAGTGCCTGTGTCAGTGCCTGACCGCTCTTCTGGGGATTTTTCCTAATACTTAACATGAACTTCCCCCAGCATATAATCCTGCTCATTTATTGCTCCTAGTTAACTTTTTTTCCTATGTTCTACACAAATATTTTCAGTTTTTATGCACTACCTTTATCACATTCTTTTATTTAAAAGTGTCTAAAGCTCAGTGCCCTGCTTTTTTTAATTTGCTTTAGTGCCTTTGCGTTGCTGGTTACATCCAACTTCAGAGCCCTTCATTACTCCCTTTTGCACAGTGCCTAACACATTTAACCTCCCATTTTACTCTCGTTGTCTTCTATCCCATATACACTTTGATCATAAGTTTCTTCTGGCTGATTCAGTTTCAGCAAATGGATGCACTTCAGAGAAAGCATCTCCAGAAGCCCTAATTCCTCCCTCATTCACCTTCTAAAACATTCCTGCCCTCTGCAGCCCCCATCCAGCTGAACGCCCTGTGCCTCCACAGGTGAATTTTTCTCTCTGAGCATAAAGGTCCCACCATGACCACCACAGGGACAGAAGATCCTCTGGTACAAAAAAGCCCATTTTATGCTTCTTGCCCAGGGCTCCCCGGGTAGCACTAGGGGAAGCAGCTGCAGCTGAGCAGCGTCTATCAGCAATTTCCAGCATAAAAATCCAGTGCAGGGAGGCTGGGCCCCATGTGCACCAACACAGAGGCAGGTCTGAGCCGCCCCAGAAAGCAGCTCTTTGGAAATCACTGACACTCAATTGCACTTCTGTAGCTTGCACAGAAAGCACAATTTTAAATAGGAACACACCTTATTTTTCCTACGCAGAGAGAATCACTCCCAGGCAGCATTATTACTATACTCTTCTGCCCAGTACAACTCAGAGAGGAAAAGCTATTACTGACTTGCATGATAATGAAGGTTTTTCTTTACCTGATCTACTTCTGAAAGAATACAATCAGAAATGGCACTTTCAATCTAAGCAGCGCTTTGACAGAAAATGTATACCTTAAAAAGACACATAAAACAGGCCAAAAAAATAAATCCATTTGCTTTCTACTGCACTGCTTGCCCATTTCATTTGCTTAAGCAGAAGACAACATCCTTGCGAGGGGTGCTGTGGGGCACACCGGCTCCATCGGTCACTCCCTGCAGCATTCTTTGGTCCTTGCAAAGCAATATGGGCAGTTCTGATTCACTTCCACCTGCTCCAGCAGAGTATTTCCTCCCACAGAAGGAAGCATAGCCACAGGACAGGGGAAGAAGGGAAGCTGGCTCCAGCTGATCGCAGTGAGGCCGTCCTGCTCTGCAGCTACTGCTTGTCTCACCACAAACCAAGTGGAAGAAACTAACAAACCCAGGTTCCTCATCAGCATGCACTGCTAGTAGGGGTGGTGGCCAAGATGAAAGGCAGTAGAGAAATGTGTGCTTTTACAAATCAGTGGTGGTAACGTTACATATGAATATGTAATACGTAAACATCAGGAGATGGAGCCAAGATGCACTGTAACTGCTGCATGCAACACTGGTGTGGTTATGAAGATCTGAGTGCAGCCACAAGAGTAAGGGATGCTGAAACATGCAGCTCCCTCTCAGCATCCTCAGGGGGAAGACAAGTTTATAACTTTACCATCTAATAGAGTTTTTTGAAACTTTCTATTGAATCGTTTCCCTCTGAAGTTTCTGCAGTTACTCTTAGCTGTGGTGAATATTTCAAAGCAGATGCCACGCTTTTATTTCAATTATTCTTTTTTTCCCCTCTCCCTTGTTTTTCAGGGAATGTCAGTTTTCTGCTCAGAACAGCATACTTCACATTTTCAGATCTGCATTTAAAGAGATACCGCAGGGAAGCCAGTCTGTATGTGCCTGCCGTGCTCCCTGCAGTGCACGATGCTGTGCTGCTCTGCAGGTCCACCACGCAGGCTGCAGCAAGCAGGCACACATGTAACTGCGCCCTGTAACACCTGGGTGCCTTTGGTGTTGTCCCACCATGGGTTTAACCAAAGCAACTCAGTCTGAACATTACCTATATCAGCTGGGGAAGAAACTTGGAATTATCTCACCGACTCCTATCACACCCTTCTTCATACTGATCAGACAAACGATGAACTGACCGATTTAAAAACAACTAAGTATTCTATATTGGTGAATCTGAAGTTTCATGATGAAATTAATGTCCTTTGTTGCTTGAAATGAGAGAAAGACACATGAAATATCTGCCTGGGGATCCACCAAAACAACTGACTTTGAACTCATGAATATTTCCTTGACACCAGTAAGCTCAACAGCAGCCTAGAATTTAACAGAAGCCTATGTCTTTAAAAGAATGGGTGGTGATGTAGGTACATGTGTTTAAGACTGCATGCCTGAAAATCCTCATTCAGGTTCCCCTTGCCCTGCAGACATGATTGCAAAGTTCAAACTGCTCCAGCCAGAGAGGAATTTGGAATTCATTAAGAAAATTTATAAGCATAATTGGCCCATTTTCATCAATATAAACTCTATTATCTGCTACCACCAGGCAGTTCAAGGACAGATCCCCAACTCCTCAGAAACCAGGACCAGTTGTTCTCCCTTCAAACAGAACAGCCTAAATGATGCCAACGAACTTCATCTTTTGAGGAACTGAAAGCCATCTCAGTTGACAGTTGGACTCAATGATCTTTTCCAACTTAATGATTCCATGCCCAACAGTTGGCTGATGAAGTACACCTACATTTGGCATTTAGAAGTCTCCCTCTCAAGTGACAAAGACTTTGTTCTATGGTCATTCTACAGGTCAAGACTACAGACAGCTTCTAAGAGAAGCGATTCAGTCTGTCAGCTTAATGGGGGAAATAAAGAAAAAAGTAAAACCAGAGATGGGTAGCCATAAAACTCAGTAGATCAAATGCCAAGGAGTAACTAAAAAGAAAGGGGATTTCTATGGAACTGAATGCATAATTAGGGCAGGAAGCACACACTGCTTAATAATCTCATTGTAAAAATTGACAAAAGTTGCACTGTAAGTATGAACTATCTAGAATTGGGAGTTTGAAAATGAAATAGAAAAGAGGTGCTTGCACTGTTAAACACTGGATCACACAAGTCTCAAACAAAAAAGCTTCTCGATTGAAATACCTGCAATGTAGTGCCATTACTTTATAAGCTGAAATGTGTTCAGCACCACTGTTCTCCTTGGAATGCAACTGCTCACTGGATTGGGAAATTAAGAGCCAGATTCAGTGAAGTGTTGATCTCTGTCCTCGTAACAAAGCAAAGTCCCCAAACGCTGGACTTTCCATATCACTCAGAAGAGAGGCTTTTAATCATGACACTCCTTCCCTGTCCTACCCATTCAACCTGGAAAGAATAAACCTTACAGAAATTGGAGGATTTGGGTGTTTTTATGCTAGACCTCACAGCACCTTCCAGAACAGGAATCAAGCAGAGCAGCAGGCCTCAGCACGCAGTGTAGCACAAAGGTATTTTCACACAATAAGTTTACAGTCCAACCCTACTGCAAGACAAAGGCACCCTTCAGCAATCGTACGTCACTACAGTGTGACGCAGTCCGCGCTGCTTTATCCCCTCCCTGACCAGGGGTGTGTGCTGATGTGGCCATGCTGCTACAGAAACCAAGGGGCTTTAAACACTTAAAGCTGCTGCAGATGCAGAATACAGGCAGGAAAAGTGATGAGCTTTGTCTTGACCTGTGCCTGATATGTCCAATGTCACAGGGCAGGCTCCCTCACCACCAGTCCAACAGCCAAGGCAGGTGTGGGACACGACTCCTTCAGACAGGAGGTGCAGTGAGCAATGCCTGCACCTGCAGGGCCTGGGGAAACCCACCCACAGCAGATGGACATCATCACTTTGATCTGAACCAAGAGAAGCAAGAGGAAGCAGGTCTGTGCTGCTCCTGATGCTCGGCACCAGGAAGGTGACACACACAGCCTGGGGCCACCGACCACCTTTGTAAATCTACTTGTGTGTCAGTTCTCATAACCTGGACTCAAATTCTGCTGACATCCAGCACTGAGCACTTCTGACCAAGGTTTTCCAAACCCTAATTGGAATTACTGTCCTAATTACATGTCACGTACTGATACATCCTATTGTGGTTAACACTGTAGGGCAGAAGGTGACCCCATGAAGATCTGAGGTACCCCAGGCCAGCAGCTTCAGCAGGGAGCCTGGCCATGCAGCCCCAGCTCACCTCCAATGTCCTCTGCAGGCAGCACACATGGAATCCAGAGCTGAGCTTCACCTCACCGTCACGGGCTTATTCCCTTGCACTAAATTACAGATGCTAGACAATTCTGAGATAGGAGTGTTAATTATTAATAGAAATTATCTGAATTGATTTTCAATTACAGAATATTTTCTATTACCTTGCAGTAAGACTGGAGGAATTCCATTAAATTCAAAATGAGGATCATCAATTACCTTTAAGACGCATGTAAACTAAATACATTACATCTCTGTTGAAGCCAATGATTTCCATTACCTATTTCCATTAATTTCCATTCATTTGAAGTGACTCCATTTCAAATGGGTTTTAACAACTTGATGGCTTATCAGCATTCTGGGCTCTCCAATGTGATGGGGACGTAACCCAGCTGCCATCATCTCCTCCTGCACGTTCAGATGCTGAAAACCTGTACAGGACAGTGCTGCAGCAGGCAGCCAACAGGCTCAGCTGTCCAAAGCCTGCTGTGGCTTCTGATGCAGCAGGAAATCTGCCTTTGGAAACACGACGTGTTAAGATTGACAACTTGGGTTTCTTTCTCCTGATTAAAAAGAAAGTCCCCATGACCTTTTTCTCAAGCTGATTTGTGTTTTGACCGTTTCTGTGGTCAAGCTAAACCTGCTGATACCAGCCAATATTCATTGCTCACAACCACTGAAAGCAGAGATAGGATTTTCCCTGAAATTTGCATAACAATGTACATGTGATACTGCTAAAAGCAAGGTACAGCACAGGAGTGGTTTGCTGACCCAGTGCCAGCCACACAACTCTTTACCTTCCAGATAACACAATGTGGAAAGCAAGAACTGTGCCTGCCTTTAAATAGGAGATGCTATCTCCTACACACACAATTATGGAGGTTATTTTTCTACGAGTCTGCCTTCACTTGTACCCTAAACAGCACAGTTACAAGTGTAATGCTATAACATCATTTTCATTTCCAAGAATTTCTCCCAGGTTTACCCCAGTAAACAAGACATCTCTCTTCTCAATAAAGGGATGATAAGGCTTTGGGTAAATCACATTTACCCAAATTGCTGCATCACTGCTACTACAGAAGAACCACAGGCTGCAGGTCCCACACTCATTGATGCTGGGTGGCATCATGGTGGATAAACATCCTCGCCAGTTTAAATAACAACACTTTTTAAAAAAGATAAGAAACATTATCAAAGTCAACTTCTTATTACTTTATTTCACTTCTATGAGCTGGTTTAGGGCCATCCCTGCATTACAGCACAAATCCATCAAAACCTGACACAGATGCTTCAAACCTCCTCCTGCTCCCAACTCCTGAAGCTGGGCCTGATTTCAGACCACTTTATTTTCACCCTGTGCTCCCAGCACCCCCAAGAGGAGCACAAGCCCTTACAGCCCACAGCTCAACAAGCACAAATCTGCTTTTTTTTTTTAAATGAAAAACCTGACCTATACAGCAGAACTCCATATGCTTTCCACATCACAGACACCCAAGCACTTCTGAATACCACTCACCCATTCCCCACATGGATTACATCCATCTTTGAGATAAGATACAGAGCACTGTACGCACCAGTACTAAAATAGTGATTTATCTCTGAGCTCTGTGCAGTAAAACAGTGCATTTAAACAAAAAAGTTTAATACCATCTTGAAGCATGCAATGAGAGAAGCAGCCTATTTCTGTGATGAGCAGCCATACAAACCCTATGCAGGTGGCATGGCACAAGCATCCAGCTGGCCATTGTTTTTTGGTAACATTTTGTTGGTTTTTTTTTCCTGCTGCTTCTGATACTGCTTAAATATTATTTCAATTGTTAAAGGTATTCTTTCAGCATAAAATGGATAGAGCACTCGCATCATAAATACAAAGTTGTCTTCGGTTCAGCTGGGATGGAGTTGTTTTCCTCCAGTGCCTGCACGATGCTGTGCTGTGGTTTTAGGAGCAGTGCTGGTAACACAGCCATGTTCCCAGCTGTCGCTGAGCAGTGCTGCATGCAGCCAAGGACACTCACTATTCCCCACTGCCCTACAATGGGGCACAAGGGGCCGGGAGGGGATGCAGGGAGGACAGCTGACCCAGCCCAGCCAAAGGGACATTCCGTACTGTGTGACATCGTGGGGAGAGCTTAGAAAGGGGGGGATTCTGCTCTCTTCCTCCTGCTGCTCGGGGTGGGAGGGCAAGCTGGGCATCTGACAGGGATGGTGAGCAATTGTGTGCATCACTTGTTACATACATACATGTATTGTCATCACTGTTAACCTTTACCTTTATCTTAATTAATAGTTTCATCCCAGCCCACAAGTCCTACTGGGTTTTTTCCCCCTGATTCTCTGCCCCTCCTGCTGGGAAGAGGAAGCAAGCAGCTGTGTTGGTGGGTGCTGAGCCACCCACCAGGTTAAACCACAACAAAAGTCAACAGATTAAAGCCCCAAATACTGTAAAAAATCTCCCACAAGAGTCATATAAGTGATATCTCATTTGGCTACAGAAGGCAACTTGTCAATCAACAAAGAACATTGCCATTGCTTACTAAACCATGATGTACCTACAGCGCAGTGAATCCCCACCATGTCAGGTACTCTGATCAACATAAGTCACAATTCATCCATCACGGGAGTCAGTGTCTGAAATAAAACAATCCCAAGCTAATGAAGTAGAAGGATCACTAGAATTAGTTATATTGCATCGGAGTAAAAAATAACCCTGCAGAAGGGCTCACTCCTTCCCCCCCCCCCCTTCCCTCCCCACAGGCCTTTATCATTTTTTTTCCTTCTTCTTTGTATGTAGGATGAAGAGTTCTGTAATGACTGGGAGCAGATGGGGAGGATCCATGCACCCTATTCTGAACTGCATTCCCTGATGCAGCACCAGCTGGGAGCACCCCAGTGGGCAGCAGGGACCCGTGCTGCCTTCCATGTGACTCCAATAATCGCTAATCATTTTGAATTGAGGTTTACTGGACTCACACCTTGCTTGCATAGCCTCAGAGCTGAGGTCTCCTGGCACGTTCAGAGCCGGCGTGGGAGGAGAAAGCTGGAGGGGACAGACAGACAGAGAGCAGGGGGAGGAAGAAGGAAGGCAGGAAGGCACCAGCAATAGGGACACAGGGAACAGAGGTGCCTCGAATCCTGCGGATTATTCAAGATGGGATGGACTGATAAAAGTTTCTCTCTATGTAATACTCATATTATTCTAAGAACCTACAAATCTAGAATTCCTGACAGCCAGCAGGTATTACACACCTTAGAAGGTGCACTTCCAGATTTGCAACCGTATCCCATTTTACAGAAACCGATTCTATTTCCTACATAGCATTAAACAAAGTTTTAAAACCCTTTAGAAAAAGAGCATTTTCTGCTACAAAAGTTTAAGCCAAGTTAGCCATTAGTGATTTCCTATCCTTGAGAAATTGCATGGTTTCTTCAGATGGGCTGTAATAACTTCTGGACAACATCCCTGATCCACTCAGAAACACCTGGGAATTCAATAGGCATCAGTAGGCAGAGTCCAATTGATTTTGGAGAAAGCCAGGACAGGAAAGAAGTAAATGAGCCACATATTACCTTCTTCATCTGTTTAGCATATTAACTTCCTCCAGCATCTATATCATTAAACAGTTGATGGCAGCTTTACAGAAGAAGCAAAAACCAACCCAGCTCAAACTGCCACCTCAAATGCCTCACCTACCATACAGAATGTAATGGGAACAGAACCAGGGAGGGGATGAGGAAGGGCAGACTGGGGCCAGGGCAGGCAGGGGGATGAGGATGGGGCTGGGACAGTTCCCTGGGAAGCACCTGAGATGCTGACACTGTGGGAATATACAACTGGTAAGACTTCATTCAGCACTTCTACAGTGCTATCTGAAAGAGCTGCCAGCAGAACATGAAAGAAATGCATGATGTCTGCTTCACTCACAAAATCAGCACTGCTTGAAGTACTACAGTTTGTCTTTCTTTGCTTTGGCACAGTTGTTTTCTGAGAAGTTTTATTCCTCGACAGAAGAAATAATTGCAAAATTCTCATTTGCTTGCTTTGATGTGAATTTAGCACTGCAATAAAGGCATTTGTTTATCAAGTTTCCACTGATCATAAAATGCTTTCCAATGAATGATAAGCATAAGGAGCCCTCACACTCCAGCCCAAACAGTCAAATGCCTTTAGGTGTACAGCACTTACATCATCTACGTTGACCTGAAGATGTTCTACAGGAGGAATACATGATTCTGAATGGGCACCAACTTGCAAGACAACGTTTGGAAGGGCACATCACCCAAGCATGCTCTGCGCCCCTTTCCAAAGCCTCCAGCTGTCACAGCTATCCTTCTCACCCCACCTACTCTGCTATGCACTGTTCACACAGGTGAAGCTCCTTCCCTGCACAGCCTGGAGTTGGTCCTGCTGGCTCCTGCTGCCAGAGCATCCCTGCCATGACACAGACAGCCCTTAAACACTAACAACGATCTACTAATGGCTCTACGGGGTTAATTAACTGTTTATTTTTTGGAGATAATAGAATTTTCAACGAGGAACATCAGCATTATCTTTAGTGCCACCTCTTCAAAAGGGAGAATACAGGGTAATTGGTACTGCTATGCATTGCCTATTATGCATAAAATTAAGGGAGGGAATTTACACAGTGATTACTATTGGTACTTTATTACTTCAAATTCATATATAGATTGCACACAACGGGTGTGCAGGAAACCCCGTTTCTGTCTCTTAGTATTAAGTCCATATATTCTGCTAGAACATCCTTGTCCATTATTCCAGTACTTTTTTTCCTTCCTCCCAGACCTTGAGAAAACGTGATACCGAATGCTTTACATATCATGTTTATTAGAATATCATAGAATGGCCTGGGTTGCAAAGGTCCAAATGCTCACCCAGTTCCAACCCCCTGCTGTGTGCAGGTCGCCAACCAGCAGCCCAGGCTGCCCAGAGCCACATCCAGCCTGGCCTTGAATGCCTGCAGGGATGGGGCATCCACAGCCTCCTTGGGCAACCTGTTCCAGTGCCTCACCACCCTTTGGTGGAAAAGCTTCCTCCTCATATCCAACCTAAACCTTCCCTGTTTCAGTTTAAGACCATCCCCCCTTGTCCTTCCCTATGAATTCCTTCTCTATCAATTCTGGAATCTGAACACTACAGTTAAGACAAAGCAGGTGTGAGAGCCTGGAATGATCCCATCCTCAGCAAGTGGCATCACCATGGGAAAGCACAGCTGAGAGGAAAAACGGAGAGAAGTCATTTTCTCATTCAGTGCTCTGGGAACTGAGTGCATCACCAGCCATCCTTTACTGGTAGGATCTTGGCACTGGGACTACAGTTACTGGCATTCCCCTGTACCCACTGTCTTTTAAGAAAATCGGAGTTTTCTTATGAAAAGCACAAGCCTAGCTTAGTTTCTGCTGTGCACACACACTGAAAGCCCAAACTTTTTAGCAGAAACTCTTTAGTAGAAACAAACCCAAAAAATAGTGGCAAAAAGAAGTCTTCAGCTTTGCAACGGGCAGAGCAGCAGCAGAGGAGAAACAGCAGCAGTGCAGCCACAAAGCACAGCTCTGCCCCTACACCACCCCACACCCCGGTGCCTGAAGATGCTGCTTTCTCCCGAACGCATCCAGGTTTATGGACTCCTTTTTCCATAAGATGCAATAACACGAAACCTGAATGTGATTTATTTTTTTCCTTCAGAAAGCTGATTTTTCCACGCTTGGCCTAACACAACAGAGCTTACATCAATATCCATTACTGCAGCAGCAGCCTTGCCATGGGTATGGCAACCTGCAGCCGTAACTCACCCAACAGTGACAGATACTGCACAGTTAGTGCTGCCTCTGACTTGGCACTGCCAGCCTCCCTGTGACCCTGGAGCATCCAAAATCCAAATATTGCCCTGGTCCAATCATTTATCTTTTTTTTCCCTAGGACCTAGAAAGGCTATTTTGACAAGGTGGGAAATAAATGGGGTGGGCATTCTTTCCAAACCAGATTTTCTGCAGTTTCTCAGACAAGACAGAGGATGCAGATATCTCTTCTCCCCCTCCCTCCCTCCAATTAAAGGTGAATACACTCAGCAGCTGATTGCAGACTTCTTAGCTCATGGTTCCCCCACACACCTGCAGTGCCAAGCACCCCATGCTTGCAAAGTGCCCATCGCACAGCAGCTGCCTCCTCTCCCCCATGCCTATTGGCAGAGCAGAGGCACTTGTTGCACCTGCACATGGGCTAACAGATAGACAGATGTGAAGTTTCTTTGGAGCAAATTCTGTTCCCAATTGCAACATTCGGGAGAAGTATTACAGCCACTTACCAAGCAAAAGCAAGTCAAATATTTGCAAATCATTTCACTCCTCCCTTCGTTTAAAGCTTTATGCATTCTTCTCATCTTTGTCCCCTAACAACAAAGTCAGCAATGAAGCTACACAATCATGTTGAGCGCCTTGTAACTAAAACTAAATGGCCCCAAATTTAAGTATTAGTGGTGCACATTTTTTTCCTATGACTCATCAAATGTCTTACCCTTCTGCAGCACAGGAGATCAATGAGTTCTAATTGCTCCACAGCCCCATTTTTCTTTTATGAACAGACACTCCATCCCAGGTGGTCTAGAAGCAGCTAATTAAATCTCTACATCCCCACCCCCTCACAGAGCTCACTGCAGGTCCGAGGCCAGCCCCTCTCTGCACTCAGGACATCACTGCTCCTCCTCCCTGACAAGCACTGAATGCTGATGGTGATGGCACCAAGGAGGTTGCTTGCTTCTGCTGGTCTTTACTTTCTCATCACTGTTTATTTCTCTTCTTTGGTATCTGCTCATTTGCTCAACTCTTTGATGTTTTTAATCATATATCAAAGTCTCTTTTGCTAATCTCCTATTGAAAGACGGGCTTCTTTTGCCATTATGCATAATTAACTCGCTGGTGCCAGCTGCCTAATGGACAAGTTTCTGTATTCTCCTTTGAGTTAGCCTAGAAGATAGCTACTGTTACTGTTGACCCTAATTAACAGTGTGCCTTATTAAGTAGGTGGTGTTGTACCATCCTTACATTTGAATTTCACAATATTAGTATTACCACATCCTTCACGTGATTACAATACAGGAACTGTCAGCTAAATCTGTATCACCAATAAACAGCAGCCTAGGGAAACATGCACAAAGCTAAGTGTGTCACTGCAAATCTTTCCAGAAATTTCCCCCATCAGATCCTCACCAATCCTCATCTGCGCAGCCACTTGCGGTAGATTCATTTGGGGTTTGTGCCAACGCACTGGAGAGCCCTGTAATCCCTTGTCATGAATATGAAGGATTTCACCCAGCCTATTAATAAGCGGAATTACAGATAGTCGGGGAGTAAATCATCCACCGTTTTCAGTCACATCAACAATAGATTGAGAAAAATTACTCATTCATTTTTATAATCCTTTAATTCTTGCAGATGTTCCTTTGAAAATTGATTTAGATTGATGAATCACGGGGCAAGATTGGTGTAAATTTTTCAAGCTGAAGACAATTGCCTTCGATAGAGTAATCACAGCACACATCCCTGTACCTCCTATAACTCATCGGTTCTCAATGTTTAATGCCACTGCAATTCTGGAGCCAGCTCCTGAGGCAACAAGAGCAAACGGTTTGTAATTAGATGAAACCCAGCCTGCTCTGATAGATTTTCTCCCTCCCCTGTTCCTCAGATAGAGGAGGAAGGCAAGATAAAGAAACAAATTCACCCTGATTTGGGCAAGTACTCAAAGAAGGTTGGAGGAATCAGGAAGGGAAGCAGTGGCAGCCTTGCCCTGCCTAACCTGGGGACACTGCAGCAACACCCACATCTTTGTGCCATAACTTCAGCAGAAAGACTGAAAGAGCTCCAGGTTCATGCCAGCACAAACTGCATGGCAGAACTTGGTATCAGCCAGAGGGAAAGCAACACACCTTCTAGTTCCTGACATGGTTTGGTTCTGCAAAGAAAATCAGGAGGGAGCTCACCCACTTCAGAGCATTGCTAGTCAGCTGCTTCAGAAACTTCATCTGCATGGAGTAATTCACAAGATAAACTAAACTAAACCCCTGACATGATCGTAATCACTTATTCTGTGGCTAGAAAGGATGATGCGGAGCTGCCAGCTAAGCCAGGAAAATCTCTCATGCAGTAACAGAAGAACACAGATCTTTGTCGTCTGTGCCCCACGGAGTTACTGGACTGAGTCCATGCAATAGCGAAAGGCAACAGGAAAAGAATATTTACAGATACATATAAAAACATCTTAGAATCTCATTTGATCAAGTTTCAGTCTTTATCTTGTTTCCACAGGGGCAGTGCCACAAGAGTGTGATTGCTGTGCAATAGCAAGGAAGCCCTTTCCATACCTAAATGCAATCCGACCAGGAGCACGAGCAGACACACAGCTTGCCACAAGCAGAGAAGCTGAGTTTGGCTCATGTGATACTGCTGTTGGGTACAGGACATCTCCAAACGCTGTGCTTGCTTTTGAACACTGCACATGAAGAATGAGCAAGGCTTCTACCTGAGGCAGACTGACATTGGAGCAGCTCCAAGGCCAGTTTGCTAATGCCTATGCACATTAAAGGAAATCAGCAGCAGCTCTGTCCCTTTGGGGATGCCACTGCCCACACCCCTGCAGGAGACCAGCTCCATGTCACTGCCAGCAGCACAATGCCACACCATGAGCTGTAAGTTGGGTAGAAATGGATTCCCTTGGAACAACAATAACTTGGTGGAACAAGGAGAGAGCCACTCCTCATCCCTGGGGGAGCAGAGAGGTAGCTGTCTGCATGGGCACAGCAGCCTCTGCTCCCTCAGCCTCACCTGGATCATAGAATGGCCCGGGTTGAAAAGGAACACAATGATCATCCATCTCAACCCCCTGCTATGTGCAGGATCACCAACCACCAGACCCAGAGCCACATCCAACTTGACCTTGAATGCCTCCAGGGATGGGGCATCCACAACCTCCTTGGGCAACCTGTTCGAGTGTGTGACACGTGGAGTGGGGTCACAGAACATCAGAGCACCCCTTTGCTGAAGCACAAACCTGGGCTGCACCTGCAGTGACAGCAGGTCCTGGTAGCAGTGCACCTGCACAGAGCCCCTGCAGCCACGGACAGACGGACACGGGCAGTCCCACCGCAGTCATGCAGCTCCCACATCACTTCTGAAGGCACCACCTTACTGCTGAATTCCAGCTGCTGTTTGGTTTGCCAAGGAATGCCTTTAGGGCTGCTTAAGCGCGTGGATAATGTGTGTGCTGCAGTAATTGTTTCTTTTTCTGGGGGTTAAAAAAGCTCCATTATTCTTGCAGATGACAATGCCTTCAGTGTAAGGACACGATGCAGCTCCCAAACGAGGAGAGCTCTGTCAAAGCAGTGAGTGATGATTGTTTTCAGTGGTTCTCTTTCCCTGCAATTGTTTTTAATAAGTAAAAAGTTCCTAGGGGGCCACAGTTTTTTTTCTTCTCCCAGCAGAGCGTGGGCAATTGTGCTGGATATCAGTAATAAAGCAGCTTCTCATCCATCTGAAAATAACACGACACCGAGGGCTCATTCAACAACGCAATTTTAACAAACAAATGGAAGGAGATCGAATCTGGACCAGCACCAAACTCATGTGAAAGATGGTCATTCTTGAGGGCGGAGAGAGGACAGCAATTTGAATTAAGAGAAGCTGAGCCAAAGACCAATTACTTTCCTGGAGCTCCTCACTTTCCCCTTCACATCTGTGCATAGGACAGCAAGAACAAGCGGCATATTCATCTTCCCAAAGAGCAGACAAATGGCACAAGTGACACGATTTATGAGCCGCCGGGCAGTCCCTGCAGCTTTACCTCCCTCTACACGCTGCCATGAGCACTGCTGAGACAGCCAGCGGGGCCCTGGGCAGACACCACAAGGAAAACCTGTCCCTCCAAGCACACCAGGGTGCTGGTCTGCAGCCCCAACAGGAAGGCAGTAAGGGCTTTTCTGGGAAAGCCAGCTCATTTCAGACAAACAAGGCAATATCTTCACATTGGCATACAAGGGGATTTATAAAATTCATTAGTATCACCACCATTTTTTATTTAAGATATTGCTTTGACATTCAAAACCACTGCCATTAAGTTCTTTGTAAACAACAGCTGAATATACCCGGGGCTCACATAATTAATTTGCAGGTGCCTTCAGCCTGGCTTCCTGCTGTGCATCTGCCAGAGCACACAGGGGGCAGTGCCAGGGGAAGGGCTGAGCTCCAGTGACCCAGGTGGGGAACCCACAGCTGCTGAGGCACACCAGGCACTCCAGATGATGAAGTTTTGTACACAGCACTGCTGATACTTGAATTTTAGCTAGGCTTATTGTTTTTAAGTGTTTAATGAGCCCAGCAGAGCTGCCCCCCACTCTCCATCACCCACTGGCAGAACGTGAGGTGGCCATTCCTGCCAGGATGTCCCCACACAGTAACGTGCACTGCCAGTACCTACAGGCACTGACTGTGCTGGTTTTATGGTGCTGCAAAGCCCCAGGAGCCCCTGAGGTCTGGAATTTAACTCTGTATTCTTTCCCTGAGTGTGTAAAACACCAAGCTACGCAGTCTGAAACAGCTTAAACTCCTCTTAGCTGAATATGCAGCTAATAGTTACCAACAGCAATAACTAAGTTCTGCAAGAAAAACTTGTTTATCGTTACCTTTTCCTTACACTGAAGACCAATTTATTATCAGATAGACAAAAAACAGGAGTTCCAATTAAATATACAGTAAGTTTCATTTTCTTCTTTCAGAATCACTTGAGTAAAGGGAGCTGCCACACATCCTGACAGCCAGGAAAGGCAGTGCTTCAAGGTGGAAGGGCCCTACCTGTCCTGGGAAATGACATTGCTAAATCAAATGCATGTGAAAGCCTGGTCTATTCCCATTGAAGTCAACAAACAGAAGTCCTACTGTCTTCTAGAGTGCGTGTTAAAGTCCTGAAGGCTAAGAATGAGCTAGACAAGTCCTCCTCCATCCGTCTGTTCCTGTTTCTTCTGTTCACACAGCAAGCCCTGCAGTAAGATTTTTTTTTTCCATCCCAACCTCAAACACATCGAAGAGTGAACCCTCAGTATGGAGCTTGTGCATCCCCACCTCCTGATGGGAGCTGCACGCTCTGCCTTGGGGTGTGGGCTTCTCAATGCGAGGCTGAGAGTAGAACAGTGGGGAAAAAGAAACTGAGTGGCATGTAAATGGCTCACAGATGCAACATGCACCTGAACAAACACATTCAGCATTGCTGTCCTGGTCATTCACACACTGCCACAGCCTGAAGTCTCCCAGGAACACACAGCTCTCCAGGAGAGGAAGGTGGCCCAAAGAGGCTGATGATCCAGGAGGCCAGGGTTGGTTTTGCTCCACTCTATGTCCCCCTGGGGCAAGCTCCTGGTGGGCTGCAGGCACACTCATGGAGATGAGGAGTTTGCTGTGGGACAAGAAGTCCACAAAAAGTAGGGCACCAGCTGGAGAACCAGGGCAGCTGATGGGCAGGAGTCAGGAGGTGGGCAGTGATGATGCACCCATCCTCAGAACACTGCTGTGACTGCGCCATGAGCAGCCATGGAGCTGCATAGGGGTCAGCACCTGCACAGATCAGGTCTCCCCACAGAACCAGACTCCCCAACTCCCTTGCTGACACTCCCAAGGCTCCCTCTGATGTTCCATCATTGAACCATGGAATTAACAAGGCTGGAAAAAGCCACCAAGCCCAACCCAGCCCACCCCCACCATGCCCACATCTCCACATTCCTGGAACACCTCTGGGGACAGTGACCCCATCACTGCCTGGGCAGCCCACGCCAGCACCAATTGTTCTTTTGGAGAAGCTGTCCCTAATATCTGACCTGTTTGTCCCTTTTAAAAGAAACAAACGTACTTCAAGCCCTACATGCAGCAGAGCTGACATAGCAAACGCTTTCATTAAGGAGTTCAAAGGAGTGGTGAGGAAGAAGCACTCCATGAAATCTAGAGCACTGTGTGCATATTAATTCTGCGCAGAGACAACAAGCTCTGAACGTAAGCGGAAGCGACACGGGGACTTGTGACACGCCAGGGATCAGGACACGTTACACAACAGCTCCTGTCAGCCTTCCTGGAGAATCAGCCCTTACCCTGCAACCTGCCTCTCCCACACGCCGGCTGCGGCGGACGTGAGGCTCCCTGACAGCAAGGGCAGAACAGGGCCTCGTCAGGCAGGAAACCAGCCAGGGCTCCCAAACACTTTAATAATTAACAGTGACCGCATTAGTGATGTGTGCTAATGCTTTAACAGCTTCTAACCAATTTGTAGGCAAGAAGAAAAGCCTGCCAGCCCTGCGCTCCACTTTTAGTTCCTAATCTTTGATCTCATGTAAAAATGAAAGATATTCCAGCGTGCACAATGATGAGGACAGTTAGAGGACACAATCTCCAATAACATAAATAAGCCATTCAAGAAAAGTATTCCTTGTAACATTCTTCTAAATCAACAATGTTATTTCCCAAGTTTATTTTTTTCAAAACAGGATGTTGTAAATCTTGTTCCATCTAATCTGAAATTCTATGAACTCAACCTAAAAGGAGAATTTTGCTTGTTTGATGCTATGACTGTTCGACGTTTACACAAGTGTTGGGGAAATAATTAGAAAGTTCCTGACTAAAATAAGAATTACTTAAAATGCATCTCACAAAGACCGTGAGGCAGCGCTACAGCTGGCATTGCTCTGTGTAGTAAAGGAGCTTCCAGCACCCAAGCAAATCTGACCACAGGGCAGCAGTGCCCACAGCAGAGCTGAGAACAGGATCCTTTTCCTTCCAGTAATAAAACTAATGATTTCATTAACTCTCAATGTTTGAAGGATCAAATTGACAAGAGACAAAAACAGAGGAGGAAGAAAAGCAACTGAGGCAGGATGGAGTCCTCCAGCTGGAACACTGCCACTCCTGTGACCCCTCCCAGCCCTCAGTACCAACACAGCAAGCCCCAGCCCTTGGGAAATAAAGGTCCCAAGGCCAGGCAGCACCAGGCTCTGAGCAATGTGACAGAGCTGTAGGCATCCCTGCTCACTGCAAGGACGCGGACTAGATGACCTGTAGGGGTTCCTTCAGACTCACACAAATCTATGGTTCTATGAGCAGAGCTTGCCAAGAGCACACGGACACATTATGAGCACCTGTACTTGGATCAGTTTGATTCACAGCATTAACAACAACAAAACCTTTCTTAAGCTCAGAGAGCTGTTCATAAATCCAGACAGTGAGAAGCTCCAGTTAATCTGAGCCACCAGGAGATTGCTTTTACAGGCAATGCAGATCTATTTAATACTCAGCCTGCAGTAATGATAACACAAGCAGATATTTGGCCTACTGACATGATTGCTAGAATTGACTTACTAGCAAGACTTGCAACAGTTTTCAATAAATCTAATATTTCCAAGTATTCTTTCTGCCAAAATAGCACTTTATATTTCTGTAATTTATTAAAGCGAGCAGTAATACATTTTAGATCTAATAGTCTTCACTGAGGGACCTCAGAGTGTTTTGCCAACATTAAATAACTACAGTGCAAGACGTAAGGAAATTCATACGTAAAGATCATTTCCCCACAACTTCAGAAAAAAGTAGCTACTCCATATTGAAGTTTGAAAGATAGCAACAACACCCACCTTGCACATACGTGTAGGAAAACACATGATTCAGAGGGAAAGTTCCACAGAAGAGAACTCGCTCCCCAGAGTGAGATTTAGCAGGAGACACCCCAGTAAACACATCTGTTCTTCAGCAGCCACAGCCCCTTGAACAGCTAGTGTGATCATAGGAAAGAGAACAGCAAAAGCTTGGAGTCTAAAATAATTTCATGCTATAATAGTTTGCTGCTGATTGAAATGTGAAGTCGCTAAACCTACAACTGCTGGCATTTAGATACTCCATCCAGAGCTGGAGCAGCTTGGCTTCCCAGACATGACCAAAATAACAAAAGCTGCATCAATTCAGGGCCGCCTTCTTCCACTGAGTATGAAAACGTTATTGGATTTGAACTACCTAAAACATGCATCATTAGCTGTTTGCAGAGACAGGCATAAACCTTCAGCGTATTGAAATGCACAATTACTTGGGCTTCCCTTTGTTAATTTCAAGCAGACAGAGCTATTTCCCTTAAATGCAGCAGGAGGTTACAGCAAAGAGCAGCCAGCTGGGCTGAGCTACCCACCAGGCTGCAGAATGGAGGGCGTGCACAGCAAGCATCCCACAGCTGGAGTGAGAAGGTGAGAACCTGACCCAGCCAGCGCCCTCAGCTCCTGAGCACAGAGCTGGCTATGAGTCTGTGCAGCTTCCCAGGCTCCACATTGCCAAGGGTGATGTATCACATGAATCTACAGCCTCTGCCTCAAGCGCCTGACAACTGGGAAGAAGTTACGCGAGTGTTTGTCATCGATATGGATGTCTACAGTGTAAGAAACCCAGGATGGCCAAAAATAATCTCCTATTCATCAGTGAGCATTTCAAGAAGCAGAGCAGCCAGGAGGAAAACCATGATTTCTGATTCTATTGACTTTCCCACAGCTTCTTGGCCAGAAGAATGGATTCTTTTTCATTTCTGGATCAGAAACATCTTTACGTTCATACACATGTAATGGATATGGCTCAGAAGCACATTGTCTGCTAAGTGCTGGACCTTACTTGCAGTGTACAAAGGTCTGGTTGCGGCAGGACGGGCAGGCTTCATTTGCTTGCAGTCCTTGACCAACAACACGCCTCATAAGAGGACTTCTTAGTGCCTTCAAACTGAGTCAGTAGGCTGTAGAAGCCTAACAGTTACAAATTGGACATTGATGCTTCTGTTTCACTTCACCTTTATGAGTTTGTTGGTTGAAGACTGCAAATTCTGAACCCTTTCAGAATTAGTGCAACCTTGGAAGCGAGGTGACCAAAGCCAGACTCCCTGTCTGGAGCCACGTGAGCATGTTACACAGGGAGCATGCCTGCTCTGCCCCATGCAGTGGCCACAGCATGACATAGAGGGCATAATTACATATTTTTCTGCACTCTTTCAAGTGCTCCTGCACGTCCCCTGCTTCCTATTGCCCTCAGTCATAAGAATCTCAAATCAGAAAATTTGCTTTGGTTAAGAAGAGAAATTCTCAAAGAAAGGAGCCCAATAAAATGGGCTTTGATTTAGCTCCCCTCTTTTTCCTATTGACCTCACATAAATAACTCACATTAAGCTCCAGTTTTCTTGATGCAGACATCTCCATTTTTTCCACAGTGCCTTTTCTGCTGATCACCACAGAGCAACGACATCTTTTTGCAAAGTTACAATCTAGATCATCACATGCACGACAGACTGTTTTAGCACCGTTCCAGGCTTTGTGACTTAGGCTAGCAGGTTCCAGATCTGCAGCATATGCGGCCACACAAAGTTTTTCAGAACTGGGGCTGAGAAGTGCCAGCAAGCAGATCACTCGTCTTCCACCTCACCACCAGGCTCCTCTGCCTTTCCTCAGTGCCACAGAGCCCACAGAACCGCTGAGCTGCAGAGCCATGGCAGCACAAAGCCCTGCTCAGCTGCTGCTCTGCTCGTATGGCCACAGCGATGCCAAGATGTAACCCAGAAAGAAGAGCACACAGCCACCAAAGGATTTGGCTGCGTGGCAGCATTCAAGCCAGGCTAAAATTTAATTAAAATGTAATGACTTACATGAATCAGTGAAGTTTTCTTAATGAAAGATATTAGAGGTTTTATAGATGCAAAATAAACACATTTGCTCATATCACCAGAGTTTGGATAATACATTTATTACTTATTCCTCTACAGTTAACCTCAAAAACATCCTTCTCCAGCTGGCTGATAACCGTGATAGAAAAAGCAGTTTTGATCTGACTGACACAAGGACCACGCTTTAAAACAATTATTTTCCTGCACTCTCAGGGTACTCAGATTCCCAGCTGCTTAAGGGAAGGCTCAGCAGCCATTTCCATCAGCACTGGGCAGGGCTGGCTGGGCAGAGATAGGCAGATGTGGAACTCAGCATCGTGGAGCATGAGGAGCAGGGGAGCCCCAGGCTGCTCACACCCAGTTCTGAAGCATGAGGACAAGGAGTGGAAGCAGCCAACAGGGACCTACCAAAGGGAGCTCACACAGGCCAGCTTGCCAAGGAAGAACGAGACCCACCAAAGTGAGAAGAACCTTGGAAAGCATGCACTGCACAGAGATAGGTGGCCTCTGAAATTAATCAAAGACTGCCTACAGAAAAGAAGATGGGAAATGCCATATTCAGGAATTACTGTCTAGTTAGGAAGGCTGACAGAAAACAGGGTCCCTTACTCTTCTCTGATTTGGCTTCTGAAGAATTCTGGTGAACTATGGAGCCCTGCAACAGAAGTGTATAGAAAAACCCCTGGAAATGCAAGAGAAAGGATGCATTTTCATGCCTCACACAAAAGTTACCATCTGGGTTGGGTGCACAGTTCCAATTCTCTTTTTTTTCCCAGCTTACATTCCCCACAAACTGCGAAAATCAGGTGCTCACCACCAGTTACACCCTCAAGAAACACAAACTGGTTCCAAAGTCCACAGGAACAGCTGGGCTGCTTGCATTGCCATATGCCAGCTGAGTGCTTCCCTCAGGGGTACAGGGCACAGACACCCTCGGACTGCTGCTAGCAGTGCTGCACATCAGGAGGAGACACCCTGCAGCTCAAAAAAAAAAATGTCTTCACAAAATGTCAAGTTCACTTGCTGGGTGAGGGCAAGAACTCTGCAAGAACTGGGATACGTGTTATAATTCCAAAGAAATTCAGTATACCTGGGAAACTCTGCGACTGGCCTAAGTGGAGGTTGGTAAATACAGCCCTGAAAGAACAGGAGCAGCTTTGATCACTGGTTCCTGTTATCATCTTTGCATCTAGCATTAAAGGCTAAGCTACTTACAGGGAGCTTTCCTCCACTGTCCTGCATCCTAGAGGAGCAGCTTCAGGTCTTAAAGGTTTAATCTTTAGCCTTGTAAGAAAGGCAGTGCCATTCTCCCTCCTCCCTGCTTCAGAGGTTGGGTTCCTCAAGAATAAGGCACTGCTCTGAGCCGCACCGCTGCTGCCCTGGGCTCAGGCACTGTTTACTTCCACTGCTACCAGCAGAGCTCCCGTTATTAATTCAAACCAACTGGGTAATTAGTTGCTGAAAACTGCAAGCTTCCCCCTCAAAAATTAAATGCTTGCATAAAAACACATTCCAGTCTTCAAATCTGATGGCATGGTTGACAAAGCACAGTTACTGCTAAGAAATGCAGAGGCTTATGCTCCGTAACCCAAATAGATGGAAGGGTGAGTCACGCAGACAAACTTCAGAGAGTCTCTGGTATATTTATATTAAATAAGTTTACTGCTGAGATAAGCACTGATTCGGGGCTCATTTGAAAGCAGCGCATTTGAGGCAGTTGAAGTTTGCAGTGAGTTACACTAATTAGGTAATCCATTACAGTGGGGTTAATATTTCAATGCTGACACTATCTGCAGCTATCAGCAGCCACATTTTCCTCACCACTCCGAAGGGCAACTTGATGCCAAGGAAACCCGAGCTGGGAGCGAGGCACAGAGCACAAAGAGGTGCATTAGGAGAAAAGCATTTCTTGGAATTCCCTCCCTCCTCGTCTTGCTAATGACATTAGAGTGGACAGACAGACACAGGGGGTTATAAAATATTTAACAACCAACCAGGAGCACCAAGGATTTTCTTAGCCTTGTGCCCAGAGCCCCATCTTCACAAGGCAAACAGAGTCTTCAGGGTCTCGTGTACATGACTCATTCATATGAACAATGGCAAAATGAAAATTAAATCCAGCCACGAACAGCCCTCATATAGCAAAGAAACCTTTGAAATGACCCAAGAAAAACCTAAACCACCACCCTACTTGAAAGATACTTCTAAAGTTACCACTTATATGCAATCACAGTATTTTTCTTCATCACCAGCATCCCTTGCTGGTGCTTCTCTACAGAGCAGACAAGCACCTCAGTGTGGGGCAAGGAACTGAGAGAACTGCAGGGTGCAGCAGGTCCCCAGCCCTACAACACGGCCCCACAGCACTCGCCCTGTGCCAGGACATCTCCACAAACAAGCATTTCAGGGCAGCACCATTCTATGGTGGCACAGCCACACTGCAGGGCAACAGGCTTTAGAACAGGAATTGGGAGAGAGAGGGCAAACCGATTGCCCCCCCAGTAATTTCATTACACCGAGAGTGAGCTTAGCATATTGAGAAGGCCCAGAAATAGCTGGTGGTTTCATTAAGTTGGTGTTATGTGCAGAAATGCCGAGTGCTGGGTCAGACTTCTCTCATTATCATAATGGGGATACCACTCGCAGGGACAGATGACGCCTGCCTACCTGTCACAGCAGCTCTAACAAACTGTGCTGGGAATAGAGATGAGGGGGAAGAGATGCAGACTCAGACTGCGTAAAATCAAAGTTGGTGATAAAAAAAAAATCAAGTGTCCTGCACATCAAGTCGCTGCCAGTGGCAGTGTGACTTGGGCCAAGCCTCAATTCGCCCATTGGCGAGCAATAGGACCCCTGGCAGCCCTGCAGAGCTGTGGGGCACGGGCTGCTCCGCCAGCGGAGCGCGGTGTGACTTTCTGCAGGGCATCCGAATGACTAAGTACACAAAAGCAGCTGAAATCAAATGATTATCCACTCGGATTTCTGCCAACCTCCAGATTACGTTGCCAAATTACTTTCCATTAACTTTCATTTTTCCCCACAGCCATTCAGTTCTCCACTACGCTTTAGCCTTTTGCCAGTAAGCGGCTTAATTGCCAGCATCGCTTTCCTTCAGCTGTCTCGGGGTGGTCTGGTGGCCTGCAACCCCATTTTTCCTCTGCACATTGGCAGGCTGCAATGCAGAAACACTGTGTAACATCTATAGGCTGAGCACAAAGCCCACCCAAGCCTAAAAATAACTCCATCCATTTTCACAGTCTTGAAAGGAAAAAACATAGGATTACGCTATAGAAACACTACGTGTATGTGTGCATATGTAGCCTAGGATTACAGCTGCTCCTGGGCGCAGCTCCACTCTTTCATTGCTTCTCCAAAACCATATCACATTTAGAATATACACTGATGCTTGCTATCTCATGTGGTGTCTAGTTTGGTAAACTTTCAATATCCTGAGGTGAAATTTAGTAGCAGTCTAATTGAAAGCAAGACTGAAGATGACAGAGGGGGAATGATGAGCAATGCTGGAGGTTTCCAGCCTGGCCACTAAGGAAATTTAGGTGGTCTGATGTCAAACCGTCACTGTTTCCATAAGCAAGGAGCTGTCAGCTGATGGATGAGGATGCACACACATCTCTATTTCACAGGCAGAAGTGGGATTGAGAGTAGAAATATTACCACCTCTGCTGTGACAGTCTCACTCAAAGTCACCAGGCTTCACAATGTTTTACTCTAGGTCTGTCCAGCAGAGACCACCTCACTTACTCAGTTTGCAGTCTGCCTTCCAGCCACCTGGCTGGGTCTAATTGTGCTGCTTCGAGGGAAGCACCTGTGGAACAATGCTGTAACACCTGTAGGCGGAGACGTAGCCCTGCAGGCTGCGGCCAGGATTGTCTGTACAAGAGTAGAGCAGGCAGAACACCACAGAAATAAGGGCAACTGCTGCTGGGCACTGTGGAAACACAGCAAGCAATGCAAGTTGGGCCATGTAATTCTGGCCCCATTCGAGTCAGGTTTTTTCTACCTGAGGGATATCTCAATCACAACATTAGTAGCACATTTCTAGAGTATGAAGGTCAGCTTGGTGAGAAAAATCACCCCTCCATTAACAAATCTTGATTTCCCTGCAAATTTTCTGTGTAGTTCTCTGCCCTGTGCTCACCCCTGCAGTGGCAGAGGCTCACAGAGCTGGGAGCAGCCAGCCGACACATTCATTCACATAATACTTGCGAGTCTATAAATATGACTTGGAAATATCCTCTTTGATAACATCAGGCCAGATTTCGTAACTTATTTACTACAAACAGCAGCTAACTCCACAAATAATCCCACTGACTGCAGGAGGATTACTTCCACCAATGCATACAGTGAACAGCAGAACGCAGCACTGCTTTGTGCTCTGTACTAAGGTACAACTTATGCTTTTCAAGGCATTTTGGGTGAGTCTCCTACCCAGAGTTTGGCTGGTTCAGGACCAACTACCTTGCCAGGCCTTCAGGACACAGACAGGATCTTGCTGTCACTCTGTGCTGCCCACTTTGCCACTCTGATGCTTTCCCAAAGCAACCCACAGCATCTGCAAGGAGAAATGCCAGGTGTCCTCCCAACAGCTCAAACAGCACACACACAGTGCCCAACAAAAGGAGGCTGGGACAACAGCCTCCTGGTCCCAGCAGAGCCAGGCACAGCCAAGGGCCATTCCCAGCTCATGTGTTCCAGTTTGGAACACAGCTGTCCACTGGTCCAGCCTTCATCTCAAGCTCACAGCCCTGAAGGATCCTCTGCTGCACCAGAGAAAGCCAAAAGTTCCCAAAACAGTACAAAGCTAACACTGGAAAATGCATTAACCCAGATCTCGGTACTCAGGAGCTCTGTGCTTTGCTGCACTCACTTTGATTTCATTTGCAGCACACCCTGCTCCTGCCCAAAATAACAGCTCGTTTCTGTCTGCTGGCCATAGAGGACAGAGCATGGCAAGGATTTCAGGTCAGGCATGGTGGGGCCTTCCTGTAATGAATGGATTAATCCTCACTGCACACACCAGGACTTCTCTTCCTAAACTTATCTCACAGACTCAGCAGTTAAAGATGCTCAAATGGCACTGGGGAGAGCAGAGCTGTGCACACACAGCACCCAGCAGGACCCCGATCCCAACGCAAACCCACAGCTCCAGCCCCAGAGCATCCCTGCTTCCTGCACTGCCTGTAATTGTGTTGACAATTCCTCCTCTTCTTTGATGTTGCTTTTCTTGTAGAAAGAGGAGCGGGTGGAGCTTTATTTTTGTTTTCTGTGCTTAAGAAAGGCTCATTAAAATGCGCTTTGGGATGCACTTCCTTTTCCTCAAGTATTTTTCATTATTCTTCAGATTAATTTCCTTGAAGCATCATCAGGGGACCAAGCCACATGTACATTTATAGCTATATCATTTGTTTTTCAACCATAAGCAAGATTTTAAACAAAACAGAGCGATTTATATTGTGCTGAGACACATTAATAGATGCAGCAGGCGCAAGCTGGATCCCAAGTCAACAACAGATCTTCCTCCAGCTAAAGCCCGCACCAATCACTCTGTCAGACACAGGCATGATTAAATTCTTTCATCAGGAAAGCAGCCTGGGACCCAGCTCCTGCCTGAGAGGAGAAGAACCTTGAGAGAGCAGAACCTTGCCCTGGCTGCAGATGTGGGGAGGTGGCTGGGGCTGCCATCCACATGCACTGCAGGTAAGAAAGCCACTCGTAGTGCAAGTGTGGCCATGGCAGGAGGGGGCTGCAGGAACTGATGTGCTGGAGCAGCAGCTGTCTGGAGGAGCTGCTCCATCACCTGTGCTCACTGCTGCTGGCCAAAGAGGCCTGCCAGGGTGTTCTGTACAGAGAGCATTGCAGCGAGGCAGATGGGGCCCATACAGCACCCCAACACAGCTGCCCTCAGCAGGCAGCACCAGGGCTGAGCAGCTCTTCATTCACTCCTTCTGGTGCCACTCCAACGCTGATCTGCACAGCCAACACAGAACTCCTTTCATCTAAGCTGCCTGTAAGGATGACACCATCAATCCTGTGCTGTACTCACAACTTCTATTATTTGTTTCCATCTGAGAGAGATCACTGCTGGATTACACTGTTGCTGACAGGGATTTATATTTACATTTGCAGTAAGCAAAACACATGTCCTATTTTTCTTTAAAGTCATCTACACAAATAGGAAAGAGGGAAGAAAAATTAAAATCAACACGTATGCACTCATGAATGCTGGCAGATCACGGTCTGCAGCTTCTTTCCTTCAGACAATATTGCAAATCAGTCAGCATCCATACAACAGCAGCACAGGCTGGATAATATTGAAAGAATTAAAGGATATTACTGAGACAGTTCTTAATCTTACGTGGCTGTGAAACCAAACACTCCAGTGTTAGTATGAGAGATGGAAAACGCATCCAGTTGTGCTCCTGTGACATCATATCCGACAGCACAAATCCTCACCTTTACCATATTAAACAAGCATATTAACTCCCAGAAATGGATTCGCCATATAGAAGTGTCAGAGACCATGAAAAACAGGCCTGTAAAGATTAAGGGCAGAAGAGACAGAGTTTCAGGAGATATTACATTTATCTAGTCCGACCTGTTGAGCAGCATAAAGCTTGTAAAGCAGCAGATTCCACCAATAAGTCTTTTGACATAAATCTCACGGGATGTACAGAACGGGGATGCATCACAAAACTGGCTGAACTCCACCTTCCTGTGTAGCTCGGGAAAGGAACAGCTTATCTGCGATTCTGCGCATCGCCCACAGAAGCAGCTCACAGAAGTTGCAGCTTCTCTGAAAAGCAAAGCTGCTTGGGTGGGAGCTGAACCAAAGAGGAGCCAGGCATTAAGTCCTCCCGAGGGGAAACTAAAGCAAAGTGCCCTCCAGGACAAGGGCAGGAGGAACTGCAACCAACGCCAGCCTCTTCTTAAAGGTCCCAGGTGCCTGCTGCACATTCATTCACGTGCCCTCCCTTATTCAGCAGTTTGTTCACAATATTGCCCACCATACTCTCCCCCCAGTTACCTGGATGACACTGCTGTTCACATCAGACCGAGGGGTCTGACCCAAACTCATTGCCTTCAGCCAAATGCATACATCAGCCTAGAGTTCGTTCCTCAGCCATTTTCCCCATCCTGTTCAGGCAACTGCAGGACACACAGAAGCAGTGCTATAAAGCAAAGAGCATACCACCACTTTCTTACAGGTCTGATTTACCTGGAGCAGCTGCAGAATAACTCTAAGTACTGGCACAAAGTAAAGACCATAATGGGCTGGAACAACCAGACCCAAGCCAAGGAGCCCAAACCCCTTCTTGTCACAGCTCAGGCTCACCCTCCATCTCCCCCAGTGCCCAGCAGTGCTGCCATCTACCACTGAAGTCTGCAGAACACTGAAGCCATGCCTTTCAAATAGCACATTGTATTGCATTATCAATGCTCTATAACAAAAGAATGTTTGATACTTTGTTTTTGTTTGTTTTTAACATCTATTTGTTATTGTTTTAATCACAGAAAAAACATTTGTCTTAGAAATTACTTTTGCTTAGATGGACACATCAGCAAGGAATTGCAACAATTTACGTAGCAAGGTGTGAAGAAGCCGGCACATTTCGTAGCTCTGTGCCCTGTCCTGCTGCAAGCAGACTTGTTTACACAGACTGTACAACGGCTTCCAATCGAATCAGACTGACACAAAGTTATTCAAAGATGAGTCAGAGAGAAAAATAGTGCCCAATAGATTCAATCAGCCATTGTGAAGCCCAATCTGTTCAAAACTCATTGACACAACTATCTGAGGAGGCTGCCAAAGCGGCAGATGTTGCTGAAGCTTGCACAGCACAGCAGCTGGATGGCACACTGGCTGTTCAGCCACAGAGCAGTGGGAGGAAGAGTGCAGGCGGCGAGCAGGGCAAGGTTCCTCTCTGCAGGGCCCTGCAATGCTGGGAGGACTGCAGGCACAGATAGCCAGAAGTGTCAGCATCACCTCCATTACTGAGGCACATCCCATTCTAGAATGCTTCCTATTGAAAAACAGTCACACTTGTTGCACCAAACTGAACCAAACTGTTGCCTTGGAGCGACCTCTGAGAGCAGCACCTACACTAGAAGTGGACATGATTTAAAAAAAAAACTATTAGAAAAAAGCAGCCCCCCACTCCAAAGCACAGCTTTTCATTACTTCATTTCATTACTTCAAGCATGCAGAGCAGGTGGAGCATCCACTCACCATTTTTTCCCATTTCACAGTAAAGAGAAAAATCTAAAGAAGTAAAGGAGTTGTGTGATGTATCTTTCTTCTTTTGGGGGCACTGGTAGAAAGGACTGTGACAAAAGGTTGGGGATGAGCAGGAGCAGCCTAACAGGCAGCACTGCTGCAGGGCTGGGGCACAGTGTGGGGCACTGAGTGTGGGGGAGCCCAGCAAACTGGGAGCAGTGCCCAGGCTGGCTTCAGGGAAACTATGATTTGTGCATCTGTGAAAACAGATTAAATTGTGCCTAGTCATCTTCAAAAGCAATTGGAGAAATGACCCTGAAATTGGTTAGAAAATATTACACGTATTTATCACTGCTTCCACTAGACATGGGGAAAGCAGCTCCATAAAGAGATGAGAACCTCCCCCTTTCTCCTTCACCTCTTGATGCATTTCTTTCGCATTCCAAGACATTAGTGCTGTTTTGTGAAGTTACAAAAACACATCTCAGCAATTCTGCTGCTGTAATCCAAGAGGCAAGAAGGAAATCTGAGACTTGCTCACACGGCAAAAAAAATTAATTCAGACACCTAAATCTGGGAGTTCAGAAGTGAACACCTGAACTCAGCCTTCTGTATGAACACCTACTCATAATAAGTCCAAATTCAGGTTATTTTACTGCCAAGCAAGCTAAACCAAACCAGTTGGCTTGGAAGGAGCCTTCTGCATAAAGACTGAATGCAGGTCTCAAAAACCAAACAAACAGGAAACATGAGGTATCCAACCCATTTTATTTTAATAGATCCTCACATGGTTATATTGCCAGACAGAAAGACCCAGCAGGAGCATAGCTAATCAGAACAGCATCTTGCAATGATTTATGATAATTGATATCTAATGGTATAATTTTAGACTGGTGCAGTTAGCTTTGAAACCTGAGAGATCTGCAGAATCCTGCAGTGGGTTATTGGTGCACAGAGGAAGCTGCCGGGATCTCTGAGAAACACTTAGCCACCTTCTTCAAAGGGGATAAACAGATGTCCCTTAGAGACCACTTTCAGTAATCCTTCCTTATTGAAATGGACTGCTGGGAGAGAAAGAGAAAACAGCAGAGGTCTGGCTATGGGATGCACAACTGAATGCTGACAGCAGGGCTGGAGAGAGCCCAAGGGGAGATAACAGGAAGGGATGGGGAACACCAGGTGGGCAGACATCCCACAGGGCCTGGCAGTGCTGGCATCTCCCAGGAAGCAGGGCATGAACAAAGCTGCAAATGTGAAATTAGGTTTCCAACTTCCTTTGGAAGAAGCGGAATGAGTATACCAGACACTAAGACACCAGGAAATAACAAATCATGTTACCACCTTCTCTATCACCTACTGCTGTAGAACAGGGCTCAGAAGGCACAGGAATCACTCAGTGCTGGCAGGTGCCCCCTACAAACCAGCTGGAGGCACATACCTGTGGCAGAGCACAAGCCAGCAGGATGCCCTGTCCCACAGACACAAGCATGGTCTGGAGCCTCCTGCTCCTCAGTTTCCTGTCCTGTACACGGAGAGCACATCAAACCTCCTGCACAACAAGGAGCCTCTTCCTGCTCCAGCAGCCAAGGATGTGGATGGTTATTTAAAATGCTTTTAAGTATATTCCTTTGATTTGTATGTTCGTATTCACAAGGCAGAAAAATAGGCCAAAAATAGGATTTGCTTTAATGCGGTCTCATCTTCTTGTTTATTTCTTATTGTTTCCTCCCTGTATAACTATGTAGGTCAAACAGATCGCGTTAATTTTGGTGCATCTGTCTGAACACCGCTAACATGTAGGTTAAATGGCAGCAATGCGGGGCTCTCTTAGCAGGGATACAGCAGCATTAGCTCCCTCAGCTTGAATAAGTTTGACCCATTTATCAAACTCCAGCTTCACAGCCAACATCCCATAATCTGCTTAAAGCTGCAGATACTTGGTCTCATCAGAAGGCTCCGTGCCCCCGCTGCAGCCCCTGGAAGAACACAGGGGACCCGGAGGTGCCTCCCAGTACCAGCACCTCTGTGGCTATCACAGGCCAACCTGGAAACCGGCCCTTCCAACAGGGAGCGGATTTGCAACAAGATTTGGGTAATTTATTCCTAAAGGCAACGCATTTCTAAGTGCTTTCTTAAGGCAACCAACAACTGCTAGCAGAACAGAAACTCTGGCATGTCACATTTGCCTGCAGTCACTGAGCACCGCCAGCCCAACACGTACCACTCATGCTGGCTGACACCAGCATCTCAAAGCCCCTTCCCTAAACAGCTCACTAAAAAAAATAAAATTGATATCCCAGGAAAAAATATCACAATACTATTTCTTAAACAAACATTAATGGCTTTCAGCAGAACTTGAGCCAGACTTCCTGAAGACCAAAATCCCTGGAAGCCACAAAGCTGCAAGTCCCTGTGCTCCCCAGCATCCCAGCCTAGCCCTCCCCTCCAGGCATAGTTGTATGAGTCAGACACAGCTCAATCCTGTTCTTCTCAATGAGCACAGATTTATCTGAATTACAGCATCCTTTGCAGAAAACAAAGGTATTATTATGAAAAGCATTTTTGGAGGAGAAAGGCTTTTTGTGGTTGAGTGAGAAATCCATAACCTGATAGGACTCCCAATTCCATGGCCTCCTTGTAGGCAAAAACTCAGCACATCATTTTCGACCAACTGTAATTTCAAGTCATTTTACCTTATTTATGGGAGACTGCAAAGACACTTGAGCTAGTAAAAATAATTCATACTTGTTTGCACACAAAAACCAAATTTAAAATACAGCCTTCTTCAAAACAGAGATCTGCGTTATGAGGAGTGCATTCAAAGTCATTCTTTCTGGAAAGTTCACAACACAAGCTCTAAAGCACTGCTGTTCTTCCTCTCAAGCCTGAGTTTTCCTGATGTACACATGACCACCCCATGCTCCATTCAAAGAGTCCCAGCACAGACTGTGGAGAGCCAGGAGGTTTCTCCTGCAAAGACAGATTCGCTGATGCCAAAGCTCCTATTGGGAGCCAGCCCACAGTAAAAGTTATGTATTAGCTTTCAAGAAGATGAACAAACACCAAATGGAATCCAAGCCTCTTCTCCCCTTGCAGGGAGAGTAGTAGAGAGCAAATAGCACACACATCATGAAGAGGGAGGAATCCCACCTGGGAACTTCCAAGCTCTTGCTTTAACAGCACAGAAACCTCACTAGATGGAAAAGCTAAGAGACTGTTCTCACCAGAATACCTTCTGGAGTTCCTAAACAAAAACACCTCGCCCACAAGCAGGGCATCTCAGCACCTCTGAAACTGATTTGTTGTGCCAGAAGCAGTTACCTCACCGTTTGGATGATCCATGCTCCTCCACAAACCACATCCTCTCCCCACAAAGCTCCTTGTTGTCCTCCTGGAGCCCCCTCCACTCCTCAGCCACCCCTCCCCCATTTCTCACCTCCCTCACTTTCCCCTATTAGTCCCACCTGCACACATCTCCCCAGCCAGCACACACAGCACTGCTGCCCCAGGCCAGGACTCCCCTCTCCTTTCTTAAAAGGACCCCCAGTAGCTTTCAGCTCTGTAACACCATGGAAAGCACAGCAACGACAGCAGAGCAGCAAGATCCCAGGCTACAGCAAGCAAGCATCCACTTAAACACAACAGCTATGAGCACAGAAATAAAGCAAAGAAGCTGCTTACCTTTAGAAGGTCTCAGCTACACAGGGATCTCCAACAAGATCCCCTTCCCTCCGCTGCCAACCCTTAAATGAGGTCTGGCAAGGCGTGGATCCTGGCTCCACCTCTTCATCACTCGGTACATTGCATGCACCTGGGCTCCCCTGGGCTGGCCCTGCCTTCCACCAGGTGCTCCATCAGTGGAACAAGCCCTGACTTGTCTTTCCACTATAAGCTCCCTCAACATTTCCACCCCTGTATTTCACATCCAAATTGAACAGTAGAAACAGGTGTTTATGAGCTAGCTTCTAACCAAGCATCGATATTTATTACCTGCTCAACTTGTTCTCCTGCCTGGCAGAAGGAAACCTTGTCACTTTGGGAAAGCAAAGATGAGGTGCTGCAACCTTTCACTGCTCCATCGGGAGCTTTTGCCTGAGCTGCCAGCAGTGCAGATGGGAGCTGTGGAAGCTGTGCAGGACTGCAGGGCTCCAAACATGAGAAAGCAGAGGATCTCCCACCCCTGCCTGCATGGGAAGGACAGCTGTGCAGCGTGCACTAACCAAGTTCACTGCACAGCTCTCACAGACTGCCTTACACCATCAGAGCCAATTTACTTCATCTGTTATGCCTCTCAGTTCTCCATCTGCAGCAGGGAGATAATACATCTCTCCTCCAAAGCCTTTGTTTTTTTTCTGCTTAGATAGTAAAATCTTTAGAGCGGGGAACGTCTCACTGTACGTTTAAACAAAGCCTTGAAGAATGGCTTGGGTTGGGGCCTTCTGAGTCCTCAGAAACACCACCCACAGAAAGCCGAACAGGCTGGCACCAAACCAGAATTCTGCCTCTTCTCATCAGGAATAAGCAGGATCCCGATGATCTTGCTTACCTTCCCCACGGTCTGAGAAATTGCTGGAGGATTTATTTTTGTGTTTTCTTTCAACATTCAATGATAAACAAAGCATGCCAACGTTGAAAGCTTTTGAATGTACACACACACACATATACAAATGCTACAGCATCTTTTACATGCGATGTGTTCTGAATTTAATTTTGCCCCAAAATGCTCTGGGGGGATTTGTACAGTTATTTTAATAGTCCTGGTTTTAAATCCATTTAAATGTATTTATGCACCTTTAGACCAAACTCGTTCAGGCATTTACACCACGGTAATGAATTGTATGACAGCAATGTATACACAGAAAGAAATCCTTTCCTTTTGTAGATCATGTATTAGCAGAGATTTATGAATTCAATGGTTAAGTTCATTGGCATGCATAGAGTCGAGGGACCTTTGTCAAAGTAGGACTTTTGATGATGACTGTTTGAGAAGACACACATTGAGAAAGTCTTTCCTATTTTCATGTCAGGAAATTAGAAATATTATAATGAATTCCAGTTTTTCACATCTTTCATCAAAGCCTTTGAAAAAGGTCAGTATTTAAACGCATCATTTTAAATGCCTGCTGCAATTTGCCTTACCGTGGTAATTATAAGGGAAGATCCCATGGCATAACAGCAAAACAATCCTGGGGGACTCGGGAGAGTCCTGATTGTCAGTGAATTTCAGCATCCGAAGGAAAAAAAGGATGCACGTCATAGGCATGATGAGTATGATGGCCACAGTGAGCATTATATAAAGTATTTACATTTCATGCTGTCTCTGAACTGGGAGCTCCCTAAAGCCTGGGGTAGCCAAATATGCTGAAACACAGATTTACATTCACACTTTCAAATCGGTTCTTTAAGTATTTTCTTAGTCAAAACTATTTCAAGGCGACCTGCTGATTTGACCCCATTTTGAAGAGGTTACCTGCCCTGCCCCCAGCAGGTTTTGGCTGCAGGTACTCCCAGCTGCACGAGCCAGCTCAGATCCACACACAGGCCTTTCATCTCTGTATTACTTCCTCACATTCTGTCCTTGCTCCAAGAAATCGGGAGCTGTTCCCATCCCAGAGATGTCTGAATAACACGAACCCCATGCAGAATGACAGCTTGCACCCCATCTCCAGCACAGCCACTTTCTGAGCACAGTTCAGGGCTGGCTGTCCTCATCACAGCCCCCAGACACAGGGCCAGGCCTCACCCCCTCTATCTGAACAAAGGAAGCATTCCGTACCTCCTACAAAGGAAAAGCCACCTCCAGCCCTTTTTGAAGCATCTCTCCCCATGCCTCTATTGAAAGACATCACCCCTGCCAGCAGCCTCGCAGAGTTTAAGAGAGGACGGCTGCTGGTTAACGAGAGACAGCAGTGCTGCTCAACGCCTACCAGGTAGTCCAGCACTGCCTGCACTTGGCTTCGATCCTCCCTTATTAGCGTTGCAAAAAGCCTTGATATCTGATTGATATAAACTAATGCTTTTGTGCGCTTCCAGTGATTGTAACTAAATGCAGTTAACCTTAGAAAGCCACTTTTACAAACGGAGTAGATTTATCTGCATTTAAATGTTAGTTCTTGTTCAGAGACTTAAGAACAGGTTCCTCCCCATTATTCAATTTAACAATAATAATAAAAACCTCCATGACAACTGTAACAAAAAGACTCTGATAAAGCCTGAAACCTTTTTGATAATGAAACATACAATTTCCCTGTTTGAAGCATCATTCCCAAGAGAACATTAAAAAAAAAAAAAAGACACAGAAGAACTGACGTTTAAAAACTGTTAATGTAAAGAACTGCGTACGTGAATGGTCCGTGTGAAAAACAGACTTTGAGAAAAGCTACAGAAAAAATAGTGGGTGGAGAGGCGAGACAACTTAAATGCAGTGTCTCATTAGGACAATTACAGGAGTCAATAAAAACTGGCAAAATTGAAAAAGATTCACTACGCTGCTCAGTTCAATTTCCATTTAATGCAGAGACAGATAGGTCAGCTGCAGCCAGCAGTCATCTCATTTGGATCCCGTGGTGCTGAGGACACGGCAGTATTGGTAACTGCCTTTTTTCTCATACCTTTGTGGGATCATGACAGCTATTCACCATCTCGCTGCTTTTTTAAGTAGGTCTATAATCACACATCTATACTGTAGTTCCAACAACATTAATTAAGAGCAGATAAACTGTCATAGAAGAAACAGTAACGCATTAATTAAGGTTGGTTCCACTCTGACTCGATTCAATTCTAAGTCTTCCAACTTTTTTCATCAGTACCTTTTCATTGTAATGCCAGAGGGGATTTAATGCACCGAGAGGATGTCAACTATTCGAAGAGGCTCAAGCACGTGGGATGCCAACAGAACCATCAGAAGTGCCAGATGAATCCACTGGGGACAAGGGAGATGGTGAAGAGGTGCACAAGCACGCAGGCAGTAGGTCACACAGAGCCACGGAGCACTGACATGAGACAGCTGTGTGAACTACGAGTTCTGCTTAATGCACCCCGTGATTCTCACTTCTTACCGTGCGTGACTCAAATCAGATTTCAATACTGTTTGGTAGCAGTGAGCACTTCTAAATTGGAGAGCGCAGGACCTCTGTATGTTAACATGCCTACCTTCGCTTGGCAGAGCTCCAGAATCACCCGAATCAATATTGAACAATTGCTTACAAACACCTGTTTGTTTCAAGCTTAGGCTCTTTGCTCTACTGGAAAAAGCCTTGAGAAATGTCCCGCACATCTCACAGCACTGAAATCCTCCTGCATCACATCGCCATCACATCTGCGTCGCTTTATACTCATGGTAGCCATGAGCTCCTGCCACAACCTCAGCTTTCATTAACACTACTGGTCAGAGCTCCACGCAGTTTTTGAGCCTCTCGGGAAGGCTGATGTCTGCAAGTTTCATTTCAAACAATCTGGAGTCTTTGCTGACTGAGTAGGGAGCTTACATTTTTTTTTTTTTTAAACACAAAAAATGCCCATCTCCAGAGTGCAAAGAGAGCAACCCCATCATTTCTTCTATCTAGCTAGCCTGCTGAGTCCAGTGCACTGCTCCTATCTCTCAGGACCTCGCAGGTGCCCATGGTCAGACACTTTCCCAGCAAAGCTGGGAGCACAGCTCCCCAGAAGCATGTTTTTGTCAACAGAGTGTGAGTTTAAAAACTCATTTGGAGATACAAAAGCAACTAATTAGCCTGAGAAGTTCATTTTAACAGAGAGGTAAGGCTGAAAAAAAAATACTGGTCTATATTTTCTTCCCCTTAGGATCCACCCCATCAGTACCCAAAAGCTATGGCCGGAACCAGCACTGCCCTTAATACTGGACTCCCAGCATGCAGAGATCTGTTCCCATTATTCTCCAGATCACCTGGGATTCCCAAGCAGAGATGCTTATAAATTAGCCATCCTGGCAGTGAGAGACACATCCGTGCTCAAAGCAGGCAGGACTTCCTTCAGTGAGAAGATGCTTTATTTTGTCAGATCATCAGCAGGCTCCTTCCTTCCAAAGCTGCGGAGGATAACGCTGAGCTGTTTCTTTATGAGCAGGTTTCATGTTTGCCTCTGGAAGGCAGTGAGCAGAATCCTAAGGTAATGGCTCTGCTGACAAGTTCCCTTCAGACGAAGAGACGGTGCTGTTTACGTGCTTTCATTATGATAATGTCTATACTTGCAGAACGATGCTGGCTGTCAGGAGCTCCAGGAGAGGTCAAAACCTCGTGGGACAGCTTCCTCAGCATGCGGACTTCAGTGCTCACGCTGAAGGGTTTTATGCACAGCTCACAATCTGTGAGAAGCTACCCCCTGACTTCTATGGCAATGTCTATTTTGCAGGTCAAAAATAAACAAATATCGTCTTCCAAATATTTTTCTTATATCACTGCTGCCTCACACGAAGATGAGCAACGTTCCTTTACAAAGAAGGTGAAGAATTTCACAGGCTTTTGCACCTGCCAATGGGTCCAGCACCTAATCCTCTTTGCTGACTGCTAAAGCAGTGACACCGGCTGCACCGCACTGTGCTTCATTTATGTGAGCACTGGGAGGGAGGGCAGAACGAGCAAACTTTTTTTTTTTTTTTAAGCCTTCAGTTTCCTTGATGTTCTGACAAGAATCTCAGCAAGACCTTCCCTGTGCTGACTGGGAGGACATGCAGGGCTGGGGCTGCGGGTCTCTCGGGGAGGGGCAGCAGGTCTGTAGGCAAGGCAGCACGCGGGAGGAGATCAAATCACATCTCCATCTTTCCTGGGCTGACACCAAGCAAGCTCATCTGCCAGATGCAGAAGCCGGGTCATGTACTACCTCCTGAAATCAGATGTTATCTCGGCCCAGCAGACTTCACATGATGTGATTTCCCAGCAAATAACGGAGCCCTGCAGAGCAGCCAACCCCCACACTTTGTTCCCCCATTGCCTCCTGGAGCAGCAGCAAGTCCTAAACTGAACAAGGAAAAGCTGAAGCCAGGGCAGTTCTCTGCCTAAATTAAAATACATATAAATTGGACACAGACAGCCATGTCTGAGCAGCAGCTCTTCTCCCTCCTTCAGCTTGCTGCCGTGGCCCCACTCGCAACCTCCATCTGAGCACAGCTCATGGCCATTAGGACCAATTCCATCTGAGTGCTATGTACCTTCAAGTCCATTTTCTCCCTGGCTTCTATTTTTAAAATTGCTTTAGCTTAGATGAGTATTTCGCCCTGTGCAGTGTCAGGCTGCCATTTGGTCTGAACGCGTCCCTGCCCTGCGATAAGCATCCCACTGAGCACAGACACCTGCCTGAGGGCTGCACTCAGCCGTCTGTGGGCTCTGAGCAGAGGTCCTGTGTCACCTCCTGTCCCCGTGTCCCAGGGGAACACCATGGGCTGGGAGAAAACACTCCCGGGACAGGAGGGCACAGCATCCCAAAACAAAGCGAGGAACTGACCCTGCAAACAGAGACTGTAGAAAGTGTCAGGCTGTCCCCACACGTCGTGCAGTCTCCCCATTCCAGGCACCGTAGCACCTCACGTGCCTCGCAGCACCACAAGCCACCCAGGGGGGCTCAGCACACCTCCCCAGTAATTGATTTCATTAGATATCTGACGGTCTTGATTCATCTTCAGGGGACGCATTCAAAAAACTGTCAACAAAATATGGCAAAAAAGGTTCACAGAGAGTACAAACACAATTCAATTGAGAAAGATATTTTCTCCTAGCTGTGTGTTTAAACTAAACTTCATTATTTTTTGTTATTTTTAATGTGTGCCATATTTATTATAATTTAAGTGACAAGACTTAACACGCTCCACGAAAACAGTGGGAAAGACAAAGAGAACACTTTGCTCATTTTGCTAGCTCAACCATACCTTTATAATGGCATAAGAAAAAACTTCCTTTTCTAAACCCAACACCATCTTATCTCAAATTCACCCTGGAGATTAAGATCAGCTGTCAGAGCAATTTTCCAGACTGCTTAGGAGCTGAGAAAGGAACAGTGGAGGGAGGGAAGAGGTAGAAACACACATTTATCACTAAATAAAATGAAGTTAAAAAAATAAAAAAAACAATTAGCAAAAGGAAAAAACAAAGCAGTATGCATAACTAAAACATCATATCAAGATGCATGTTGTAATAATGCACTGCATCGAGGTACCACAAAAGAGCTGGTTTGCCCCCATGGAACAGCTGATACGTTTGATAAACTCGCACAACTTGCTTTCATAGCTCACAGAATGCAGCTGGCTGGCTGCTGCAGCGTTTCCCTGCTGCCCAGTGTGTGGGCACGTCCTGCTGCCACCAGGAGAGCTTCCCAGCTGATGCCAGCTGTGCTGGGGCTCTCACTCTGCCTGGCTGGGGGTCAGCAGTTCACAGAATCACAGAATCACACAATGGCCAGGGTTGGAAGGGACCTCAAGAATCATGAATCTCCAACCCCCTACCACATGCAGGGCCACCAACCTCCACATTTAATACCAGCCCAGGCTGCCCAGGGCCCCATCCAGCCTGGCCTTGAACACCTCCAGGGATGGACGGGGCATCCACAGCCTCTCTGGGCAGCTGTTCCAGTACCTCACCACTCTCTCTGTAAAGAATTTCCCCCTGACATCCAACCTAAATCTCCCTTCCCTCAGCTTAAAACCATTTCCCCTTGTCCTGCTGTCACTCACCCTTTCAAAGAGTTGATTCCCCTCCTGTTTATAGGCTCCCTTCAGGTATTGAAATGCTGCAGTGAGGTCACCCTGCAGCCTTCTTTTCTCCAGGCTGAACAAACCCAGCTCCCTCAGCCTGTCTTCATAGGGGAGGTGCTCCAGTCCCCTGATCATCTTTGTGGCCCTCCTCTGGACCCTCTCCAACAGCTTCCTGTCTTTCTTGTACTGGGGGCTCCACACTTGGACGCAGTACTGCAGATGGGGCCTCATAAGAGCAGAGTAGAGGAGAACAATCACCTCCCTGTCCCTGCTGGCCACCCCTCTTTTGATGGAGCCCAGGATCCCATTTGCCTTCTGAGCCACAAGAGCACACTGCTGGCTCATGTTAAGTTTTTCGTCTACCAAGACCCCCAGGTCCTTCTCCACAGGGCTGCTCTCAAGGACCGCTCCTTCCAGTCTGCATAAATGCCTGGGATTCCTCCGGCCCAAGTGCAAAACTCTGCACTTTGCCGTGTTGAACCTCATCAGGTTCACCCAGCCCACCTTTCCAGCCTCTTGAGGTCCCTCTGAATGGCATCCCGTCCTTCAACCGTGTCGACCGCACCACTCAGCTTGGTGTCGTCAGCAAACTTGCTGAGGGTGCACTCAATTCTGTCATTGATGTCATTGATAAAGATGTTAAAGAGCACCGGTCCCAAGACAGATCCCTGGGGGACGCCGCTCGTTACCAGCCTCCACCTGGACATGGAGCCATTGATGACCACCCTCTGTCTGTGGCCTTTCAACCAGTTTCTTATCCATCGAGTGGTCCATCCATCAAATCCACATCCCTCCAGTTTGGAGAGAAGGATGTGGTGGGGGACCATGTCAAAGGCCTTGCTCAAGTCCAGGTAAATGACATCGGTCGCCTTTCCCTTGTCCACCGATGCCATCACTCCATCATAAAAGGCCACCAGATTGGTCAAGCACGACCTTCCTCTGGTGAAGCCGTGCTGGCTGTCACGGATCACACGCCCTTTCCTCATGTGATCAAGCATGTCATCCAGGATGATCTGTTCCTGGACCTTCCCAGGCACAGAGGTGAGACTCACCGGCCTGTAGTTCCCGGGGTCCTCCTTGCTCCCTTTCTTGTAAATGGGAGTGACGTGACCCTTCCTCCAGTCATCCGGGACCACACCAGACAGCTACGACTTCTCAAATATGATGGAAAGCGGCTCGGCAACCACCTCAGCCAGCTCCTTCAGAACCCTGGGATGCACGCCATCCAGCCCCATAGACTTGTACATTCAGTCTCATGAGGTGCAATTGAGGGCAACCATCAGGGCAGGCACTGCACACAACCAAGCACAGCGTTACAGCACCGCGCAGCTCGGAGACAACTGCAGGCTTCATTTCAGATACATGCTCTTATCATAAGCACCACAATGCACATTTTAGTAGGTGATTATCATCTCCCTAACAGATGGATTTCTTAAAGAGCAATGGATGTTCTGCTCGTCTCAAGAAGGACATGTTACAGAAGGGTTATCAGCCCCACTCCTCGGCGCTTTTGTGTGTAGAGGTATTTATTTTCTTCTGAAATATAAGAAGATTCTTTCTGAGAAAATAAGCATAAGACTTGGATGCCATTTTTTAATAACAACTTGATTCTCCAACAAAATGTATTTACCAACAGCGAGAAAAAGTGTAAAGATTCCTTTCACAGCTTCATGGACTTCAGGCCCTCCAGCTTACCGTCTCATCAAAAGAATCCCTGAAGATGGAAGGGACCTCGCAGCAGCCTCCAGCCCCCTGCAGCCCCCTCTCAGCCAGGGCAGCCCTAGGTGCAGAAGGAGCAGAGCACTGGGGCCGCTTCTCATCCCCACCTATTTCACTTTGGGAGCAAAGTGAGAACCAGGCGTGACTCCTCCGGGGCTGAGATGCCATCATGGTTGCTGAAGGCAGACTGAAAATTAATTTTTTGTGTCAGCCTAAGAGCAGCGTGTTCAGTACTCAAATCTCTATGGCTGTGACACTAACATTATACTAAAGGAGGTGTTTGCAAGTACTGGAACAGGTGCAGAGCTCCCAGTTTGCTGCTGGGAAATAGAAGCAGAGGAGCGTACCTTCCTGATCTGTAAAACCTTCCCTCTACCAAAGGCAAAGGCACAGTACAAAGACAATTCCCTGCATGTCGCTAATGCTCTGACATTCTCTGACATTCAGGCAGAAAAACTGCAAGAAGTCATTTAATTAATTTTTATTGTCAATATCACTTCTGTGCACTCAAATACTCCAGCAAAATTACCTTGTTTAGAAAATACAAAAACAACTCTATTGGTTCTGGATTTTATTTATATGAAGATTATGACTTCCAGCCAAATCTGAGTTGACAGTTTCCTTTTAGCTTTTGACTTATTCCTAGCACATTTTACTGAACGGGATTTGGAGTCCCATGAGGTAGGGATCCATCTCAGTGGGGTCAGCATGGGAAACGATTGGGTGCTCTGTCTTTTCTTTATAGCTGCAGGGCACTAGCACCACTAGAACGGATGGCCATGTCACACCATCCATGTTCTTACACCCCACCGTTATATTCAAGGCACCAAGAGAGCTGATTAGCTTTCAGCCACCCATTGAGCCAGTCCCAGTGTTAACCCATCTTGTTGCTCACCCCTTCACTATGGATTTCCCAAGAGAAACAACTATGTAAGGAAATCTGATGTCCCAATGATCACAGACCTGGGGAACATACCCATTCCCAAAGGGAATAAACATCAAGCAAAGCAGAAAGGGCTGAGCAGCCCCAGCAGCACACAGCCCCTGCAGCTGGCCCTGTTCTGCCACAGCCCCGACCATCCTGCACCAACTGGTGCCTCTGTATCTCAATTTGCATTTTATCTGTGATCTTCTTTTAACGAGGTCATTTGTTGTTGTTGCTGGAAATAGAAACCTGCCCAGCTCTTAAGGCTAACTCTATTTTTCATGGAAGAGAACCTGCTGTTGTCCTGTTGGTTCTGGTATACTGAACGTGCCAAGGGCTATGGATGAAAATTCTGCAAAGATATCAACTCTGCCAGTCGCCAAGCACTGCAATACATTTTACAAAGGAATTGCACTCCAATTGTACTGCATGTAAAAATACCATGCATATAATTACGAGGCTGAATTTAATAACATTGAAACAAATCTCCGTTCTGATGAATGCATAATTACTGTTATTAAAATATTTATGAAATAATAAATTTATTAGAAAGCCTTCTGCATATGAGCTTGCAGAATATTGTTCTACACGACTGCTAAAATGGCAGCAGAGAAAACAAGCTGGCAAGGCATGGAACCCAAGCACTTCCCTCTCAGGGAATAATACGGGCACAAAGATTTCCTGAGATTCCTCTCCAGAACTCGAAGAGCCAGAATAATAAATTCTCAATTTTCTATTTTCTTCCTTTGCAAATTTGTCAGTTCTTTCTACAAAGGCTGTTGAGAAAGCAAATTCCTTGTGGAGTTTTTGTTTGGTTGTTTTTTGTTGTTCTTGTTTAGGAACTGGAAAAGCACCACTGAAATGACACAGAAGTGAGAGCAGCCTCCAGCACTCATCTGGACCATCAGGGGTTTAGGCTTTAGATGAGCCTGAATCAGACAGAGGCATTTCCCAGGTCCCAGCTGACTGTTAAGCTCAAGGAGAAATCTCTCACCAAAGCACTCACAAAGTGTAGTTTTTGGTACCTAACTTCCAGCAAAGAAGAAAAGCAGAAATCTTGCTTCAGAAGGATACCTACTGCATCTTATGTTGCACTTAAGCCTCATCGCCTGCTGTGAGAGTACAGTCAAGACAAAACCAGGGAAATTTCCAGCACAGAAGATAAAAGCCACCTATTTAGGACAAAACCACCTGTTTCTTAGTCACTGGCTTTGATATTATAGGTTGGTCTCTGATTATTCTTGTTTTAGGAGGCCTCCTGGAACCAGGACAAATAGAAGCTTAAAGATGCCCCAAGGAATTAGATGGACTTTCATCCAGCTGCCATCCCACTGACACCCACCAGTGCTGGATGGACTCTCCGGAGAAAATGCTGGAAAACTGTGCTAAGAGAAGCATGTGCTAAGAGAAGCTATCTTCAGATTTATAGTCCCATTTATTTATTGGCACTCTTCTAAGAAAGGTTAGGATTAGATCTGTTGTGTATGATAGTAATAAATGGCTGCTGTAAATATCGCATATGGGGATGTATATAGTCACTTTTACACCGTATCTTCTCCATCTGAAATTTAGTTTATGAACAGCAAGATGGCTTTTCCATCTAGCCCCGGAAAGTCTGTGTTATACCACAGTCTGATTCCTCGTGCCTACAGCAATACAGGTGTGCAGTCTGACAAAGGAAGCAGAGGTAGGGGTTGTATCGAGCCATGCAAGGAGAACCTGGATCACAGTCATTTTTCAGTGCAGATCTGCAGCTTAAGGCTTTGGCTTTGTCAGCAGTTGTTATACCCACAAGCGAAAAGGCAAAAACAGTTGTAAAACAGTGAAAGCAAGATCTAAGGGCATATCTGCAGCATGCAGTGGAGCAAAGGGACCACACCAAAGGCAGGTCCAGGTTATCTTGCTTTTGAACTGAAAACAGTTAGCAGCTTCAGCAAGGCTGGGCCAGACCTGAGGCTTCAGAGGACGACTGCCCCCAGCCAGCAGCCTCTCCACAGGGCATCTCCCCCTGTCCCACCTTCATGCTGACCTTGGAACTTCTCATGCCCATCATGGGTTACACTCACCTTCCGTCACCTCCAGGCTGGGCAGCAAACTGAGTGCAACCTACTGCCTGTGCTGCTCAATGCCTTTGAGGTGGTTCTGTGTTACCAGAGCACACCCTTCCTCTACAAATCCCACACCCATGATTCTTCTAAGCCCTGGCACTGTAACAGTGTGAGATTTTCACAGCTAAGAGCTGAGCAGCCCAGTGATGCACCCACAGCAGCAGGAATGGAAGCACAGGCACGCTCCATCCAACCTGCCCCAACACAGCCTGGCACTGGGACCCACTGCTCCACGCCAGCTCCATCCCCAAGCAGTGCTCTGACAGATGGGTCACTGGTACCTACAAAAAATCTAAAAAGCAATAAATAGATAATATAGACATACAATATGTATGTCTACAAAATGATATATACACATAGGTATGTGGTCTAGTACCAGATCTGGAGGTTGGTGGCCCTGCCTGTGGCATGGGGGTTGGAACTTTTGGATCCTTGGTGTCCCTTCCAACCCAAGCCATTCTATGATTCTATATTATGTATATATAAAATATATATATTATATTATATATGAACACTTATATATATATATATATTATATATATATATATATATATATAAAACACCTACATAAACAAACAGGTTCATACAGGTTAATGCAGAACCATCAAAATGAACAGAAATCTTACAGCTCCCAACACTGCTGTAGCCTTCCTCCCCCAGTGGGTCAGATTCTCCTTTTACCAAACCCAGAGCTGTCTGACGTGCCCTACATGTGAGGCTGTATCTGTGCCTTGCAGCACAAGGCCCCCAAATGAAGGTCTCCCAGGCCTGATTCCTCTTCTATGCAGATCGAGGCCAGGCGCTCTGAGTGCCTCCCATGCTCTCAGGCACAGAGTGGTGATCTCTAATGAGAGGCACCTCACAGGCCTTTGGCATGCTCCCCAAGTTCATTTAAAAACATTCCGAAGTGAGGTCCTGGCTTGCATTTCCACCTCAGCAAAGAATACAAAGATATCAACTTCTCAACGCACGCATCCGTACAGCATGCTAATGCCTCCCCAAACATCTCAAATGACACAGCAAAAGCATCACTTATCTCAGTAGGAACTAAACGGCATTACAGGGACACCGGGCAGTGCTGCTGGAGCTGTAACAGCAGCAGTCAGCTGGTGTGAGCGGACGTGTCCAACCCTCAGGAAGGGACAGACCCAGGTGAAGGTGACTGTCACCCTCACTCCACTGCAACGCCCTGCACCCAGCCTGGGTGCACACCTTGTCTCACCCCTGGCCGTGCCATAGGAGAGGCATTCACATGATAGCCCCGAGACATGGGAGCAAGAGAAAAGTATTCAGACTGTGCCCAATGTCCATAGGTGCCACCTGCTCTTCTCAGAGCAGCACAGCCATCAGGTAGAAACTCCAGCTCTGCAGGTAGGAGAGCTCCTCCAGCAAGCTTCAGTCCATGGAAGAGCTCGTGTGGTGTCTGTGCATGAATGACCACTGCCAAGGGCTGGGGCTGCCATGTTTTAATGTGGTCATGCTTGACTGTCCCTCCTACTGGTAATTAATCATAATAGTTCTGTTGCCCTTAGCTGAAGGGTTTTCAGGACCTCGTGAATCATCAGTAGCGTGGAAGGCTTTGAGAAATACTTGTTTTTCTTCAGAATTCTCTCTGCCTGGATGCCCATTCCACCACGCTAATGACCCAACTATATTGGATACCATGCTCTCACACAGCCTTAATTACATGCTTCATATCTTCCAATATTATGATAAAATTCACCATAGTCCTATGTCTGGGACAGTCATCATTGTCACTCATTGAGATTAATTTGCGTATCACTATAAATAGAAGTAACAACGTCTGACATTATGATGCAGAATATTGCATGAGGTGGTTTTAACGCCTCCAAGCAAAACTCATTTAATAAAATAAAATATAGAATAGAGTACACGTAGTTTTACAGTATTAGGATTATGAGACTCAAAACCAGATCAATATTTCTTTCATAAAAAAATAATGCCTTGAAACGATCCCTCCATTCATCATTTCAAAGAGGTCACCTTCTTTCATTTCAAAGAGTGAACAGGGAGTAAACAGGGAAACAAAGGCACTTGCTGCATGCATGCAACCTTACCAACCCTTACCAACCAGGCTGCCCCTGCACCAGCCCAGCTGCCTGCTGACCCTTTGCTCTCATGAGCAAACTCATCCTTATACCTCTCTGCATGGATAAGCATCCATCCCCTGGCAGCACCACTCTGCTTCCTGCTGCTTCCTTGCATTCCCTTCTACCAGAATCCTATGGAACAGCACCTGAGGTGGGATTAAGAGCTGAGATTATTGCTAATGATGAACTTTGCCTTGTCAGAAATATGATTTTTACCTACAATATATTCCAGAGGCATATACTTGTAATGCCTCCAACACACCACTAGAAACTCCACATGGAAGAAAAGGAGTTGTTGACACACAGATTTTCCAGTACTTTTGAATTACACAGAGCAAATAAGACTTCACATCTGTTAAATGTAGCCAATTATTTAGGTAACAATAAAACTGCATGGACCAGGCAGGCATTAGGTGCACCAATAGCAACAAGCACCAATATTTAGAGATTTAAGGAAATTAGAGCTTGCCAAGAAACACAGAAGCCTTTTAATTTTTTTGAAAGTTTACCCTCTCCTATTTTCAGCTTTTCTTGAAATTCACTAAGAGTAACCATAAAAAGTAGTTCTCCTCAATCTTTTAAAAATTGTATCATCACTTCATTCACTAAAAGCAGCAGCATCTTACTGAAAGTTAGGAGAAGCAGCAATGAATTGGCAGTGAGTTCAAGGCCTACCATTAGCACTAGAGAAAAACAATGCTATGGCATGCTGACTTTCTCCCAACCACCAGCAAGAACCCAGGAGCCCCATGGGGGACCCTGCAGGAAATCAACTCTGCCCCAGGAATCCGCTCCTTTGGCCCAGCAGGAGGGGCTCTGCAGGGGCCTTTGGGGTTGTACCCAGGTCCTACACAGACACCAATATCTGGGCACACGTGATGTGAGTGGGAAGCTTTAACCAAGTGATGGGGAGAGCAAGAAAACTCTTATTGTGGAGCGAAGGAGAAGCTGATCGGATTAAAATCACCTGGAAATGATACAAACACACATTCTGAAGCAATTCTCATAGAGCTCTCACAATCCTCCACTTGGCAATGCTGGCCCACCAGAGCAGGACCTGGTGGCCACTAAAATGCCCCATGCGGGTCCCTGAGGCCAGCTGTGATCCAGCTGCAGCCCAGCCACACAGGCAGCCCCAGTGCACCAGCAGGATCCACCCTTGGGTTCCACTGGGAAAGGCACACCCCCTCCTAGGGAAAGAAGTGCCCAGCTCAGAGCCGCACTTGTAAGCTGTATTCCTTTCCAAATAATCTCATTTCTCCCGGTCTCATTGTGTCTACAGCAGAAAGCAGGCACTGCAACTTCCATCCTTCTCACTTAGTACCGAGGTACCCGCAGAAGGAAATACAGTAAAAACACCCAGGGGATTCTAAGGAGTTTCAATTTACGCTTCCAATCTAGTCGTACACCTTCATCCCACTCTGTTTTCTAAACTGTTTCCTGAAGGGGCACAGTAATGCATCTTATGGGCCACAGGAACCATCGCTGATGTAAAGCAAAAGGCATTCAGATGAAGCACAGCTGCTGATTGACTATTTAAAACTACATCCACCAAGGACAGAAACCTGGAGAACTAATTAGTTCATTATTAAAGCCTGTAATGAGAAGTCTGCAGTTCTAAGGGTGTCCAAAAATGAGTTTTCCAGTATATAAAAAAAAGAAACCAGCATGCTGATTCTCTCCACACTGCATGGTTTAACTCATAGAAGATATGATACATCTGGCATTGTTTCAGCATAGTTACTGAATTTCATGGAGTTGAATTCACAGGGAAACCTATGACACTGTAAAGTAACAATTTATTCTTTTACAATGTGAAACCAGCAGCCTAAAAAACACATCGCCTTGAAATCTCCGATGCGTTTAGAAAGAGCTTCCCAAATTGTTTGTCTTATTTTTAGAGCAGATATTTAATTTACAATCTGCACACTGCTTATCTCATGCTCTCACAGAATTGTAATGTGAAGAAGTCATCCTACTTGACACACTTCAGTATTTATGCCTTTCCATCTCCATGCTCCGCCGCACGCATCGCTCCTCCTGTTGCATCCATGCTGCACCCTGGCAGAGATGACGCAGCCCTCTTCTCCAAATTTGCAGCTTAACAAACATTCACAAACGACATTCTGCAGCGTCCTAGAAAAATCTATGACAAAGCATCACCTTCCACACAGCAAAGGAAACGCAACTTCTTGCACAGAAGCCCACAGCCTTCAGCAAGGCAGCGTGACGACCGTGATGGTTCCAGCCCATGGCTGCAGCACCCAGCAACGCTGCCCAGGGCTGGGAACGTGGCGGTCTCCCCTCCCCACTCTGCTTCTGAGAGGAGGAAATGGAATAACAACGAGGTGCTAAAAGCAAGCATTCAGCCGGAGACACCCCCCATCTCCATCCCTTTCACAGCCAGTCACTGTCAGGCCCAGGCTGCTGCCTTCAGAGCAGGGGATGCTCCCAGCAGGGTCAGCGCCAGACCAGCTACTGGTGGGATGCTCCCAAACATCCAAACCAAAGCGTCTTGCTTGAGGTCCACACAAAACCGACGGCAAAACCAGACCCTGAATTCAGGCTGAAAGACTTCTTCCTTCCTCTAAATCCTGAGCAAGGTTGCATCTCTCATCAGCTGTAATTGTGGAAGAGAAATCCTCGTGCACTTGGCCTTTGGAGGCACACTGCCCTCCCTGGCAGCTCCCGCACCTGTCACAGAAAGACCTGCACATCCCTTGTGCCCCACAGAGCAGCGACCTGCTCCATCACACAGCCACAGCCGGGGAGCAGCATCCCTCATGGGGCTCAGCCCTTCCCCAGGCTCCAGGCAGAGCCCTGCCCCAGCCCATCCCAGCTGCCCTCACTGAGGGTGCCACTCAGCTCCAAGAGATGCAAGGAGGACTTGTCCTTTGATCACACAGAAAATAAACCAACATATCTAATGCAGATCCTTTGCATCTTTTTTTTTTTTTTTTTTTTTTTTTTAACCAAACAAAAGCTTCCACACAGCTTCAAACAGAATGGCACAGATGAATTCAAGTCAGAGGACCTCACTATAGCTTTCCCTGCTGCTGCACCTGTTGGCATTGGCTGGAGATGCTCCCAGAGCTCTGTGCTGTATCAGGAACAGATGAGTGAGCTGCACGCACGGCTGCTGCAATTCCATATGCAGAGAGCAAGAGGAATGGCCCAAGTCCTACCCTTCCTGCAGAGAAAGCCCATAAGCATCAGTAGCTGCCTGAGGAAACCCCGCTGTGCTCTGCGTGGGTTATATCCATTTCTTTCCCCATGCATTGAGGTACAGCGTGAGTACTTCGGTTCTCTTCCAAAACACTGTCAGAGAAATGCAACCACCAGTAATGTCTCTTTGCAGAGGCCTCCACAAATGGAAGGAGACATCAGGGAAAAGGCAGCCTATGCACAAAACCAAATGTCTGGGAGCCCCCACCCCCTCACCACAGGGTCAGCAAATGCTGCAGGGAGCTACAAGAGCCACACGGCAGCAGAAGCGAATGCATTTCAGCAAATGTGCAGGTTAACAAGTTTGTTGCTGTGTATCTTTCCAGTACCTCACTGCTTCTCACTTCCCACACAACTGCACTCTGTCGCTTAACAGGTCCTCTCCTGCTCCTACCTCAAAATATTTCTTATTTCTCCCTGGCTGGGACGTGCTCTGAACTGTGCTTTGAAGGATGAGAAAGATGAGAGTTCTAGCAGTTCTAGCATGCAGAAAATGTGCTTAAAGCAGGCAGAACCAATCTGCAGATACATACTCAGAGAGAGATCTCAGTGTGCACCAGTTCCTGCATTCTGGATGATTTGGATAAAGAGCAATTTGGAACAGATGCTTAGTCACAATATGTTAAAATGTTTAGAGATATATAAATATCACTACGTGCAGGAACTGCTCAAATGCCTCATTTTCTGCAAACTCCCTTATGTAACATCAACACCACCGAGGATCTCGCAGGTACCGTGCTGTTACGGGAGGGCTCGGAGTGCCCGGGCTTCCCTTCCCAACGGGATTTCAGCGCCCAGGATTCGCCCGTGGCTGCGGCTCGGTTCGGACAGCTGCCGGCCCACTCAGCCATCCTCCGGCACAACTTCGGCCCCGGTTCGGGGGGAGCCGGGACCGCAGCCCACGGAGGGCTGTCGGCAATGGGAGAAGCGCGGAGCGAAAGGAGAGCCGCGCAAACAGCAGCCTCAGGAGACAGCATCCCAGCGCCGGTACGGCCGCGCAAATTGCCGGGGATTCAGCGCACCGCAGTCTGCCGGGCGGGGGAGGAGAGCGAGGCAAACAGAACCGCGTCCTTCGTGCTCTCTGGGAAGAACGGACAGCACCGAGACCAGAGCGACCGGGCAGGTTCCGCACCGCGCCGGGCGGCTGCCCCAGCCCCGGGGATGGGGACGCGGAGCGGCGGTGGCTGCTGACACCAGATGGGCTCTGCCGGGAAAACCTCCACAAGTTTCCAGCCGGGAAAAGCGGGGGATATCTCCGCCCGCTGCAAAAAGAAAGAAAAAAAAAAAAAAAAAAAAAAAAAACAACCAGCCAAAATAATAAAAATAACCCCACCAGCACCTTCCGCGTGCGAAGGCGGAGGATAGGAAGCGAGAAACTCCGCCGCTCGCGATGCATCTGGTGGCGGTGCTGCCGCTGTCCCCGCGCTGCGCAGCGCCCAGAGGCGGCGGATCCCCTGGGGGTGGGGGACGAAGCCCCCCCCCGGTCCCCGGCCCGGCCGTACCCCGCCGCCGAGCCATATTTCTCTCTAACGCAAACCCGTCTCAATCACCGCCTTTATTTTTTCCTCTCCTCCTTTCCTTTCACGGATTGCTTCTTGCAAATGGGGCGATAAATCCAGAAAGTGCCATGCACCGTAGAGAAGGGAGACGGGGGAGGATGCTGGCATAGAGGGGGCGGCTGGGAGGGAAACGAGAGGCTCCGGAGGGGAAGCGAATGAAGCACCTGAGGGGGCGCGGGCAGAGTTCGCCTCCGCCGCGCGGCTCGGCACGGCTCGCTTCGGCGCGGCTCGTTCGGTTCGGCTCTCCGCTACCCGGCGCCGCGCAGCCCTACCTGGAAGAGCCGGAGGATGTTGGCCACCATAATAGACACGGAACTTCCCGACGCCCCGATCACTCCAACTACTTTCTCCGGCTTGACGAAGACGGGCGGCTCTCCGTTGGTGCACCTCACGTCGGAGGTGTCCTTCTGGATGAGCGCCTGCACGAAGGTGAGCGACTGCTCCAGCGCGTAGGTGTCTCGGGAGCAGGTGTCCAGGATGCGAGCGCCCAGCGTGACATTGGGCAGCAGCTCCGGGTCGCTGTTGATCTGGTCCAGGGCGTAGAGCATCGCTTCCAGCCTGTGGATGCCGTTCTCCTTCTTAATGTCCCCGCAGGGCACGCCCGGGGGACCTTTGGCGTGGACAGGGAAGAGCCCCCCCAGCGTGATGTCCCCCTCCAGCCGGATGGAGTGCGGCGCGTACATCTCCTGCCCCAGGGCCGCCTCGGAGAGCAGGAACTCCAGCAGGCAGCAGGGCAACTTCACCAGAGTCAGGAGCCGCAGCAGCCTGCCCAGGCGGAGCATGGTGCTGCCGGTCGCCCCCGGGCGCTGCCCCGCGCCCCCCTGCGCCTTCATCCGCCCTCCGGGCGCGACGCGGGGCTCGGGGCGGGATGCGGGGCTCCGGCCGCTCCCGCCCGCCGCTGCCTCCGCCGCGCTCCGCGGCAGCTCGGCACAAGGGAGCCGCGCCGTGCCGCTGCCGCTTTAAATGGTGGCCGGGGCCTCTCCGCCCCCCGCCCCCTCCGCCGCCCCGCCCCGGGGCCGCCGCTGCGCAGGATGCGGCCGAGCCGGGGCCGGGCGTGGAGGCGGTGCGGCCGCGGTAGCTCCGGCAGTTCGGACCCGCGGGGCTACAGGTGGAGGAGTGCGGTCCGGCGGAGCCGGCGATGGATGGGCAGCACCAGGGACGTGCGGAGCTGGGGATGGATGGGCAGAAACGGGGGCGAATGGGCAGAGCCGAGGGCGTGCAGAACCGGAGCAGCCTCGCTCCCCGGCTCCTGGAGCCGGGGCAGGGCGGGCGGAGGGCGAGAGGAGCCCCCGGTCACCGAGGAGCCGCGGCCAGCCCGGCCCCGGCAGCCGGAGCGATGTTCCGGCCAGCCCTCGGCGTCAAAGCGGAGAGCCCGGCTCTGCCATGGGAGCGCATCCTCCTTGCCGCTAATACCGGTGGAGCCAGTGAGGAGAAGGAGGAGTTTGGATGTAACCCCATATTCCCGAAACCGAAGTAATGCAGCTGAACTCATGCTTTTTTTTTTTTTTTTTAAGAGCTCCAGACCCATTTTGTCCCGTGCTTCAAGATCTCAAGGATGCTAGAACATCTGGTTTTGTCCCGTTCAGCCCCGAACTGTAATAGCCAAGGAGATGACACCTGTTGCTGTTCTCAAGCAGCAAATCCATATCCTGATCCCTTCCCAACTCGAGAGTAATGCAAAATACAGCTCTGGTGTCTGGTTCCTGCCAGGCCAAGCACGTATTTTTGGAAACTGTCTTTCATTCCTTCTGCGCGAACACTGGGTCAAGCAGAGCTGCTGTTCATCATCCTGCCTGCTCCAGCTGCAGCCCTGATGTGTTCCCCTCACAGCTGTGGGCCTGCCTGCATTCCAGTTTTCAGCCTTTTTCCTTTTCCCTGTGTCCATTTGGCAGAAGTTACTGAAACCAGGTTTTCCAGAGTGTTGCTCCTCAGTTCCACCTCACACATATATTCCTCACTGAGGGAGGGTGCATGGGGAGCAGCAGCAGAACTGGCAGATGTAGCAGGTCCAGGGGTTTTGCAGCAGGGCCAGAATGTAACAAGGATAACCACCAATAAAAGCAGCTGGAGTTCTCTTCCAGAAACTGTTCTGGGGGCTTAGCACCAAAATGTACTTTTTCCATGGACTGAAAAATCTCGTTAGAGACTAGTTCTTAGTAATTTCACTACTGTGATCCGTGCGTGCCATCACTCAGCCTTTATTTATCGGCTTTATTCCTCACACAGAGAAAGCACAGCCACGCTGCCTCAACAGATCAGTACTTGCCCACTGCTGCCCTGGGACCCTCAGGGTCAGACACCCCTCATTCTCCAGCCCCACCAGCCAGAGCTGCCCAGCCAGTGCCAGCAATGCCCACACACATCTCAGCTCTGTGCATGGGCTCAGCTGCTGCTCAGTGTCAGCAGTTCCTCCTGAACCATTCCTCGATAACATCAGCCTCAGCCCCTTTCACATCTCAATGTGTGTGATTGAATGTAAGCTCTTCAGTGCCTATTTACCTCTTGCCCACTCGAAGCTCCTCATCGAGAATCTTTGCTGTATTTATTATCATTAAAAAATCCCACTCTAGTGGCTGTTCAGGAGAGGTTGCAAGCACGACTCAGGCTTGCCTTAAGTGCTCAAGCTTCAGAAAGAATTTAAATATAAACCACCTTTTCTAATAGATCACATTGTTTTGTGGGATGCTACTATCCGAATTTAGAAGTTTTTTTAAGGTTTTTTTTTTTTTTCCTATTTTCTTTTTGGCAAATCCATGCTTCGTTTTGCAGGAAGCTGCCTCATCATTTTGAGAGCTTTCTTGCTTTTTAACCTTTTATTTTTTTTTCCTTGGGCAAATCCACAATTACATTCAACATGTTTATCCTCTCAGAATTGCAGAAGACCCATCTGCCGTCTACTTCATGGTTCTTTTCATCACACCCTGGTTACCTAAAAAATTAGACTATGTATTCCACAGCAGATTCCCTGTGGGAACATAGAAAATTACACACTTGATCAAGGTAGACCTGGGATCTGTCCTAGCCTGGTATCTTGCCTTGGAACAGCAGCAGATGCTGCAGAAGAAAAGACAGGAGCTCCGCAGCATGCAGATGCCTTTAATCTGCTCCTACCATAAATCTCATCCTGGTCTCTCATATATAGGAATTGGTTTAAACCATGAAGCATGAAAAATTATTTTAATTACATTCCAAATTTTATCTAGTGAATCATTACTCTGGATATTCTAGATATCCATAAACACTCCCAGTCCCTTTTCCATTTGGTTTCAATGGCATCTGGTGGTAACAAATACCACAATTTGATTGGACACTGCCTGAAAAGAAATCCTGCTTTTGCCAGTTTTCTATTTCCTGCTTTATAAATGTAAGTCTTAAAGCAGTCAGTAATCTCCCCTTTATTGTGCATGTTCTCCTTCCACTGCATGCAGTTTTCTACCTACATACGTTCGGTGCTTGCAGCCAATAACCCAATCACCTGCATATCTGTGACTGCCATGATTTACTTTGAAGGAACTTGTCATTTGGTTTGGATTATTGAATGCCTGGAGGTGAAACGACACCGGCTAAATACCATCTTCAACACAGCACTCACACGTCATGACATATCACAACATATCTGTGCTTCAGAACCCGCACTGCACGGCAGCCCCTGTCCTGTTGGATCTAAAAAGCATTTCTCCTCAACTACCACCCACCAGAACGGTTCTCCTCCGCAAGGATTCAGCCCCTGGTTCCTCAGCATCCATTAGATTCTGTCCACTCCAGGCTGAACTTCCCCACTCTTAAAGCTGTCAGTGAGGATTTAGAGTTACAACATACTAAATCACGTTAAACTTGTATCCCTAATCTGAAATGACTCTCAGAAAGCAATGTTATTACAGTAAAGCCGCAGACTGACAACGCTGTATATATTTAATGGGAATATTGATAGAAGCATATTTTTATTTTTCCACTGGTGGGAAAGTCGTTTCAATGTTATGCTTAGTATTTCACCTCATAATTAGTCATTCTTGCACTAAATCAAATTCCCAGCAAAAGTCACTCTCTGAGTTCCCAGAGAGCGGCGAATGCTTTCTTTAGATGCCCTAATTCAGTGCTGGAGCTGTGCTCACACTGGAGCAGGGTGTGGGCCTGGTGTGATAGGAATGAAGCTATTCCATATCTCTCCCTGAAAGCAATAGGGGAGGAGAGGGCTGCAGGGCACACGAGCAGTGCTGTCCCTGCCCCCAGCTCTGGGGATGCCCTCTGCCGCCCACCACGAAGGTTTGCTTCACAAAAAAAACCCCAAAATGAGATATAAAACAGAACTTCACAAAAATCCTGACCTGATCTTTTCAGCAAGGGAATTCGTTTACAAGTAAACCGCTAGTGGTTAAACACATCCAAAAGCCAAGTCACAAACATTTCTTAACTTGTCTGTCAAGTAAGATCATGGTTTCAGCCAAATTGGTACCGGATAAGAAAAGGCACTGCCAGAAAGATATCAGCATCCTTTGGGGAGCAGCACCATTTCCATCACAAGAAGACCTGACCCGCATCTACTTTCAAAGAAGCTGTATAATTAAACATTGCTTTTATGTGGGCAGCTGGCGGGGTGAACACAAAATCGTGTTACGTCGGACCCATGGAAGCAAAACAAAGAGCTGTGGAAAAGCAGAAGAGAGAAATAAGACAATATTTCACATTTTGGTAATGTAGCATGCTGTTGCCGTGCATGGTTGGAGGTCATTTTGAACAACTGTAATGGACATGGTACAAGCAATTAATTTGTTGGGTGAAGTCAGTGTTGGGACAGCAGCCAGAGTGCCTGCTTATCTGGCGTTTGGAAAATAATGAGTTTTTGGAGCAGAGGCTCCTGAAAAATCCTGATCCTTAACTCAGTGTTTGGCTGAAGCTGTTTACAAAGAGAAAGTGTCAGCGCAGTGCTGGCTGCCAGGGAGGTGGGGAGAGCAAATCCTCTTCAAGGATGCAGCGGCCTGGATCTTTTGATAGATCCAATCTCATGTAGAGTCAGATCTAGCAAAACGTGTGCATGTATTTATATTTATATTGTTATTATAAGCTACTAGATAAAAATGTTGTATTTTTATATATTAAATATGAATTATTGATTGCATATTTATTATATACGCATGAAGACTGTAAATATAAAATAAGTGTTAGGGGTTGTTCTTAATTCTGTGCAGAAATACACATTGGGCACCTCGTGCTGGAACACAGAGCACCTGGCCTAGCATTCTGCAGCAATGTGTGATGCGGTCCCATACAAAACCAAATGGATGGAGCAGTGTGGCTCAGCAGGCTGATCTCAGCTCCCTTCTGGAGAAGAACATTTACTTGATTCTTATGCTTTAAAAGGCCCACAGATTTACACACACAGTTATTTTCCATTTCCAGCTGTCTCCTGGGTCCTGCCCCCTCTGCACACACTGCTAGCACTTGAGGAGGAGAACCCCCCAGCTGCAGGCCTGGGCTGCAGCCAACCTGCTGCACCAGAGCCATTGGGTGCCATTGCAGCACCCCCCCTTCATTAGGGCTGTGAGCTGAGCCCATGGATGCAGCACACTTAGAGAACTGAGTCACAGTGCAAGGGCTGGATACCACCTTCCACACTGCTGCACGGCTACAGTTAACGACGTTTTAAAATTAATACATTTTCGTCCTATTTCTCTCCCAGCATTTGAGCCTTTCCAGGCAGGCCCCTGTGTTCCCCAGCCACGTAGGACACACATCCCCCTGAAGTGCCATCAGTACCTGTCCCATTGCTCTGAGAGCCATCCAGGCATCAGAGGAGAATGAATCAATCAATTATGCAGGAGACACTTTAAAACTGTTCCTCTGAGATGGCAAATATTTCAAAGAGGCAGCTCTATTAGATGGGCACTTCAGCCAAATCATTACAATCCCTGCAATCCACTGAGAACAGTAACTTTTTCCTCTCAAACACTCACTATTATCTCAGTTTCTGATTTACTAGGAATATTCTGATTCACTTAATCCCCACAACACCTGCAATGCTGATGGAGTTTGCACGCTCTCAGGAGTGAGACCAGGTGGTTTTCTCCACCTGCCCAGAGCTCGGTGACAAGATGAGCCACCAGGCAGCCCCCACAGGCAGCTCCATGGGTGCAGAGCTGGGGTCCCCCATGGGAGGCACCCGGGGGGGGGCAAACACCCTCCTCCCATCTGCTTCTCTTCAGTGTTTCCCTCAAAAAGCCCCAACACCCACCTAAAAAGAAACACCCAGGCTGCAAAATCAGCCTCTGGGAAAGCCAGTCACGCTTGCTCCTTCCGCCTACTCTGCACATGCTGTGATGGCATCCTTAATGAAGGGATGAAACACTCCTTGCTTTCCTGCTGAGCCTCCACCCCACTGTGCAGTCCCACCCCCCCGTGCAGCACTCAGTCCCCAGCCCCCCACCCACTGCTTGTTTAGGAGCAGTGAATACACACCTGCACGTAGGTTATGTTATGATTAACTTCACCTGTATGAAAGCAGGGCCAGAAAGGTTTTGTTGGTGAGCTGCTTGCAGAGGGGCCCACCAGACCACATCACAATTAAAACTCACGTTCAAAGCCATAACCAAAACTGCATCTTCACCCTTCCTGACTTTAAAACTTACACCATTTTCGGTATTTACTTGCTTTTATTTAAATAAAGAGAGTTGGTTTGCCGCACAACAGAAAGCCATATGTGTAATTTAATACATTTTGTTGATGATGATTTTTTTTTTTTTTTAAATAGAGTTACTGAAAACTCAATTTCATACACAGAAGCATCACATCCCCAGGGGCTGCTAAAGAGCTTCACCTCTGTGAGCAGCTCGGACCGCCAGCTGCCCAGCACTGCTTGCTATTAGCTGACTGCATGCACTGAGCCACCTCAGTCTCACCCATGGAACAAGGTGCCGTGATACCAAACGCTATCACAGCTGGCACTCATCTTAATTAGTTCTGACAAATCTTGATAATGAATCATTGAGGATATGAGTTAAGCATAAAATAAAGCAAATAGCAAGGATCTTATGTAATTCTCACTATTCCGATGGCTGTAGAAATGGGGTTGTGAGGTTTTTTTGGAACGTTTTATAACAGAAATCATGAGCGTTTGCAAATCGGAAATCATTTTTTAAGGTCTCTTGGCTGTGTCCTTTTGATAAGGATGCAGGTGCTTCCCCTTGCCTTCGGGGCTCCCGTGGTGTTCCTCCCAGGGCTGAATTTGTGCCTGGGTTGTGAGGTTTAGCACTCATGGGGGTCCCTGCCCCGTTCCTGATGGCACAGCACTCCTTCCCCACCCGCTGCTCCTCTCCCAGCTCCTCGTGTCTGTCCATCACAGCCATATGAAAGCACGTTTAAACAAAATCAAGATGTGCTGCAGGCTGTGCTCATCACTGATCCTCAGCTATTGAGATTTCCATGTCCCAAGTGGCAATCTAGCAATTTCTGAGCACTCCTTCTTCAAGATTTGCTGCATTTTCCACAGGAAAAAGAAATATTTTGCCGTGTCTGAAAAGGTCTCCATCCCTTATGTGCAAATCCTTTTTTTTTTTTTTTTCCCTGGGATTCTTTGTTAGTGTAATTATTGAAATGAGATTTTTCAAATCTCATTTCAGGGACTGGGAAAACATAGGTGCTCAATTTCCTCTCCCAGGAAATCCTGAGCTAATGAAAGCTTGCCAGGCAGATTGCTAGAGCTAAACTGGCGTAGAAAGGAACCCCAGACAACTTGAAGCAATCACAAAACAAAACCAAAATTCTCATTACTAAAAACCCATTGGCTTGCAGCAGCAGGACACACACAGCTAAATTAATGAGATCAGAAGGATGTGGCTTCAGGCAATGTGCTCAGAGGTGCTGGGCTTGGGTGTGAAAGTAGGTGAGCTGCTTCCAGATCCAGCTCTGATGAGAACTGCCAGGCAGGCTGACAGGCTCAGACCTGATCCACTTCCACGGAGGTCGATGAAAACTCATTAATTTTAAAGATCAGACCATTAATTTGAAAGCCACTGACAGAGCAGCAAGAGCGGGTCTGAGGACCGAAATAACACAGAGGCAGAGGACATCCTTGCAGTCTCCTCAGATGAATCCTGTAGCTGAGTAGAAGCAGAACGAGGTTAAATCCCTTAACCAGGAGACTGAGCATGCCACAAGTGATACAGGAAGAGCACGCGTGAGTATCAGTATAGAACCATAGAATCATAGAATTGCTCAGGTTGGAAAAGACCTTCCAGATCATGAAGTCCAACCTCAACCTAACCATAGTACCCTTACTCTACTGACCCACTGCTAAATCATGTCCCTGGGCATATTTTATGCCTAAGAGAAAATGGATTTAAATCGTCAGTTAGTTTAGATGCTTCAGGTCAACCAAAACAAGCTTTGTGATCCAAATCAGAAATTTGCAATGGCACGTTTTCAATATTTCTGCTTTTTACAATAAAATAGAAGGAAATTCTATCAGCCCTCGAAATGACTAGAAGAAGGGATGTCAACGTGTAGATGGGTTATGTGTGAGCTGCACTGCAGCGGTGGCAGCCCGTGCTCCATGAGGACAGTCTGTAGGGGCAGCTTGGCATGCAGGACCACGGCTGTGGAGCAGCTGTCCCTGCCTCGGGCTGGCTCTGCTCTGGGTTGGGTGCCCGTGGGGTGTAGTAGGGGTGCTGTTGGAGCATGTTTGTAGGCAACAAACAGAAAGTATTTTATTGCCATGTGAACAGTCGAGAACAAAATCTGATACAGATATTGGATCAAACCCTGTACTCTGTGGCAATCTAATTTTATCCTGACATGTTGATTGCTTGCTCTTCATCTGTGGTTGCTGTCCCAAAGGGTGCGAAGTGAGAGAAGCTGTATTTTCTTTCCTTAAGAAGATGACAGAAAATAAATTCAGAAGAACACCCAAGAACAATGCGGGTTTTGTTATTCACCAGGCAGCTTCACAGAGGGGAAAATCTGGAGCTGGGTTTTTTGAGGGCCTCGACAAATGGTGGCACTAAATGTGATGGAATTTCATACTGCTGTTTTGAATTTTTAAGGTGATTCATAAAGGAAGGAGTTCTTCCAGCTGCACACTTTGGAAGGGATGCTGAGCTGGGCTGCTGTGTGTCACTGAGCATCTGTTAAATACCTGCTTAAATAAGGGACTGCAAAACTAAGGGATTTTCACAAACTTTCATATGAGTAACCCTGGATTAACATTAACATTGAGTTAAGCCATCCCAGCAAGGAACAGCAGGTCAGATCCTGCTACCAGAAGTAACAGGACACCTGGTGAGTGTGCTGTCCCTGAAGCAAAGGCAGCCACAAGAAGCAGGGCCCACACCAATTCAAAAGGCAAGGAGATGCCTTGGGAGACCTGGGCTGGGCTGGAAAGCACATCTCTTGCTTGGAGATGGGTTGTCTTTCACCACAAAACATCTGCTATGAAACTTTGTTCCCAGTTTAGCTCTATCAGAAGTGCAGGATGGAGCCTCTGAGGTGCAGGTCAGACAGGACCCTGAGTACCTGACCTGCAGGTCATGGACTGCCTTCCATAAGTATTAATGTAGATGAATCCTGCTAATGAAAGATGAAAAACTGATGTGGATATTTACAGGACCAGAACATACGGGTTAATTTTGTTGTAAACATTTTAGGAAAAAAATGCATCCCACTAAGAAAACATCATTGGCATCATGTGACAATTCAGTATTTCTTACTGAGCCCCACTCACGTGTAATAAATACAAACTTTGAAGTTGCTTAATTTCAGCAACTTTTTTTTCCTTGACCCAGATATAAACAAGCTTTTACTACTGGGACATGAAATGTTCCCACAGCAGTACTCATTTCCCCATCATTTATTTCTGAATTAGAATGGGGGAGGTTTTCTTCTTTTTTCATTACCTACACTGATAGTGTCCTGCATTATCTATAAGCTCGGAAGTTTTCTTCCACTCCTGGTCTGCTTTCTCCATTAATTTGGGGTATAACTCTGGCTAAATCAAACTGAAGCTTTTAAAACATAAATGGTGGCTTAGGGTTGGCATTAGTAGACAAGAATAAATCCTCTTTTTATGAGTTTTTTTTGTTTGTTTTTTTATTAAGGGTAATTTAGTTTAAAGAAACAGAAAATGAAATTTAAAGAGTGATGCTGGAACATATGTTAATTTCAGGTGATTAATTTAACTGGAGGGACAGATGATGAGTGAGAAACAGCTCTGTCTGGAGCCCTGCAGCACGGATCCATTGCTAGCTGTCCGGAGTCCCAGACAAACACTTTGGGCTGGTTTTGTTAATTGATCCATTAGCATCTTTTCATTCTCCGCAGGGAAGAGAAATTAGGAAAAAAAGATGGGATTTTAAAGAAAAGGGGAACCAGCGAAAGACAGGGAAAAACATGAAGCATATGAGGAAGAAAAACATCCTGAGGTAGATATTCCCTCAAGTTGGAATTAAACTATTTTACCCATAAACTAAGTTTGCTCCCTGTTGATGCGAACTGGTTTCTTTACAAATTACTGGGCCTAAGCTTATTTTAAAATATTTTTTCAGGGCAACAGGTGAAGAACCAAAGATTCCCTTTCCAGTGGGGCTGATGGGGGGGGGGGCTCCCTCGCTCAGCCTCCCCATGAACAGTGACCTCAGGCTCCCCAAAGCCAGCACCCAGCATTCCTGTTTGCATCACTGAGGCAAAGCACAACAAAACCTCTTAGGTTTTTTTTCTTGCATTTTCTTCTTAACTTTTCCATTTACACTGAGGTGTTTCAGCAGTAAGTACATTACATAAAGAAGTCCCACATCAACACAGGCATCTGGCAAGTGCTGCTGGTTGTGGGGGCGAGGCGTTAACCATGGCGGGGCCGATGCTGGCAGAAGGCTCATGGCTGTACATGGGTGTGTGTGCACGGCCCCATGGCCAGAGGCAACCACCTGGTTTCTTTGTGTACCCATTTCACCAAGACTTTCATTCCACACATGAATTCTGACTCAAACCCATAGATCATCAACTTACCATCAAAGGAATGTTTTATTGTCGGCAAGATTAAGATGTGTTGAGCATTAAAGCTACATCCCTGGAAATCACAGTAACTGCTAACAATCTTTTTGAAATAGAGCAAATTACCTTTAGTTTTTACTGCCAGAGAGGAGAATGTCCATTTCCAAAATATGAATTTTTATTATCATTTTATCTCTCTCTGTTTTTATGAAGCAAAAGCTATGAAGCCATTTCAAACGTAAATTACTTGAAAGTTCTCCTTCTTAATTCCCACCAGAACTAAGCTCAGCTCCTCTAGATCAAAGTGTTTTGAAGTTCATTTTCCATGCCTATGCCGATACAATTATGATATTTTTCACTTCTAAGGAACAGAGCCTGGAAATCTACAGATCTGAACAGTTTAGGACAATAGTCCCATCTTTACCGTGCCACATACTCTGCATTTTATGGATGAAATTCTCATTCAAGAGCTGTAATTCCTTATTTGGTTCATCTTTGCCTTCTCCTGAAATGTGTACCTGGAAAAGCATTCACAGAAAGGTTACAACCAACAGCAAAACCAACCACCCTAAAGCCACCATTAGTTTGGGGCCCTTCCATCTATTCCACTCCCATTGGAGCTCTGGGTGTCCAATGATTTCTCACTTTCATTCTCAGTGTGAAAGCGCCCCAAATTCTCCCACTTAGCAAGCACTGGAAGCAATGCAGAGAGAGCTGCAAAGCTGCTGGATCTCCGTGAGAGGCAGGGAGCGTTTTGTCTAAAACGGACCTGTTTCAGTCAGCATACATCATGTGAATTGAGCTTTAAAACTTCAGCCAAGCTCGCAGCTCGCAGCCCATCAGGCAGTACATGGCGGGGCCATTCGGGGCCCCTGGGACCTGCATTCACTTCCCAGCTTTCTGCAGCTTTCCTGGGTAGGGCCCTGGGGAGCAATCTTCTTCCTTCCCAGCACAGTTCATCTTCTGCATAGGAATAACATACCTGCTAATTCACACCGCTCTGGGAGACCATGGCAGTAAAACTTGCAAACATATGAGAAATAGAAAAGCATGTAAATGTGATTCAAACCCCATCTGAAGTTCCTAACTACAGTTTATCTTCTTTCGCTTTCCCTGGCTAATGCTTCCCCAGAGCTGCTCTCCTGAGCTCCGTATCGGTCACCATACTGCCCTCATTTCCAGGTCAGCAATCCCCACTTTACTTCCCTTATGGAGAAGAGAGGTTACACTGTTAAGATGCAGTCTGTAGTTGTTTCATGTCCGTGACATGACTGAACGAGGAGCTGTACTGGAAAAGGTCCCTGGGATCAGGACAAAGCAGCAGTCAGCATTTACAAAAGGCAGGAAAGCCTGTTTACAAAGGGCAACCAGAAGGTTTGAATGCTTTAGCAAAGTGACCACTGAGCAAACAAGCACAAGTCAGTGCCATGTCGCTGGGTTTGGGAACTCGGTGTTGTCTCCAGTCTTCTGTCCCCAGGAAACCATGAGGCTGCTGCTAAAGGCTTGGTTGGTAAATGGCATCAGTGCTGCTTCTTAATGCCAAGGCGACATGAATTCACAGGAAACATTCTTTCAAACGGATGAGTTTCTTTTCATCAAGAAAATTGGCTGGTGAAGGTGGCAGTGCTGAGCACAGGCTTTCATAGTTGTGTCCTGCGATGACTAAGAAAGCAGTCTGATATATGAAGGTACATTTCAGAAAGCACGCGATGAACAGCTGAGTTTTTAAAAGAGCCCACGTCTCCCAGGTATCACTCACAGACATGGCTTTTGGAGGAGCCACTCCCATGGGATGGCTGGGCCTGGTGACAGAGGCTGGTGGCATGATGGTGTCATGGCGCCGATGCCAGCTCTGTCACTGCTGCCTCGCTGCAAACAGGAGGAGCAGCACACGAGCTCTTACCCACGGCTTAAATGCAGCATCTCATCCGCGGTACATCAAGCCCTGTGGAAGCCTCATTCACCACCAGACCTAATATTCAAAATTTAGAAACGCCATCTGGTAGAGACTTTGTTAAGTAAAAATATCTTATTACGGAACATAGATCTTGGAGAGAGCTCGCTTTCTTCCCTTATGCATCTGAGCGTATTGAACTGGACAGTCACATTTCCCTATTTCTGGAATACTTCCGAAGGTTTCTGACATTGGGCACGTTCCTAAGCTGCAGAAAAAGAATCAGCTGTATTATTAATGTGAAATTAGTAGTAACTCATGACGTTTGAGTTATGTTGCTGCAAGGTATCTTTTTTACCAGCTTTGTTTCTCCTGGTAAACAGCAAGTCCTCTAATTGCAGATATAAATCTGTTGAGGTATGAATGCAGGGTTGAAAGTGATGAAAGTGTTTAATAAAGTATGCCCCAGAAACAGAGAACATGACTAGATTGAACCTGTTGACCACAGGGTTTGGGTATGGTGATAGAAGCTCACACTTCTGGCCACACTTACACCACATGATCGATGGAATGGGGAACAAACACTGAGTCTGCTCAGTGTAACTGTTCCAAGATATCCGAGCAGCCGATGAGGCATGAAAATCCTTGTTAGCAGTACAACTACTGATGGCCTCTTATAACAGAGAAGAGCATAGATCATATGCACCTTGCTAACAAACAGCAAACATCCCGTTTGGGGTTTTTCCCCAAAAAAAGTGAAGTTTTATGAAGTCATGCTTAACTTTCAAGGCCCGAATCTCAATGATTCAAGCTCTTATAACAGACCTCTGTAAAACTGAAAACAGCTCAAAACAGTGGTTTAAAAAAAAAAAAAAAGGGGGGGGAAAATCGCTGTTTTTAAAATTCTGTCCAGCTCAACTATTTTACAAAAGCCATAGAATCTTTGTCTGAAATGGTGTCTTGGTGTTTTGGTTTCAGTGTCATATAGCATTTACTTATTTATTACTTGCTATTATTGGCTGTGGATAAAGACAAATTCTTTTCATTAAGGTTGATTATCCTAATTGTGGACTCCCTGTATTTCACCAGCACAACTTCTCTAGTGTCACAGACCTCTTCAACTCACAGGCACCAATGAACAGGCTGAGATAAAGACGATACCTGAAGTCTGCACTTATCCCTACTGAGCATCGGTTGTGGAATGGGTCATGACATTTCTGGCCTTGGAATAAAATAGATGGTAACTCAATACAGAGAACAGGCTGGATTTCAGGGCTCATTAGGCACTATTGCATTTTGTCCCCAGATTTCTGTCCCACCTGAAGATATTGCTTTCAGCTGGGCTGGAGCCTTTCCCAGCGCTACAGGCATTTAGTGATGGAGCATAACATGGAAACTACTTCTCTTTAATGATAACAGAGATGTTCCTGCCACACAAGTTTTCAATACGAGCTCGTGTCTTAAACAGCATTGAAGAAAACAGAGGCAGATAGCTGTATCTGTGGCAGCTAACATCAGCCCCTCCTCACAGACCTCCTACATCCAGAACAAACCCCACCAGCACGCATCAAAAAACAAGCAAGAAACAAAAATCAGGTGCAGGCATGGCAATTTTTAAATCAGTTCCCTGGACTGAGTGCCACTGAAGATTAAACCAATAAAAAAGGGTTTTTATGAGGGAACTTGCATGTGAGAGGAGCAAATCGGCAGAAGCCCGAGCTGGCGTGCGGTCCTGAATTAATAGCTTAATGTAATTCAGTTCTTGCTGGTTGCTTGGAAACTAACATGGAAAAAAAAAAGTGAAAGCACAAACCATAATGGGTGTAGAGGGCTTAATAAGGAATTATTGATGCCAATAAACTGTTAGACAGCCTGATTTATTTCTAACAAAATCACTCAAAATGCACCTTTATTATTATATGTTATTCTGAATAACAAGGTTCAAGGCCGAAGAAGACGAAGCGTTTGGGCAGGCCGCAGTGCTGATGCTGGGCCTTGTCCCTGAACTCATGGCAGGCCGGCCGCTCCTTTTAAGCGTAAGCTAACTGAGGTTCTCTGCCAGGAAAAGCAATGAGGCACTTGTGCCTTCCTCACAGTCAGCTGTCTGGAATCAGCCCTGCAGCTCTGCTCAAACCTGGGGTCGAGTTTATGAATGCCGGCTCCCAATGAAACTGCTTTCTGAGGCAGGCCTGGCTGTGTGCCCACACTGGTTTGGGAACGTTTCAGTGCATCCTTGTAGCCGTGTCCATCGGCTGAACAATAACAGACCCTAACCAGTCTCTTGTCATTCCAAAGATGGACAAGTCCTCTCCTGGGATGGAGAATCCCACCCGGGGCTGCAGAAGATGCTCATGAGTACCACCCCAGTGCCACACTGGTTTCAGTGCCCAACGCACCAAGCGTCCCCTGCACTACTGGCTTTCCCACCTTGAAAGTGTTGCTTCAAGAAAGCAGTTTTTATCCTAATTATTTTTGGCAGGTATTAGGTCAGTTTAATTAGTTTGAAATTCAGATGAACAGCCACCTCCCTCCTGTAATTCATCTTCAACACTGAAAGAGGAAAACGCCGTTAAAATTAACTCTGGCCTTTCAGAGGCCATCCACAGCCACCCAAATAAACCGACTTTGTGCTGCAAAGACAAATCCTGGCAGGTTTTGGGGGGTAAGACTGATCATGCCAGGAACAGCTTTGGAAACAGATTTCTCTCTTCCTAATGTGCAAGAGATGTATAATGTGGATCGTGATATAGAAAATATTGTAAAATATAACAGTGTAAAACTAATTTTAAGTCTGCTACTGATTTATCTGTTATTTTGAGATATCCAATAGATAAGAGTATTTTAAAAGTCTCTAAATAAAGCGAATCATTATTTCTTACTAAAAAGGGAGCTTTTAAATGATCCAGTTACTGAAAAAACAACAAAGTATAATTTCTTCTGAAATTTCGCAGTTTCCTCTCCCCTCTGTAAGCAATCTACAGTAATAAAGTATAAACACAGAGATCAAGTGTCACAACGAAAATGCTTAACAACTTAAAAATGGTACATTAAACCCCTACAATCTCGGGTAAGACAAACAAAATCATAAACTCTTTTTATTGCAATTCCTGACAAACTGCGGATATAAATAGAATTTAACACAACTAACTTATTTGTCAGTCTTACCCTATTATTCAGAAATTATCTTCTCCATGTCTGTCTTCTTTATGGCTTCTTAAGCCAGCACGACAGGAAGGCGAGACCATTTCAGAGTCTTTGGTCAGCAGAGGTCTTCGTGTGCATTCTGGAAAGGATGGAGGGGAGGCTGTAGCTTTCAGGCTTAGAAGCTGGACAACTCATTCAGAGCAGACTGCTCTCTGAACTAGTCAATTAAATGGCTGTACAGTAGAGTTCCCCGAATAGCTGTGCGAAGGCCCAGCCCTGGTAACACCCAGCTGTGTGATGAAGCCATGGCTGATGCAGCCTTTTTGCTGCCAGGTGCTCTGTTTGTGCTCCTGATGCACGGGTTAATGACCATGTTGCAGGTGTGGGTGGAAGCACAGGTTGTAAATTCTCCCATAGGTATTTTTATTAGAACAAACACTACAGCTTAAGACTATTGAGAAGGCATTTAATGAAAACACCCTTGCCTCCACATGCTCCCTCGGGCCATAAGGCAGCACAGTAAAGAAGCCCACAGCTGCTCAGTGACAGTAGGACCAAACCCCAAGGACAGAGTTCACAGGACTGTGGCCCAGAGATATTCTAAAGAAGTTCCAGTATTCCAAAAACTCATTAGCTAAAACGGCCATATGCTGGAAATTATTAGCCTCTGCCTTATTTAAAGTGGGCTTCACTAAATAAAGCAAGTACGGACAACCTTGACGTCTATCATCACTATTTGAAACGTGTATGCATGATTTCACTGTCAGGCTGGGCTGCTTGCAGATGGCGTGGTGAAGTCAGACAGCTAGGGAATGTCAGATTTTTTTGTTCTGTTTCATAGCTGTTTTGTTGTGTGGTTTTTTTATTATTATTATTCAGACGAAGGTGACGTGAGAAGCAGAAATAATTTGACTTGACGCTATTAACTGAAGCCCAGTTGAAAGGCTTGCAGTCACCAGACTCAGATGTGACCTCTATGCTGGCCAAAACGGTCTGGGGAGTCCTTGAGATGGAACGGCTGAGAACAAACATGGGCTCTCGGATGCTATTTTTGTACATTCATTTCCCTGACTTTAACCACACTGTAGCTACTGAAAATATATGTGATTAGCCTGAAGATGTTATGCCAGCAAACTACAGCTCAAGACAACTCTCATCAGAACATTTTAATGTAAATTGCTGTCTCCTTATTGTTATCTAAGGAATTAAGCTGATTTATTAAAGTTCAGGAGCCGTCTCTTCGTCTGTAAACCTTTTATGGTGGACGTAATGAGAAGGGCTCATGAGCCTTTTCTTCTGGAAGGAAGAGGATGTCCTCCTGAAGTTCAGAAATGTCAAAGTCCTTTTATTTTTATTTTTATTTTTTATAGCTGCTGGAATAAGTCATTGCTTATTGCTATTCTGCATATTAATTCATGGGTTACATATACTGCTATTGATAGCCAGAGCAGGAAGTCCTAAAATCTAATGTTTTTAATGGGAATGTTGGCAGGTCCTTTATTATATCAAAGGGAGCGGTGGTGTTAAAAATTCACATATCAAAAACTATCAACACATGATAAATGGATGGTGAACTGTTCGTGTCGCACCACTTATTAAGTTGGTACCATAAATTATTACACCATAAAAATCGATGTTTATTTCAGTCTTTCTCTCTTTCCATATTGCTTCAGCTATTCTCTAGAACTCACTTTAAAAACTACAAGAAGAAACAGAAAAGCAGAACTGCTGCCATGGCCCAGCACTGGCTGTGGGGCCATCAATGGAGCCTGCACACACTGTGCCTACAGCCCTCCCAATGAGCGCCATGCAGGGCTGTGTTCTCTCCTACACTCACAGCAGCAGCATTTAATATATTCTCTGGTTTGGCTTTTTTTTGCATTCGTTATCTTCGTAATGGTACGGTTGTATTACTGTAACTTATCACATTAGAGCACTCTGCCAACCTTTCCATTATTCACCTAAACTTCAGCGTCGAGTCATGAAGAATGACTGTATCGCTTTGTTTGCTATCTGTGTGCACAGCACCAGGGATTTGGGTGCTTTGAAATACCTCCTTCATCCTGAGAGAAAGAATCCTTTTTCTGTGGCACTTCTCAGCCACGGCAGCAGCATCCATAGGCACAATGCGCCGCGATGGGCAGGAAGCTTGCTGACACAGCACAGATCCTCACTCATAAGGAATTATGCTTCAGCCACACTTAGGTTCTCAAAACACTCTCTAGCTGTGAGTATATTGCACAGTTAACTTCTTGCTGGAAAATCAGGAGCAGCAAAAGCAACAGCGGATTTCCAAGGGAAAACAGTGCTGCATCCCTGCTTGCATCGCATCATTACGTGTGTGATCAACAAACATCGTCCTGCACCCATCTATTGGGAAAGATATCACACGCACATCGAGCAGCAGTGTGACAGATTCCTTTAACACAACAAGAGAAATAGGTTTGCTATGTTTTCACACTCATCAGAGTGTAAAAAAACTTTCTACATGACTTGTTTCTGCCAGTTTGGTTTCAGCTCATGCTAAGCACGAGGCGCACACCGGTGTGATGTGATTTCCCTGCTTTGCTTTGCCTGCAGCCTTCCTAACACTCAGGGCACTTGCCTCTCTGTCTTCCCCTGCACAGCTCATAGTGCCTTTCTGCATTCCCTGAAAGAGGAGGATCTATCAAATACTATGCTCAATATACAAGCTGGTTAAAAAAAGAACCTTCCATAATGGCCACAAGACCTGAATTTATTGCTGGAATGTCAGAGATCTCACAAACAGCAGCAGCAAAGAGCGCATTATCTTTACCTCTGTGTTTGCAGCATATCCTTTCTTCTATGAAATTTTATGACAGATGGATTCAAAGGGGAAAAAGCAACAGGCCTCAGAAGCTTTTATGATTCTTCTTACCTCATCTGTATTTGCAAAACACCGCAAGCCGGACCATGTTCTGGCTGTTTTTATGCTTGTTTTTACAGCAGGGCACACTGTTTGCCATAAATAATAGAACTGAAGAGCAGAAAGTTATCAATAAGCCTGATACGGCTAAAAGCTGTAAGAAGTGATTCCAGCATTCACAGTAAGTGAGTCGGGTGTTCTGATTCTGACAGGGCAGGCAGCAAATCCCAGTGGCCAGGGGAGAGGAGGCAGCTGGCTTCGGGTTTTAATTATGATGCTGCGATGGATTTTCATGACGGCAAAACTATCTCCCATTCTTAGTCATTTGTCTCGCTCATAAAACACATATAAAATCCTTGCTGACCCAAGCAGGGTGCCCTCGGGACCCTAACAGAACATCAGAAGCTTTACGTAAGTACTGCGCTTCGAGGTGATAATGGGGTGCCACCTTTTGGATGGATCATTTCTTCATGAAATAAATATTTCTGTGTGAAACTCCTTCATCCCCTAATAAGCACAGTAAGGAAAATATCTATTAAGCACAAAGCAATCCATTAAACAGAAGCAACTCCCCAGCAAAGCAAAGCAGCACAAGTGCTGCTTATGGGCACTAGGTGGCCATGCAAAACGTGGTGCCAAAAACCCCTCTTCCAAACACAGGCTGGAGCCAGCACACCAAACCTGATGTATTACACTGCCATGTCCCAGCACATTGGTGTGCCCAGCTGCCTGCCCTGGCAGGGCACGGAGTCACTGAGGCTCTGGGCAGCAGATCAGAGCAGGCTGTGACTTCCGATGCTGACCAGCTGGGGCATTTGCAGCACTTGGCCAACAGAAGGATACTATTCTTCCTAGAGATGCTATCAGATGTTTATTTAAAAACTGAAGTCTGAATTTTGGAAGATATCTGAAAGTTCAAACATTTAACTTCAGCAACCTCTAAACAAGAGTGAAGAAAAAAAAGAAGAAGAGTGAAGAAGAACACGTGTCTGCCTGTAGCTCTAACAACTTCATTTTGGACTATTTATACAGTGGGAAAAGAGGAAGTCTATTGTTGGTCTCCAAGGCAAGTGCCTCAGATCTCAGACAAATTCTCCTAGCCTATCCATGAAGAAAGGAACACTTTTATAGGCTGCTTGTTAGCCGTGCTCTGAGGGATCACAGGGCCCCAGGGGTCAAACACCTCCATGCTTTTCCCTGTGCGACCATTGGAGCAGCTCAACCAGCTGACATCCAGGGATCGTTTTGCAGAGGAGCCAAAGACAGAAGTAGACTCGTAAGTCCAGCAGGAGGAAGGTGCTGAGTATGAAACAGGATCTTTCATTCTGCACTCTACCCTATTACCTCCAATTTATATCATCTTCCTTGCTTTACATAAGCAGCAGCCTGCAGTGTAAATCAGACCCGCACAGCTACTTGCTATGGAGAATTACTCTTCATTGCTGGGCTTTTGACATGAAAAAATATCTTTGCATTAAAATCAAAAGAACAATCTCCGAGGAGTGTCTTCTCAGCACTCAGACTATCATAACAACAGGGCATGGTAATAAATGAAAAATCATGCAATTTCCTTCTCCATGCAGTTGGAAAGGTTTAACTAATTAAACCAATTATTCTACTATAATGACACAAAATTAAAGGTGGTGGTTTTTTTTTTTCCCCCCTCGAAATATACAAAATTAAAAATTGCAATCTAATCTAATCTTGCATTTAAATTTCTCTGAAGGATACGTGCCAGTGCTGCTCTAGGACAGACATGTAATGAATCACTCAGACACCACATTCACTGCCTATGCCATTACTGCTTCGTCTGTTCTTTCCATGTTCTGTTGGGGTTTGTTGCCCATCCCGTGATGTTTACACACAATAGTCCAATTTCTCACCCTCAGGAGCAAGTTTCCTGGCAGCCTGGGATGGCAGTTGAGGTCTCCCTGTGCCACAGTCACCATTGCAGCCCAGCCTGTGTCACAGCCCAAACCAGCCCTACCCTGGCCTGCCAGGAACCAAGCTGGGTGTGCTTTGACCTGTTGAGGAAGATGGATGGGCTGAGATGAGAAAAAGGTAAGACCCCAGGCTTTGTCCATCCCATTATGTTCAGTGAGGAGTGGAAGTGTAACTCGACTTTCTTCCTTGGCTTGGATAAGGCATCCTTCAGAAACAGGCAGTGCAACAGTGCAAAGATAAACTCACCACGTTTATCGCTGTTTTAGAAATGCTCATTTTTGTTCGTATAATCTTCCTTCCACCAATCTTCGTAACAGATTTTAGTTGCATAAATGATGTCTCTAAGACTGTATATCTAGTCCCTCAGTTTAAACTAATGCTGAATTTTGCACTCTTAAGCAGCTGCTATTGCTTGTACCAAAATCAAAGTTAAAAGATGTTGAAAAATTGCAGCCTCGGTGATGGCAGCTGGCAGGATAACAGCAGCATTACTGCTTCTGCTGTCAAAGGACAACCAAAAGTAATGCATACAGCGGTGCAAAAGCTCTCCCTGTGACCAAAGCTCAGCCTCCAAGCCCTGTGTGTGTGCATACATCACACTGCTTCGCTGTGCGTATCCTGGCACAACTGCAAGGCCCAAAAATCACTGCTGCAGGGGCAGCAAAGCGTGTGTGGACAAGAGAAGGGAAGAGGCAGAGCCCCTGGGCACCTCAGAGATGCTGGAGAAAAGGAATGGGCAGTTTCACAAGGCAAAGCCCTTTTGCAGGTCGTTCCCACATACTCCAAATATAATTCCCTTACAAAGTATGCTGTTGTTTTTCAGGGTCCCTATAAGTTGATGTCTCAGGAAATTATTTCATATTACAGATATCAGCTTACATTTAAAAAAAAAAAAAGCTTGAATTTAACTTATTTTAAATCTAATATTTTTACATTTTCTAATTGTTTTGACCTTCACATCTCAGCTCACAAAACTTTGCGAGCAAAGCCAACCATTTGCCCATGCTGCACAATGGCAAATCTGACTGCAAAACAGTGTTTGTGACATCTATTTATAGCAGATGCAAAATCCCCACAGGAAGCTAGTAAATCCCCTCCTCTGTATTCAAGTATCAGGGCCAGAGCACCATATTTACTATGAAGGAATAAGGCTTCATCATCTGATCCTGGTGATTGATGTTATTCCCATGTAATCTTTCAGATAAATGATTCCTCCACATCTCATTTACATAACTATTTTATAACAGTGCGAATTAGTTCTTCACACTTCTGCATGTCTCAAACATGATTTTTTTTTTAACTGAGCAATAGAAACATCTATCAAATAAAAACTATCTCTGAACATCATAGGATACAACCAGTGTTAAGTATCTCCTAATAAGCCGCATATTGATTCTCTTCAGGCAATTAGAAGGTTCCATTTTTTCCATCAATTCCTTCACAATGTAAATACAGACAAGAAAATCCAATCCGTACATGAGGAGCGAGCAGAACACAGGGCACATCTCATAGGGCACCATAAGAAAAGCAGCAGCTGGTGATGCAGGTGGAATACGATACAGATAGAAAACCAGAATGCTCAAAAAACTTGCATTTTCAGCACCAACACTGGATTCCCAGAACATCACTTTTGTTCTTTTTTTTTTTTCTCCCTATCAAACAGCTTCAGACTAAACTTAAAAAACAACTTTACGTGTAGACTTGGAGGAAATTGGAGGCAAAAGAACCCATTACTTTCAAAGTAATCTGTTTTTCCTTAGATTACTTCCTTCGACTTTAATCTCAAGATGATTTGAAAACAGGCTTATGGCCATGAGTGTGCACTGTGGTGGTGCCAGAGCAAAGGACTGCATGTCAGGAGGATCAGCACCAGATGGCTTCATGCCTGTGACCACAGACTCAGTAGGAAACAGCTGCTCAAGGGTCCGGCAAAATCTCATTCTGGGTGAAGGCTGCAATAGAGAACCTGGGAGGGCTTTGTTGGCGTGAATGGATGCAATTAGCCACAAAGCTCTCACAGTTCACCTGCCACAGATATCTAAGGCTCTTCTGCAGGCAGAGTACTTCAATTTCTCGGAAAGAAAAAGAAACACACTGAGATAGGACAAGGGGGAATGGTTTTAAACTGAGACAGGGGAGTTTAGGTTGGATATTAGGAGGAAGTTTTTCAGCCAGAGGGTGGTGAGGCACTGGAACAGGTTGCCCAAGGAGGCTGTGGATGCCCCATCCCTGCAGGCATTCAAGGCCAGGCTGGATGTGGCTCTGGGCAGCCTGGGCTGCTGGTTGGTGACCTGCACACAGCAGGGGGTTGGAACTGGATGAGCATTGTGCTCCTTTTCAACCCAGGCCATTCTATGGTTCTATGATAAAAATTCTATGATTAACTTTTCTTGAGGGACAAAATATGAGACCAGAGAAGAAGCTCAATATACAAGATAATGATGCTTATTCAAATCCAAGTATTCCAAGCTTGTTTTCAGTTTAGAATCATTGCTGCTCAACAGGTTTTTGTGGCCACAGACTGTCCAACCGTGTGCCATATAAAAAGAATTTTAACTTAGAATTATTTTAATTTCAAAAGTATTCATAAATCAGGCTTCAGATGAGCACTTTGCTGCTGGCAAGTGCTAGCTAAATAGCAGCATAAAGTGTGGAAGAAAGAGCAGGGAGGTACAAAATCCATCAGCGAGAAGAAATCTCATTTGCTCTTAATTTTTCATTTCTCAGAGCTCTCTGCACAGCCCCACACCTGTGAGCTCCGGGGGGGTGCAGCCCTGTGCTGGGCTCTCAGGGCTCCCAGGGTTCACGTTCTCTATGAGAGCTGTGTTCTGGCCCAAAGATGTGCCAGTAACATCCCTCCAGTACCTCGCACCCCTCCGACACATCACCTCATCCCAGTGGCTCACAGCACTGTGGGCTGGTGGGGCCATGGCCGAGCTGCAGAAGACATGGGGCAAGGAGCCTATGAAATATCAATCCCTACCATTAACAACAGCCAATTTCAGGTGCTTTTAAATATTTGATGGTAACGGTGGACGGTAATAGGAGATTGTGTGTAATGATAAATGGAAAGCAGCCCTCCACATGCAAGTTTTTGCTCTGCTCTTTAAAAAACGAAGCTCTGCTGTTACTCACTTTGCCATCACCATTAGCAGGGCACGGCCTCTCGGTGATGGGGAATGCTGGTGGTCCCTCTGGGCTTCGAGTGGGGCTGCTACCAAGTTGGACACAGCACATCCCAGAAGTGAGGCCAGCGATGCTCAGCTATTTCTGTACCAAGCCTTGCTCCGTTGCCATGGCAGCGCAGCGCCCAGCCCCAGCTCTGTTGCCTGCATGCATGCAATCTGGAATTTCATCTTTTTCTACACAAACGCGTGCACAATTACTTCATTATCTGATAGAGAATATCAGCATTACTTCACACTCACCACACGTTGACTTATTTCAGCGTGATAGTGCTCTTCACGTGTACGCTGACAGCTGTGTGGTGTTTTGCATAATTCATATTCCTGTATACTATATGGAGTCTTACATAAAGGCATGACATTCACTGAAATGTAAAAATAAAAGAAAGAAAAAGCAAAAAAACCACACCACCAAAAATCAAATTAAAAAAAAAAAAAGATGTAACCACAGAATCATTAGCAGTACAAAGCAGAGCCAGAAAGATGAAGAGTTCCCCAACGAGATGACTTTGCTCCCTGCAATAGCACAAAATTACAGAACTTGGTGTCAGCACTGCTGTAACTCTCTGAGTTCAGTGGGAATACATCTCTCCTAGACTTGTCTTTGCTGGCAAACAACACTGTGCATTATGGATACACTCATTTACATTCCTTTCAAGCTGATGCCAGTGTCCTCTTCACAACATTTTTTTTTTAAAGACTTGGTGAAATTTGCATAAACTATGTGAAATTGTCACCTCTTACAAACCAAAGATTACGATGAATCCCAGCACTTTTCCCTTTCTCCTGGCACCTGTGACACACCTGGCCAGAGGTGGCTGGCGTACCTTCAGCCCCAGTCTCTGAGGGCTCTTCCCATGCAGAAGGTGCTGCAGTGCGAGCCGGGGGCTGCGGGTGGTGCTGAGCCCGAGGCCCCACTGCAGGCTGTCCCCCGCACAGCTCTGAGCTCAGCCGCCCCATCCCCGTGGGAGGAAGGACCTGGAGCTTCCATCACCATCCTCGTCATCACAAGGGATTTTCTTTCTTTGGATCAGCCTACGTGACACCGTGCCAAAACAAGCAGCCATCCTTAACTCCCATTTCTATCTTTTGAACAGCAGAAGAAAACATATGCAAAATATACTCAGATTATTCGGAAAGCTTAAAGTAGGCAGTTTCTGCTTTGGACACTGCAAAGAGAAAAATAACATTCTCTCTCCAAAAACAAAGTTGTTTTTCTGAGCAAAACCCACAAATGCTGTGCAAGGTGTTTCACTGCTTCCATCCAGAGACGGAACCCATGGGCAGCTCCATCAGCTGCAGGGGCTCGGGCTGCCCAGCCACAGCATGGCTCCAAGCATCCACAGCAGAGAGTTGTTCCCTGGAGCCTGGCTGATCTAATTTACGCAGCTTTTATTTTTAATCCATATTTTGGAGGACAGTCTGGAGCTGCTCGCACAGGAGTTCAGACAGTGGTGTTCAGGGCAGGAGCCTCTGCCTGCTGACAGAAACCAACCCTCCCTGCTTCAAGGACCTGTGCTCCTCTGGAGCCACGCAGGAGCATCTGCAGAGCAGGAGGGAGAAGCTGCAGTTGGTTGACACCCACTGCACTCAGTATCCCTTTACATTTAAGGCTTTATTTTCACTTTACGCATGGTGGGAGCTCCAGGAACACTTTGGCTCAAAACAGACCAATTCCAGAAAAAAAACCCATCCCTGCCCTTGCATGAGAACACAACCAATGGCATGAGAACACAACCAATGGTCAGACCCAAACTGGAGCTAGCCCCTCCTCTCCCATCCATCTGCAAAGCAGGAGGCAGCTCAGCAGTTCCTCCACCCCACAGGCTCTCTCAGCCTTCATGCAGAGCCAAGAACTCCCACAGAAACATTTTTATATCTCAAGGCTGCTTGAGAATAACCTAAACACTACACTTTCCTGCCAAACAGAATGCCTTTGTGGAGGCTTTGGCTCAGCCTGAAACTCACCAGCTCTTCCATGGGCTGAGCCCCCCACACCTCCTGGCAGCAAGGGTGAGGGGCAGGTCTTGGTCTCTCAGTATGCACTTGGTCAGGAAAGAACTCAAAAAAGAAAAAAAAAACAACAGAGAGAGAGAGAAAGCAATGGAGATATTCCAGTACTGAGAGTAAATCAGAGAAGCAAAATTAGAAACAATCTGTGTTTCAAAATGTGGTCAACAGAATGCATCATGATGGCAGCTCTTGCTAGAAGCAACAAGGGATGCTTCCTGGCGGTGCTGAAGCAGTGCTGCTCAGTGCATCAAAATGCAATCTATTGCACCAAATTAAAAACATCTGTTGTGGCATATTTGTTAACTTTTATTCCTCAAATGGGAAAATTGTTTGAGAGCAGCGTTACCTGGTGCTGATCTCTGTGAAATTCCTGGCCCTGCTTTTAGCGAGAGAAAATCAGAGACATCCTTAGCATCTTCCTTAATGGTTACATTACAGACCAAGCTAAAATAAAGATCAAAGATTTATACCACAGACATAAAATGAAATTGAACGAGATTCTCATATTAAAGCACACGGAGGTGGCCGCTAAATAATAGAAATGGTTCTTAAAAAGGATTAAAATACCAAAGCACTGAAAAATAAGAACATTAATTCCTTTTTGAAGGTCATTAAGTGGTCAAAAATATGGAATAGGTAGCAGATGTCACAGCACAACAAGTACTTACCTGGCTTTGCACTGGGTTTTCCAGACGCTGCTCAACAAAGCAGAGCCTCCAGCCCTATCCTGTGCTCCTTCCACCCCACCTACCTGCAGCAGCAGAAGCTGAAGCCATGCTAAGGATGGTTCCTTCAAATCAGCACATTCAGAAGATCAGAATTCACGTCCCAGCAGTTCTTGCTGGTTTGTGGTATTAAAATCTGTGGTCAACAAATACAGATTGTTTTAATTTTGGACAGCTTGGAAACAATGGTGGTTCTCATTGTCAGAGAGAGCTGAACTGGGTGAGGTGAAGGGTCAGCAGGAAAGTGAGAAAATCAGGGCTTAATGCAGCACACAGAGAGAGCCAGTAAGCCTCCCATGTCATAAACAGAGCAACAATAACACAGGTAATGACAGGAATTGGGATATAGGAACGCATTGGTGGCACTCACCTGGGGCAGGCATTGGAGGACAAGGGTGTGATGTCGATCTTGTTCTTTTGCAAAGCACAGAGTCAGGCTGATCTCAGAGCCTCGTGACTATCCATCATTTCAGCAAATTGTCTTAATTTTTATTTATTTATTTATTTATTTATTTTGTTAGAACTGTTTCAATAACACATTTTGGTCAAAATATTTTTAATCAAATATTTCATTCTGAATGCTGTTCTATGTTACAAAATAGCAAATTACTTAGCAACTAGAATGAAATATCTTATGAGGGGTCAGGCTGATTTTTTTTTTTTTTTTTTTTTTTTTTTTTGCAGATTCTAAGATGGAATTAGAGGTTGGTCGTTTTTTTTTTAATCTTCTTTTGTTGTTGCTGTTATGGTTTAAACAAAGCTCTATTTGTTTCCCCAGGCAATTCAGATTTGCCAGGGAATAAAAGAAATATATTACCCATAGCGTGGTACCATATAGGTAAATTATAATACAGAACACTGAGAAACTCCATTACATTCCCATTCCTTTGTCAAAGGCAGAACTGCCTGGTTAGAGTAGTCCTTGTATATCTAAATAATATCTAATTCTCAGGGAAAGCTTACTGGTGTGAAATCAAAGCTAGCTGTATACAAACAAGGCAATCCAATACTGTCAGAATCCAGAATATTCATTACCTAGGGAAAAAAAAAAAAAAGAGAGAGAGAGAGAAAAGAGAGAAAGGAAAATAGATACAGTATTGCAAATTCACAAGAAAATTATTTTTTCTTTAATGAGAAAGCATTCCTCCTTTTACAACAGCAAGTAGGGAAGGGGTCCGACTTGTTCAGCAATTCTGATCTTGTCAAGGAAAATCCATATGCTGTATACAAACACACCTATCTGAACTAACACTGCAAATCCTTTCAAAAGTAGTTTTTCCATAGGATTGCCTCCTGAAATCATAAAGCCCTTAATTAGAGCTAGAGCACAATACGTACGTGTGCGTAATTAAAACAACTCATCGTGGTGAGATGGGGATTATCTGATGCATGCCAGACGTCTTTGTCATCCACTGTTTTTGGGAACAATGTTATTAAAAGAAAATCAAATTAAGGATGAAAAATAATTGCAAAATATATCAAAGCATAAAACAGATGTTAAGTGCACGGAATAAATAGCTGAAGGGAAAAGCTTTAAAATATCCCAAGAACTTCAAAGAACAGCTCGTATTTCAAACATTTTTATCTGCTATTCTTCTCCCACACTTTCTGGTGTGGAAACAGGCTTAAAATTCAGAGATAAAAAAAGAAGTAGATGTTGTCTTTCATTTCTAAATATGAATCAAGAGTCTCTGAAAGTTGTAAATGAGAGATCCACCTCCTTCAGAGCTTGCCTGATCAGAACACTTATATGTAAAAGAGAAAGAAATGATATCATTCTCAGTGGCCTTTACTTCCATTTGGTTTGGTTTGCTCCTCCTGCATCGAGGTGACCACCATGCAGTGGGTGCCCCACCCACAGCTCCAGGAGGAGCTGGCAGAGCCATGCGGCCAATGGGGAGCACAGAAGGATGGGGATATTCCAAAATATCCTCACTGGGCAGGAATCTAAATGAAATCCAAACGGATGACAACTTTTGCTTCCCGGAATTTATCTTCAATAGTTCTTTTTCAGAGTATTTTGCAAAGATATTCAGCCTTTTGACTGAGCACACGCATCAGACATTATAAAATGCAAGGAGTAACACTATTCAATAAAAGAGACCTTAGCTGCAGAGAGGTTTTAGCTTTTCTAAACCTCATTTGTAACCAAGGGTAAAATGGAAGAGTAAATGGAAGAACTTGATAGCTTCATGTCAGAAAAGACATGAACCGTGACACAGCAATGTCAGCAGGACTAAAATGAGCTGTTAAAATACCTGGAGTGAAACAACACAGAGTTTCTGAAGTGACAGATCAAAAAAAAAAAAAAAACAACAACCCTCTGACAATGGGTCAAGAATGATGAAATCTGTGCCTCGTTGCTGCTCCACACTGGGAACTCTACTTTTAAATCTTCAGTCAGAACATATTAAATTGCCTCCAAATTAAAGTGTCAAGGTAAAACTCAACCAGTGTTGTTCAACAGCTCAGTAAAAGCCATTTGCAGCGAGGGAAACAAGAAAACAAACCTCATTCTAATTTTCCTGGTAGCACCCAAATGTGAAGAACGTGCCTTTAAACAGAGGCACTGCAACTGTGTAGATACGACAAAACCGGGTCCCTTCCCCTGGTGTGTGAGACAGCTCTGAGTGCCTGCCAGAAAGCCTTAAATATGAGTTTTGAAGGTAAGGCATGATTTAGTTCTTCCAATATCGCATACAACTAAAATCAAGAACGGGTGAGTTTATTGACCTTGAGAGAAAAATCTTCCTGCAGCTGCCGGCTGTTGAGGTGGCAGAGAACAAGGCGTTCCGGCTCCGCTGATTATCGAGCGAATGACTTTTCAACTGTTTTTCCACTACTTCTCAAACCATCTTGGCCTGGTTTAACAGTTTCCGGCTCGGTAACTAAGAAAGAAAAAGCTTCAAGCATTGCATGTGCCCCATCTGTGGGGCGATGGGCACCGAGCCCTGTGTCCTCAGGAGCCATCGAATCGCCGCATGGTTGGCTTGGAAGCTACACTACCGTGCACCTCTGCCTCCACAGCAGGTAATAGGCTGCTGGGGATCTCACCAGTCTCACAGGGGATCCTCCTTGGATCAGCGGCTCTGAGCGGAATCAGTAAGCTCTACCATTTCCTCATGCTGCCCTTTAGTCTGACCTCTGTCTTTTCCCTCCTCGGTTTACGTATCACAAAGCATCCTGGTGTGCTGAAGCATGCACGCTCGCGTTGCAGGGCTGTCCTCCCATCACCAGCCAGAGACCTTAAACTCCTTACTCGCTGAACTGGAAGTTAAATTTAAATTGAGTGACTGCTTGAAGCAATGGATAATATGGAAAACACCCCTTCTTTATAAACTGCTTCTAGCTAGTGTCAGCTATCAAGATTTTGTTATCTGCTTACATGGGCTGAGATTAAAGGCGTATTTTCTGTTACATCTGTTTTGAAAATTCCTTGCCATTTTAATTGGCTTCATATTTCAATTCTTTTGTCAAAAAATAGATTTGTTTAAAAAGCATAATTTCATTTCTCCACAGATTCCTCCTTCTTCAGCCTCCTCAGGACTGCTCACTCCCTGCAGAAGTTCTCATCTCTGCAGCTGCACTCATGGCAAAGCCTTCAGCCTTGGTCTTGTGTTCAGCATGAGAATCCCAGGAAAACCCACATGTATCAACCTGCCTGTTGTGTCTGCCCGGGATTCCAGACCAACCTCTTCATTTCTTCCATTCCAACTGAAGAGCTACAAAGAAAGAGCCAAGAAAATCTCCAGTTGGCTGCAGAGCAGCGGAGCCACAACGGCATCCTGTGCAGGCTGCAGTTTGCAGCAGTGACTACAGGCTCTGGTTCCTCCCGCTCAGCACTGCTGGGACTGCACAGCCCGGGCTGCTGTGCCTTAGATCTGGGCTGCTTGGAGGCAAACTGCACTGCTGAGGGGCTTCGTGCCCCCAGGGGCTGGGTTTATGGCTGCCATACCAAGCCAGGGCAGCACCTGCAGTTAGGGCTCCTGCTCTTTGGTTCCTGAGGATTTGGATAAATTTGAGGTTTCTGCTGCATTTCACCTTGCATTGTATAACCAACAGTGGGCATTTCTGTTTCATTCTGATATCTCAGCAAAGCTAGAAATATTCAGACCCGACAAAGCTCACCTGGTTTCAGACATGCCAGGAGAAAATGGGAAATGTTGGCTTTTCTCCTGCTAGAGGGTAACAGACAGCTTGCTGCAGTAAGTTGTGGGTTAATGCTCTGCAGGAAGAAACAATGTGAATGGCCACTTCTAACTATGGCTCCATTTCAAGTCACTTGAAATCTGAAAAGAAGGTCAGCATGCCCAGCCAGGTTCCTCTGTGCTTTGCTTTTATTTAGCCTTGCTACTCAGAGCGCTCTTCATTTCCTCAGTCTCTGGTGTGAGAGCACAAATGGAGTTGCAACCGTGACATTTTATGTTATAATATTCCTCCTCTTATTACCTAAATTATAATACCATGAGTGAATTCAAACCACAAGTCTCTATTGATCTGTATCTCTGTAAATCACAACACTTTTTTCAAGCCCTTGCATGTTTACATCTGGCTGGAATTACTTGGAAATCTGTTTACAAGCTGTCCAGTATAACTGAAAAGGTTTTTTCATGTGCCTTGAGGTCACATAGACATAAAGGTGAAACTTGCTGCAGGAGCCTGTTTGGAAAGGCTCAAGGACAGAGAGCAATTACTCATAGCATTGGGACCAATAACGGGAAATCCACAGAGAACTCTAAAGACCTCAGAAATAATCTCAGCAGTGTACTAAGAATAGTGGGAGTCAGGAGAGGAGAACTTAAAAAAAAAAAAAAAAAGTTAATGCAATTTGCTCAAAGTGTGTGCTATTGGATTGAACAAAAATCAGGAATCTCAACCACTCCCTGAGGGCTTCTTGTGTGCTCCCACTGCCAATTGCCCCAGCACGTGGGGCTCCACTCAGGGCCTGACCCACAGCCACCGCCGGACAGGGAAAGGTCATCCTGTGCTCCCCACTGTGCAGGAATCCCAACCCATCACCTCAGCCTCAGCATTCATTAATTCAGGAAGTTTGTCACCAAGCAGCGCTGAGAGCAGTGAATCTGGGCAGGTCAGGATACAAAGCGTGGGGCAATTAACCAGATATCATCCTGCAGCTCTATTAGTAATAAAGGAGGTCCAAAAAAGGAGTGGGAAAGCCATTAGCCAAGTAAGCTGAGTGTTTAATGAGATTTCTTTGCTTCGATCTTCATGAAAAAGGCCAACTGAGAGCAGATGGTCGGCACAATAATACTATAACAAAGAGGGAAGATCGTAATCTCCCAAAAAGGGAACAGCAAGAGTGCCTGGCTAACTTAGATGTTTTCAAATTGGTTATGCTGATGAGCTTTATCTTCACCTACTTAAGGAACTGTCTGAAGCCATATCAGAACCTTAGTTACCATAGCGGGAATCCGAAGAGATGGGAAGAAGAGACGCTGCCTGGAAGGACGTGGAGGTGGGCAGTGCTCTGCGTGTCTGCTCACTATCCATCCGTTCAGGGATTTGCAGAAGCACCACGACACCAAGGAGCAGGTATGGCCGTGGAGCAGCAATGCCCAGCTGCAGCCCTCACCATTAGCACGGTGCTTGGTGGAGAGCAGGCAGAGCTTGCTAGGAGACCATTCATTTCCTTAAAATGGCTCTCTTTGAACAGAAAGGATGAATCAAGCACAGTTTCAGAGAGACCTGCCTTGAGCTCAGCATTATTAATTTTTTCATTAATGACTCGGATGACAGAGGAAGGAATACGCTTGTTAAATTTGCTGATAACGCTGTGCAGGGAGCGACTGCAAGCACACAAGAGGACAGAATTAAAACTCAGAAAGGTCTCGACAAATTGCAGAAATAATCTTCTTTAAAAAGTGTGTTACGAGAGACAGCGCGAGATCCTATGCTTGGGTAGAAATAATCAATTGCACAATTAAGGGCTGGGGAACCGCGCAGGCTGCAGAGCTGCTCAGTGAAAGGCTGTCACTCTGCAACGGGTAAATCGAAGAGTGCCCTTCAAGATGGGGAAAATAGTCTTTCTGTTATGTTCAGTCCTAATAAGGCCTCACTGCCGAAATGTATTCTGTCTTACACACTGCGTGTGAGTAGAGCTGTGGACCAAAGAGAGCGATTTGGAAGGGGACGAGGTCAGAATCTATCTATATCAGAATCCCCCCAAGGTGAAGGGTTGAACAAAGCCGGGGAACTGAGCCTTAAAACAAACAGAGAATGGAGAGAGAACTTGAAAACTTAAAATAAACCGATAATAGCCATGAAGAGGAGATGATCCATCCTCCAGGGCCTGACTCTGCCTGCCGTGAGCTGGGTGACGGAGCTCCAGGTGAACGCTGGGGTGGGAAGAGAGCGCCAAGGAGCCTGGCCTTCTGGCACGCCGTTCCCCAACACATCTTTGGATATTAAATGAAAAATTCAGGAAGGTCAATTAAACCGTTCATGGATATTTAATAAAACGGAAGATGAGAAAAATAATCAAATAAATTACTTGTTAAAAATTATCACTCAATTTTACCTGCGGTTCATTACTGACTCAGATTAATGAATGCTGAAAAGATATTACCCTCCTATGAATATTCAGACTTTCCTGCCTGATTGCAAATTTTCAAATGAAAAATGCAGTATATCAATTCCTGATGAAATTTTTAATAGAGTCAAATGCCCTCCAAGTAGAATTCCCATTTAAAGAGAGCACAGTGGTGCACGGTGCTTGGGCACCTTCCCTGCTGGGAGCACAGGACACCACACCACTGGGGAGTTAACTTGGGAACTCAGAGCTGAGCCTGGTGTGGGGAAAGGCTTATGTTTCTCCACAGAGCTCACCATACTTCAGATGCATTATGTTATAAATAGTGATAACTGTGAAAAGACCTAACCCTCTGCGTTTTGTGGGCTTGTTTTATTCATTTTCACCTTCAGCAAAGGAAGCATTTGCCAGGGAAAATGCTTTTGTACTTTGCAAAAAATAAAATCTGTGAATCACCAGGGAAGTCAGGTGGGAAAGGTCACCAACTGCCTTCTCTATAGCAGCAGACATTTATTTTATAGTTGTAGGACCCAAACTCGTTCATGTGATCATCCGCCTTTAGATTTTTATAGACAGGATTTGGTGAAGGTGAGAATCTTATGTTTCTTCAGGGAGAAGTAGAACGGAGGTGACAAATAGCGGCTGTTCCCCGTCAAACCAGCTTACATGGGCACTGCTAGGCGAGTCTGTTCCATGAGCTGAGCTCTGGATGTGGGCAAACATGGGGAGAGACGCTACAGAACAGCACAGCAGCCCACAGGGTCAGGTTGTGCTATGCTCCTCAGGGTGACTGAACCCAAGCACTGCTGGTGAGGAGCTGCCTCTGCTGTGTCCCCAGCACCCTGAACTGCTGCTTGGCAGAATGCATCCAAAACTCTCAGGGCCAAAAACACCCTGGTAGGAGAAGTGTCCCAAGCAGTGCATCAGTGGGAGGGAGGTGCTGAGAGATTTGCAGTTCAGAAGGGAAATGGGAAGCATGACGTGAGACAGAGCAAGACTGCAGAGCATGCTGTGCTGGGAGAGGTCTGCCACCCTTTTACATGAATTGCAGCATGCAATGGTGATACCTCCCCCATGCCCAAGATTTATATAGCTATGGGAAAATTATCTTTGCAAGCAGCGATAACAATCATTTACTTCTTGTGGAAAGCTAGGTGACTAATTTCCTCGGTTCCTTTGGAAATCCCATCCTGCTCAGCCAAGACAGCTGGCGTGTTTATGGCTCTGCAAGAGCCACCCTGTCCTTCGCACCGCGCCTGCACGGCACTGCTGGCTGCTGTAAATAACGGCCCTCAGGAGCGACATAAGCAGCAAAATTCCCTCCTTCAAAGCATTATCAAGAAAGAATAAACGAGTTACTTAAAGCCAACCTTGGTGATTTAAGCTAACGCGCTTCCCATCTGGAGCCAACAGAACATGCCATGGCTATGACGGCAATCTTGGGAATGCAAAGACCTTCATAAAGCCTCATCGACTTGCTTGCTGTGGGCTACATGCTTGGATGGCAGTTTCCTCGGGTGGACCGGCCCTAGGAAGACAAAGGTTCAAAGGAAAAGTGCATGCAGCAATCCTGCTTTTCCCTCCAGCACTTGAATTGTCTTCAGAATCTGCAAAGCCAGATTGCTCTGCTCTCTAAGGTTATTAAGAACTTCCATTTGTTTGTGAAATGCTGAGTTAAATGGCTAAGCTATTTAGTTCAAAGTCGTTCTTAACTCTGGAGAGTCATCTTAGATTCTTCTCAACCTTTTCAGAAATATGCAGCACGCTCAGGGATAATTACATGCAGAAACATCCATAACTTGCATGTGCATATACACACGCACGCATTATCTACTGAGCAATTACATCATGAAATCTGTGCAATAAATATTGTTTGCATCACATCTGATTACTGTGTGGCAGTTATTCACACAGGGGATTTTCCTGCTTTCCAACATCTGATATTAATCGTTCCTCCTAATGAGAAGAAGCTGACTGGAGCCCATTCCTCGCAAGTCCATCCCACATTGGGATGGAGCCCATTCTTCCATCAGGACCCAAACCACATTTGCTCCTTTCCATTTCACCAGCTTCCTCATGCAGATCAGTATTGAGGAGGTAGCCTCTATTTCCTTGCTATTCTTTGCTCTTATTTCACTCTTCATTCTTACTTAACTCATTTACCCACTAATATTTCTACCATATAAGGTTGCTACTTCTCTCTCACCATTCTGGATGCTCCAAAGGTCCCAGCAGCCCCTGGAAATTCCCTGTTGTCTCTGCAGGATGAGATGTGCATACATCTGTGGGTGAAAGGAAGGGCATGGAGCAGAACAGGGGCCGGCTGTGCCCCCGCAGAACCTGTCAGTGGGGCATGCATCACAGCAGAGTGCCATCCAATTTGCTGTGCCCATGTCCTCTCTTCTGCACCTCTCTCATTTTAGGATGTATTGAATTGCTTCCCTCCCCAGAGAAAGCAATATATCCTTCTGGCATTCGACTCTTATTCCTCTTTTTTTCCAGACAGAGAGACCCCAGGTTCACTTTTTTTTTTTTTTTGTGCCAGAATTACCTCCTTTGTCAACAAAGTACTGCCTTCTGTCACCCAGAAACCAGGCAGCACCTCTCACTCACTTCATCCTGTGCCGAGGTCTTTCCACCTCAGTCCTTAGGCCATTGCTCTTCTTCATTCATGTAAAATCAGTGCTGCAACAAGACTTTTCCATAAGCCTCACGATTAACGACACCCACTTGAGGTATATTTCATGCTGCTCCCTGATGCCCAGATGTCCCCGCCTGCTGATTTCCTGACCAGATGCTGCTGCCAGACAGCTTTTAACGCCCAAGTTCTGCCTGTTCTGCTTGAGAACAGCTCTCTCCTTAAGCCAGCCCTTTTTTTTTCCTGAGTGTTTTACTGTTTAATTATCTCTTTCTCTCCCACTGTAAAATCTGGGGACCAAAATAGCTTGAAAAGGCTCAGCATTTCCAAGGATTTCACATAAACCTCACTTTCTTAAAAATCTAGGTCGAAATCAGTGCCAGGGTGGGGTATCTGTGGTTGCACAGGAAGGTGGGGGGCAGCTCCCTCATTAGGAAGTGTAGGCGGGTGCAGAGCAGCTCTCACCTCAGAAAGCCTGAAAAAGAAACAGGGACACACGGCGAGTCATGCTGGTCCAAATCCAGATCTGGCCCAAAGAAGCGTGAATTCCCCAAATGGGAAAATTATATGCTAGCTCCTTACTGGGCAGGATGCGATACAGATCTGTGTGCCTGGAAAGGCAAACCTGCCAGCTTGCACCTCCCCAGCTCTGCTCCACACACAGCGATTCCAAGAAATTATATGTGATAAATGACTTGTTTTCTTTGTGCTGGTGTTCAGGTGTCACTGGAGTAGGGAAGAGGGGAATTACAGCCTGCACTGCTGCTGTTATTATTATTATTTGGCAGTAATTTCTCTAACTTTCTTCCCTGGAGGAAGACATGACTAGCTGCTCTCTTGCTCCCAAGGTCATCCCACCAGAAAATATTAGCTATTTGCTTCTATTAGTTTCAATTATTGAGGTGCAGCAAACCAAATAACAGTCAATTTTCAGTATTTCATGGCTTACCTTCAGTGCAGGACTGGAGCCCTTACCACAAAACAGGGCACTGCTAGACCAAGAACCAGCACCAGCAGGAAGGCAGGGATCCCCCCCTCCCATTGCATTCCCCATGCACGCTTTGGGGGGGCTTTTACTCTTCCATTCTTCTATTTTTTTCTATAAAAAAGGGCATCTCACTGTACTGAGGGGCTAAGCGGATTAATCCTAATACAATTATTGCTCTTTTGGCCTCCTTTGTAGTCTTAGAAGGTGTGAAATAAGTCATTTTCCACAGTTTTATGGGTACAATATACATATGCCTGATAGCCGTGATGCATTCCTGTGCTGCTGCTCCCTTTCTGCTGCATTATTTAAATCCTTTCTGACTCGCATTGTAATACAACATCTGTCCCCTTTGCCTAGTCATATAGAAGTGGGCGGTGTGTTATTTGTTTAAAAGACAAGGGAAATTTCATTTCAAAGTACAAGCGGTGATGATAAGACACATTTAGATGAATTATCCCACCCCACACACAACTTCCCAGCCCAAACAGCCCCATACACTGCAGGATCCTGGAGAACCAGGCTGGGGAGCAAGCACCATATCCAGCTGGCAGCCCCAAGTTGGATGCAGCCCCAAGGAAGGGAAGAGGAGTGCACAGATGGCCCCAGGTCTCCTGTCCTGGAGGTGGCTGCCCATCACATCCATGTATTACAACCAGCACAGAGTTCAGTCAAAAACTGAGGAATCATAGGAGTCACTAAAACATCTGAAGATTCTAACTAGTAAACTAGTGAACTAGTTCAAGAGGTCGTTTTCAGTTATATTTTCACAGCATTTAGCATTGCTGTTCCTACCTTTCACTGCTCATCTTAGCACTCCCTTCCCCAGACACCTCAGCATGGAGACAGAAGAGTATTTTGCTTTTAGCAAGTAGGTATTAAAGACCTAGCAGAAAAGTCCTAGCCACACAAAAAGCACTGCTGTGTCTTCAGCCAGCCATCCTTTGAAACAGCAGTGCACGAGCACTATGAGAGCCACACATCCCCACAAAACACAGCCTTGAGCAACAGCAATCGTTCTCAACAGATTAAATTAGACAGAGCATCCAAGGTGGAGGACATCTGTCTGCCCTCGCAAACCCAACATGAACATCAGGCAACTGGATGCCGGTGGGCATCAACCCTTTAGATGGAGGTCAGCAGAGACAGCAGAAGTGGAGATGCTGATCTGTGTGAGAGTCACAGCGAGTGCCACCAAGGCATGGTGCTTGTGATAAGCTGGCAGAGTTGCAAATGTCCCCAGAGCAGCAGCGTGCTGCCAAGGCTTCCCTGGGCTCTGCTGAAGGTTTTCACTGCTGAGCTCTGGTGTATCCATGGGCTGCAAGGTTCCTGGTGGGAATGAGGAAAGCAGTGGGATGACACCTGCACATGGCAGCATGCCTTCCTCCAAGCCGTAACACAGAATTAAAAATAAACAATAAACAACTCATTAACGCTGCTGCTTCCATCAAAAATACCAAGATAACGTGGGTCAAAGGGAAGTGATGGTGAAGCATTCCATCTGCTTTGTGGGGTTCTCAGACTCCTGAAAAATTAACCCGCTTGGTAATAACCACCAGAGAGCCTTGTTCCTGCAAGACAAAGGTTGAAGTCTTATGGGTGAGTCAGGTGTTTCCGGTCTGGACCACTTTGGCAACCGTTTCTTTCAGATGTAAAGAATCTGTCAAACCAAATCTGTGAGTCAGAGTTCATTATGCTAAACATGGGGACAAATAGCCATTAATTAAGAGAAATTTATGCATGTCAGGAGAGGGCAGCTCTGCTGGGGAGAAGAGCATCATTCTGAGCCTGTCTGCTGCAAAGTCAATGTTGTGGTGGGGCCTCAGAGGTCTCAAGATAAGGCAGCAGAGCAACTGTTACCATACAGTGGGATTTTCCACTTCAGCACCAAAAGTATTTTTGCTAAAAAAAAAAAAAAAAAAAAATCATAAAAATAGGCTTTTAGCCTCATTTTACTTTATTTTCTTTGACACAAAACACTTACTAACCCTTCCAGGGTCTGGAAACTTTCATGGCCTTTTACACACCTTACCTTTAGACAGAGGAGTCTGCAGTTGCAACAAAACCATTTGGATAACACTGGTTCTCAGGCACTGTTGCCCTCAGAATGTTTTCCAATTGGCAGCAGAACTGTGCACTTGTGCTGTTGCTTGTCCACCTCTGCCACTCTGCTCCTACTGCCACTATCATGGTGTTCATTCTCCAGTCTGAGTTTCGACTGCTCCCACAATAAGGAATGGATAGGTAAAACTTTGCAATACACCAAGAGTGCCACTGGGAGGTGGAGGTAAATTTAAGAGAGGAAACATTTACATTACACTCCTAGGCAAAAAGAGCGTGCAACTAGCAAGATTTATTTGCCTACCTGCAAATTACCAAATGGGAAGCAGCCCAAACTCTCAGCAGATGGAGCACGTCCTCGGTCCAAAGGAAAGGGACAGTCACCAAGAAGTCTGAGCTGCCACCTCATGAGCTTCAACGTGTTTTTTTTAGTTTGTAAAATTGATCATTCTTGCTTTCTTTGCACAAGTGAAAAATGTAACACTGCAAGGTATTCCTAATGTGATTTTTCTCAAATTGTTGTTGGAATTATCTGCAGTCTAAGGAGCACAATAGACATGAATTACAGCTCCTAGTATTAAAATACCAAAACAAATTATTAGCATATAAAAATTGATGTGATCTATTCAGACGTGTTACAGTGAAATATGATACAGAACACAGTGCACCTGTCCTGAACCATAAAACTTGTCAAAGGCAGCACAAGTTTATGGCCTGGGCAGATCCCTGCAGCACTGCTGGAGTGGCTGAGTTGGATGGGAGCAGCCTGGCAGACTCCTGCAGGCATGCAAACATGTCCAGAGATTTATTGAACTATGAAAATAAACAAGACAACAAAACAAGACTTTTCTCTTAATCAGATGGGATAGAAAATTCTTTCAAAACCATCTTTTTCATTTTTGTCCTGTAACTGCATACCTGTCCTTCCACATGAGTTAGCATAGCAGTTATTTATCAGCACAGCAAAGCATGCTTTCACAACGGTAAGGTCAAGCAATGTGTGCAGTATGCACAAATGATGCAATTGCATGAGTTTGTTCAACTGCCTGTGCAACACAAAGCTGCTGAAGCGTGGGATGCTTCCTGCTCATGGGATGGCTGTTGCAGCCCATGCCACCTCTGCTGGATGGGGCATCACTGTCTCTGGAGCTGCTGCCTGCCCTGCAGCACTGGCTAGCTGCAGCATAATGAAAGAAAGCTCATTTTCTTTCATTAATGTAGCGCTGATTGAATTTTTGATGTTTGAATGAGGAAGGGCCTGAAGAAAATTACAATGAGAAAACTTGGTCGTACAACAAAAAATGTGAAAACAAGAGCAAAACAGAACGAGCCCTAATACCAAAGATGCTGGTATGATTTCTATGCAGTATAATCATGCCTTGTGCCATGGCAGCCTGGGAATTGCCTTCCATTCCCATAACTTTCAACCAGCTCTCAGACAAACCAAAAATCAGCTTGCTGTTCTAAAAACATACATTCCACACCATATTCTTTGGATGCATTAGTCTAGCCTTTCCCAGGCATAGCTCTTTTTCCAAACATGGCATATTTTACATGGGATGCATCCTGGAGTGCATTGCCTCTCCTGCAATGATTAAAAAGATTAACTTCAATTGCCAGTAACTGCAGCGAAAAGCACTGAAGGCTCAACTCTTAATTACAAAGAGAAACTAAAATGTGGCAATTAACTTTATTCATGCTAACAGGAAAAAGAAAAAACAAAAACAACCAATGGCTGGAAGTAATAAACACATTCCGTGTTTATTGCTGAGAGAGAAAGGCTTTGGTGTCTGCAGTGAGCTTTTCCCTCAGAGCTGAGCACGCCTAAGAAGAGGGTTGGTGTACCGTTGATTTTAGTGCCACTTAAAAAACCATTCAAAAAAGCAGCAAGTTAGAAGCTGCAGAGCAATTCCGAACTTGCTAATATCCTTGCTTTGTCTGCTTGAAGCGTGGCCATGGAGCGCAGGGGAGACAAAACATCACTGCCAATCTCAGCTGCAGCTCTCTGCCCACAGAGCGGCGGAGGTGTGGGGATGCAGATGGGAGCCTGGGCCTGGCCAGCCTGCAGCTCCCAGCACATTGTCTCCTGTGCACCAGAGGTTGATGCAGATTGGGTCAGATGGCCAGAGGAAATTATCTTTTCCCCCGTTTTGAAGGAGGTAAAATTCAGGCACAGTACCTTCATTCCGTGGAAGCTAGCTTCCGAAAATAAATTAGGAATTATCAACACCTATTTCAGGCTGCTGAAGCCACAGACTGGCACGGACAGCCCGGGGCAGCCTGCTGCCTGCAACAAAATCACCAAATCCAGCACGTGTAGGAGGACCAGAGAGAGATGTGAAGCTTAAGGGCTTTCAGGGAGGTGAAGTGGGTAAAGGAGCAAAAATCTGCATCTGCTCCTTCCATCCAGAATTGCAGAATTGTTAAAGTTGGAAAAAACCTTGAAGGACATCAAGACCAACTGCAACCTGACCATACTCCCCTAACACTAACAACCTGCTGCTAAATCATGTCCCCGAGCACGATCCTTGTCAGGAGCAGCAACCATTGTTCCATAGGCTACATAGCCAAATAAGCCTTTCAGTTAGCAGAGGTCTGTATCACTGCTCAAACTGGTATTGATATTTTTACATTAGAATTGTAAAGTGTGATACACCACCACAAAAGATACCCATCTGAATACTGAACCGAAAGAATCTCTGAATGGATTTTGTTTTGACATTTTCTTATAGTAACATTATGTTATTACAGGAAGATAGGACAGACCTCCTCTGGAAGGCATTCAGTACAGCACGAGAAATACCTCGGAGGGATGGCAGATTTTCTGTCAGGCGGTCAGGCCCTCTGCTTTTATCACATGCCATAAAGCCACCGAGACTGCTGGACACAACGGCAGCGGTGCCCAGCGCTGGGTCTGTCCCCTCCTGTCCAGCCTGCGAGGAGCTGCCAAAGGAAACCAATAATTTCCACAAAGATCAAGGCGAGTTTAATCACAGAGCCTTGGTCTGGGGCCAGCTCTTGTTCTTTCAGGCAAAAACTTCAGCACCAAGCATATGGCAAATGCTATTTCCCTCTGGATCAATACATCACCCTCTCCTTTACCGGAGTGAAGTGTATCCAACCTGTCTCCTTGGTTGGTCACGGAATTTCTCTTCTCTCAGCTGCAGCACACTGACAGACATCTGTGTCTCCATCCTGAAAACAACTCTTGCAGTAAAGCAACAAAAGCGCAGAATTGCAGTTCGTGACAGATCTCAGAGGACTGTGTCAATCCACAAATGCACGAGCATTCCAAGAGCCACTAGGAAAACAATTAATGTTGGGCTGTAATGTAATTCCTTTGGTGAGTCCTCTCTACTGAAAAAGACAGATTTCAGGAGTGTTTTAGTGCCAGTTAACGTTTCAGGGAACTGCAGTGCAAGGAGATACATCACCTCACCTCACTCTTCCTATGGGTCCTGCCCAAGGTCTCCTGGAATTCACAGGATCTCAGGACACTTGTAAAAAAACTTATTTTTCAATTCAATGATATTAGTACATGATTATGCTTGTTATCAGATAAGACGACTGCAGTGCTGTTCTGATCTCACAGCACATTGCTATGGTGCTGTAGGGGACCACAGTGGCAGATGTGCATACTTACATCAAGCTGTGGTTCACATCTTTGTGGGTATGTTTCATACGTGGGGCCATGACTGCATTCTTTAATATCTTGATGCTTGTGCTGCTCTAAGGACACAGTTTTCTCCTCAAAACAAGAAATTATGGATGCAGTTGAGATTTCTAGATCAAAAACAACGACTTGAATTTCTTTGAGGTCACGAAGTGTGTGATGTACAGTGAAAACAGAGTAATTCAGTTACAACAGTAAGCACGTTTAGCATCATTTTGTCCCCTCTACCCTCTTCTATTCATCTTTGTGGCATTTCCTTGAGAAAACATAAATGTTCCTCTCGTTTTGCAGCTTAATCCCCATATGTTTATCAGCTGTAATTGCAGCTTGGTCACAGTAATTAAAATACATGACACCTACTTGTTAATGTAGGCAAGAAAAATAATTTTCCCTGTCACCATTTCAAAACATTTGTTTAAATTGTAGCCACAAAGAATACACACATGTTAATGCAGTAAGTGCCAAAAACCCCTCCGTGTGAGTCAAGAGAAGCCAGCGCCAGCTTCATCCAGCAATGGATTTGGTGGATAAAGCAGAAATGTGTCACAATCAAAGCCAGTATTTGCTCTTTCCTAATACGGGGTGAACTGTGATACGATGGCTGCTACCTTTTCCTTTACACCATCAGAGCATCCCCTCTGCCTCGGGGACACACTGCAGCTCAGGTTCCTTAGTGCCACCCACAGCCTTGGGCACTGTCTGCAGCACCAGCTCTGGTGTGCCCAAGGAAAGCCATGGCTGTAGGAATGCCCCCAAACCAATGGCCTTCCCAAGGAAGCCAAGGCCTTTGGAAAACAACAGGAACTTCTTGCTATGTGTTTTTCCTAACCTTAAAACCACAAAGATAGCCCTGGACTGATGCTTCATGGAACACAAGTCAAAAGGAAGATGAGAAAGGCTTTAGAACATGTTAATGAAGCAATTAATATAAACCCATCTCTGAATGAGGCAGGATAAAATCTAAGTAAGTTCACAGCTTAAACATACTCCCAAATTTGTTCACGTAGCACCAGAGCATATTTACCAGAGAGCACTGAGAATAAGGTCAGCATTAAAGCAAAGATTTAAGAAACAGAACAAAAGGATCTTTGTAATTTGGTTGTGCTCAGGAGGCTTTGTTTGTTGACACAGACGCAGCCCAGTTATTTCGCCACACACAACAGCCATTATTCATCCATTGGGTCACACTGCATTTCCCATTCTTTTAGGCAGAGCCTCGGAGTTATTGATCCCATGAATCAAAGTGGCGGGGCTGTGCGGGCCGCGTGCTGCAGTGGGGGGACGGAGACGGATGGGGCTGCTGGCGTGGGCTCCATGGGGAAGGAGGCACTGGAGATCACTGAATGCTAACTATTTTTCTAAATGGCTGTCAAGTCACTTCCAAGGTGCAAGTAATGAAGTCAGCGCTCTCTATTTTTCTTTCCATTCAGCTGGGAGGGTGGTGAACTCGTGAAAACACGTGAAGGCTCCAGGAATGTTGTGGAGGTATGGGCATTGCTTAAAATCCCGTTAGGAGGGAGCAGAAGTTTACCCATTATCCCATGCAGCATCTCATCTTTCCTTCACCTCTGGACTCCAGCTGTGCTTATTTCAAGTAACAGCGCCATAATATGAGGTGTAGAAATCAAACCTTTCAGGAATCACATACCTTGTGTCGTCCACTCAATTGGCTCTTACAAATCTGGAGTACTTTGTCTACATAAAATGATTTCTTCTTCTTTCCCCCAAATCCTTAAAGAGGTTTAAGAACTGTGAACACACTCAAACCAAGTTACATGGCTGCTCTTTGGGAGAGAACAGGGCACAGGGAGAACATGCAGACCAGCAACCCAAGAGGGGTGCAGCAGCATGCGTTAGCTAACAGCTGTGATGGCACCATCCTGTAGCCTATGGCAGCAGAGCAGGAATCAGATGATCTTTAAGGCTCCTAAACTCAAATCACTCTATGATTCTATGCTTAATTAGGTAATACAAACAGTATTTCCACCTGAATTCACCCTCACCAGCAAGAGAAGGAAAATCCCCATGTTGCAGTCTCTTCCTACCACCAAAGCAGCACCAAACCCATTCATGTATATTTATAACTCCAGTGTCAGTTACTGGAAGTTTACGTGGGAAGGTGAAAGACCACCAGTTCAGTGGGAAAGGCAGAGGTTATCACGTGATTTCAACCCCCTGCTATGTGCAGGTCACCAACCAGCTGCCCAGGCTGCCCAGAGCCACATCCAGCCTGGCCTTGGATGCCTGCAGGGATGGGGCATCCACAGCCTCCTTGGGCAACCTGTTCCAGTGCCTCACCACCCTCTGGCTGAAAAACTTCCTCCTAACATCTAACCTAAACCTCCATTGTCTCAGTTTAAAACCATTCCCCCTTATCCTATCATTATCCACCCTTGTAAACAGCCATTCTCCCTCCTGTTTATACACTCCTTTCAAATATTGGAAGGCCACAATGAGGTCTCCCCAGAGCCTTCTCTTCTCCAAACAATAAACAGAGTTCCTACCCCTTTTCATTGAGCAACGCTCCTTCCTTCTCTTCCCCCAGACCCTGCAACAATAAGTGTGGCTCATGGGAAGATTTTCTTGCATTATTTTTACTGAGATGCGGATACTTTCCCTGCTTTGATTTAGGAACTGCCGCTGAAATTGCACAAGGCAGGGACTAATCTGCATGCACAGCTCCCCACGTGCATCGCGATGCGTGCTGGCAGCGAGCTCAAGCAACACAATATATTGTGACAGCTCTCGAAAACTTGTACCTTAAGGAGCTTACAGGAAATGGGCTGGCTGTTGCTTTGCAGCAGAAAACATGTTATCTGAGAAGATAAATCCCATTAGGCAATGAAATATGCTTCGTTTCAATAGCAAAAAAAAAAAAAAAAAAAAAAGATCTTTTTTTTTTTTTGTTCACTCTTTTCTTTTTATAACATCTTCTTTACCTTCATTCTTTGGATACCCACAGGAAATAAATAAATCTGCATTTTCTCAAATATGAAAGTTAAGCAGGCAAAGACATGGACTAAGTGGAGGCGTTGTGTGGTGCAAAGCAGCAGTGTTTCATGGAACAGGAATGTGCAGCAGCTGGGGATGGGGGAAAGACCTCTGGTGTGGCTGCTCCTGCTGTCTGTGGCTGAGGACCGCAGGGATGTGATCAGGGATGTACTACCACCTACAATTAACAGAAGTAAAGTGGGTAAGTGCCTGCTGCTGTAAAATATTTGTTTGGAAATCAACCAAAACCAGTTCCAATTAGGAACATTTAAAAAAAATGAAATAAAAAGTGGCTCTACCTACACAGGGACAGGCAGCAGTGCGTCCCGTACAGTGTGCAGCTGGGACAGGGCAGCTCCATGGGGCTGCTGCTTCAGGGAGCCTCTGCTGCCCGCTCAGCCCAGTTAGCTTGCTTTTTTTCCCCAAGCAAACAGCAGGGCTTAATAACTGTACTCTGTGCTGCGTGAGTCTCACCAAAATGGACTCGCACATAGCAAAGCATCTCCTCTGAAAAGGCTCAAAAGTGGAAATAAAACTGCCCTTCTGAGGAGGTGAGCACTCTGCAGAGAGGCTGCTGTCAGTGCTGTGCCCTGTGAGCATCTGGGCTGCGGATGGCACCGACAGCACTTGGGCTGAGGACAGAAATGGCCCTGCAAGAAGAGCAATAGCAGCTGAGACTCATTTGGAGTCTTTGCTGGACACTTTCTTTTAATTTAAGAGGGAAATAGCAATACTTAATACACTAGTGTTATTGCTTCTTTCCACACATGAGCTGTTTAATATATTAACCCCCGAGGGGAAGTTTCTGAGTTGTTTTGGGATCCATAATGAAGATGCATCCCCTACACAGTTTTTGGTGGAGCCACACTAAGATCCATGGCTCTTTTGCCTACAAAACAGACTGTAGGCTGCAAACGCCTCTAAAAACATAATTATGCCATGGCATGATGGCTATTTCCACTGAGGACACAGAGTCTGGTTTTTGCTTCCACTTGTAATAAGATACAGTAGAGATTGCTAACAAGTACGAGATCTATGAGAGGCAGATCCCAAGGCTTATCAGTGAAGTTATGTTATCTCAGGTTAACATCCCATTAAAAACGCATAATTCATACTTAACCCTTAAAGTCTACAATGCTGTAGGAAAGCTGTATGGTGCATTTCTTGCTATTTGAGAATAAATTCAGGCCCTAGAACTCACTATGCGACCTATTTTTCAATAAATAGAGTTTTCACGCTACACTAACACACAGCAGGGTCAGAAAAAATAACCCTCATTTATTTTACCAGGGGGAAAAAAAACACAGACTGAAACTCACCCTAGCTCTATCATCATTATATGCATTTTAGCAAATGTATTTGAAATGCTATGCGAGTTCTTTACTCAGGGAACAGCACGACCGTCTGCTGTGCAGCTCTCACTGATGGGCTCCAACACGACTCCTCCAGCTCCATCAGACTGCATCCGTCATCACTTTGCTACCAACTTGATTCAGATTGAAACCCTCGTACTGCGTTTATTGTTATTCTAAAAAGAAAAGAATTAGATGTCTTTGTTCGTGTCCTGGACATCAAACATACATGCATGTGCTGAGAGAGGGGCAGCAGCATCACCTCATGCTCTCAAAAAGAGAGCTGAGAACCAAACCAGAGCCGGGTGCTCCCAGCTTTAAGGAGTTGATCCATGCCACCACAAATGGCTACAAAAGCATTTTAAGTATGGGGATTCCTTCTCAATTTCCTGGCTGATAACAAGGGATGAGCAAAGGATGCTATCATTTGCTCTTTTAGGCAAAGGTGTGGGATTGGTGATGGCAGAAGGCAAACCCTGTGTCTCCTAGTGTTGTGCCTGAACTGCTGTACCACTATGACATCTGTGACAGCATCAGTTGTTGCCTGAAACTCAGCAGTGAGGGAGGGAGAGGCCCCAGCCTGCCTCCCCAGGGTGACCAGCAGCTCTGAAACACTCTGGACTGGTGAAACAGGAACAACTCCATTTCCTTTTGAAAAGAAAATGAACCAAACCTGGCTCCACCTTATTCCACAGAATATTCCAGTTGACTTCATTTTTCCAGGAGCTAATGAGCACAGACATCTCCCTGCAGCTTTAAGGGGTCTTCCCCTGGAAATTTTCTTTCCTATATGGAGAAATGTAGAGCTTTATTTGACCCTAATGAACCACTTCCAAGTGACTGGTGCAGAATTTGCTCTCAGACATACAGTTAGTTTCCAGGCAGTCCTATGCAGAGCCAGGACCCTGTGGGCCCCTTGCAACTCAGGGAATGCCATGACTCCACCATCCTTCTGTTCCTCAAGTAACATTCACCTGGCTGAAACCATTAGTCAGGGCCCACAGTTATCTGCCTCAGCCACAATAGATCTGGTCACAAGCAGCACCTGAGCACACTGATAGGAAGCACATAATTTTCCTCTCGTCTGATCCTCAAACTTAGCAATTTTCTCTTTTATAACATTTCATGAAGAGGAAAGAAGATGATGAGTAGGGGAAAAAGAATAGATAACAGAAGATAATGGTAAAAAGAGTCTGAGAAGAGGTGATACCTAATTTACTACAAACAACAGCAGCAGTACAAGAACTTCAGGTATTATATAGACAAAGCGTGGATAAAACCTATTCTCAGTCTGAACAATTTATTGCATTTTGTGTTCTTTTTTTTCCCACTTATTCCAGAGTATATTTTTTTATGGATTCGTTTCAGTAAAAGAAAAATATCTTTCTTTATATGAGTACAGCATGCGGCTCTGGGTAAAGTGATATTGCCTGGGCAGCTGATGGAAAAGTCCAACATTTTTTGGCAATACAAAAAGGCACAACATGATAAAGAAATGAGACAAATAAGAAGCTATTAACAAAAGTATTCTTAATTGCTTTTCTGCACAGTGTGCTGTAGTTTGACATTTGTAGGAAATCACAGCACCAAAGAACTAATTATTGCTCGTTGCTGTAGCATCACCACCCAAACTGATACAATTATGTGAATTTTCTTTGTGGCCACGGTGTATCAGAAATAGGACTGCTAGTTGGTCTGTTCGTTATAGAGAGAAGTTTTACTGTAATTTTCAGCAGCTTCAGTTCTCAGCTAGGGGAGCACAGCTTTACCCAGACACTCTTTCCATCACTGGTCTATTTACAGCCATGGGGGAATTTGGGAGAGTTGGTATATTTTTTGGTAAAAAATTTAGGCAGGAAAATAAATGCACTGATACATGTTTTGTCATTCTAAATACAACGAGGAACCAAAATATAAATAATATAATAGACTTTGTCTTATTCCCAGAACACTTTTCCTGCACTTTCATTATGAGTGCACGGATAAGGCTAATTTCCCTTACCTAATATAACTCAGTTAACTGATGTTTGTTGCAGCTGGAAGTGTCTCAGAACTGGACCACATCTTCTCTTCGAAGATCCTGCAGAGGACAGCCTGCTGTTCCCCCAGCAACAAGGCTGTGTGTCCAGCTCACAGTGCTCACTGCGTGAATGAGGAAGAGAGAATGTCCCGTCAGCTTCGCAGCTCATAAAGGAGGTTTCACCCTCAGTGATGCCCATCCCATCACAATACCACTCAGGGTTGTCCAATTACAGACCTTACCCAAAACAACCCTATCAGGATGCACTTCTTTTCACTGTATTGGAACTGTAGTTTATGCTGTGAGGAAGGTTTCCAGGAGCCTACATTGCCTTCTCCACATGGCTTTCCAGCAGCTGCTTCCAGCCCAAGCTCCATGGGGAGTTCATGAAGCTGAGCCCCCACTTTGATGCAGTCAGAGGTGTGACCAGGCCTGGAGCTCCTCCAACTGCTCAAAGTGCAGGAAATGAAATCTGACGCTAAATTGACCTCCCACATAGTTATGCACACAATAGCTTGCTAAGAAGTGTAAATAATTACTAATATTCTGCTTACCATTGCTGCGTTCATTTCCAGACTGTGAAGACACCTAGCATGGCCACCCCTTTCCCTCCAAATAGCTGATCAGCAGATTAAAATACTTTCATTAGACTTCCTTTGTTTGATTGTGAACAACTGTGGCGATCTCCCAGGATCTGCAGCTGAAGAACAATGTCACAAAGAACCACGTGGGTAATTGCTGTGCGCGTGCAGCAGGACCATTTCCGACTTATCTGAATATTTCTTCAATTTCCTTGTTAATAAAACAAAAGAGATAGAATTAGGAACATTTAACTGGTAAAGTCATGCATGCTGACTGAGAAAGAAGGGGTGAGGTGGGGAGGGGGGAGAACTGTTTCACCTGGAGCACCACAATATCCTACTGGGAGTTCTCAGTGCACACTGGAAATACATCATTCCCTCTTTTTCTTCCCTTAGGTATCCTCACTGGACTTGCAGGCAGGAGTACATTCAAAATGCAGATTCACAATGCCCAAAGTTTTGTTTTAGGCATCAGCTATACAACTTCAAGCCTCACTAAATCATACAGTTCTACAGTGAACTTGGCAGGTAAGTGCTGGGGTGTTTCCATTTCTTCACAAAAAAAAAAGGCAATCTTTTGCATTAATACAAGTGATGGATGTCAGAAAACGCAAAAAGTACCACAAGTATTTCCCAGAGTGAGCAAACATCCTCTCTTTTTTAACACATGAAAAATTAACACAATCAAATTCCATTGTAAAACACGCTTCAGAATTTGCTTTACCAGCTTTATTACCTTGACGACTGGGATATGTTTTACTTTTCCCAAAGAAGAAGCACATATCTAAATGAGAGGAAAACTGATGATATACAGCTAGTGAGTGGTTATGAAAAATAAGGGCCCCAAATTTATCTGTGTCATTACTATACAAAGATGCTCATGTGCCATAAGCAGATACTGTAATGGAATAAATCAGAAACACTGGTAGCAATGATCATAATCCTTATTGTTTACTATAGTGCCTAGCGATGAGGATTCAGGATCCCACTTTTATTGGTGTTGTAAGAAGTGTAATACATAAAGGGGCTTGGAGAGGCAGGCACAGAGGTGACAGAAAGTGAATTTCCTCCTAATATCTAACCTGAATCTCCCCTCTTTTAGTTTTCAGCCATGCTCCTACATCCAATCACTGTCAGACCACGTACAAAGTCAATCTCCTGTTTATAAGCTCCCCCCAGGTACTGGAAGGCCACAGTGAGGTCTCCCTGAGCCATCTCTTCCCCAGGCTGCACAACCCAGCTCTCAGCCTCTCCTCACAGCAGAGGTGCTCCAGCCCTCTGAGCATCTTTGTGGCCCTCCTCCAAACCTGCTCCAACACTTCCATGGCTTCCCTGCGTTGCGTTGGCACTTTAAAATACAGATGGTCTGGATGAGGTCCAAAATAGCCTGGAAAAATAGAGGTGATGGGCAGTCAAACCATGCAGGAAAGGTAGGAGTGAGGAGAAGTGCTGGGAGGGCAGCCGGCGTGTGGCTGCCATGACTTGGAGCAGAGCAAATGGCTGAGCCAGGATGGGATGGCAGCTCTGGGGTTGGGCAGGTTGCAGCTGGGCAGCTCCACAGTGGCTGCAGAGGGGCCAGATTAAGATAGAACTTGTGTGATGAAAAAGGCTGTGAGATAAATCTAGACCTCACTGCATGCTGGAGAATTCACACGGGAAAAAATGCTCTCCTCCCCTGGCTCAGCCTCAGCTAAAAAACTATTTACTTTCTAACTATTCACATTATGCGTTTTATATATTTAAATTCATGGAAATGTTTACTTATATACTTATATTTCACGGACTATAAAACAATAATAACAAACTCCAAATTAGTCGTTTCCTCTCAGATAATAAAGTCGCAATGAGAAAAATTTGTAGCTTCCAATTGTTCCAACCAGTGTTGGAAATGACATGAAAATCTCTTTGGCAGTCATTACAGCTTAATTGTTTTGGAAAGCTGCAAGAGAATCATCATTGCTTTTTTGTTGCTGGTTGGTTTGCTAAAGAAAAGTTAGTTTCATTCAAAGCAATTAAATATTTCAATCTCTTTATTCTTAAAAACAAAACAGAGAAGTGAACTGGCAAATTCTTCCAAATACTCAGAGAAAATATTTTTCTATAAAATAAAACTTACAGCTCTTTTTTTTTTTTTTTTTTTTTTTTTTTAAACTGGTGGGAAGCAACTTGGATCTGCCAAAATTCTTTGCTAATATATATTTTGTAGTAAACTGGATATCTGCACCCAGTTTTGTAATCCCAGTTCAGTGCCGGGAGCTGTTAAACTCATGAATTATGCATTTCATTCTATAAACACACACAAAAAAAATACTTACACTGTAATTAGCTTATTTGCCCTTATCCAAGATCACAGTAGTTCATAGAGTAATTAATAAAAAGAAGGCATCTCCCTGATGTTACCTGGGGCAGCCCTAGAGGTGCTGGGGAAGGCAGACGCCTTCTCTGACCACTTTAAGATTGGATAGAGCAGAAAACCAAACATGAATGTTTGAGGTAGAGAAGAAAGAAACCTGATGTTCAGGTACTGGTGTGAGGCTCAGAGCATCTCATCCCTGCCTGTACAACCTCCCTGTGGGCAGCAGTGCCAATAAAAACAACGCCTTGCCCTACAGTGGGGATCCTTCAAGCCTTCTCTTTACACCCTGTTTAACAATTACATTCTCTATTTTCAGGCCTTTCCCTGAAAAATTCCTATTCGACAAACGCTATGTTTTTACCCTGGACACATCCAGATCCAACCTGAGATAATCTCGTCAGAGATGAGTTTTTCAAGTTTAGAAAATTAATTCTTATGCCTCATCTCAGGCTTAGCAGATGCTTGGGAATCTTTAATAGCTGTAATTACCTAGTTTATAGTTATTGCGTTGTCATATCTCTTATAGAAGCAGATCAAAGTTTATGAATACCTCTGTAATTAGAGGACATATATCAGGAACAAGATAACTCCAACTGCTGCTCATCGCATCACTGATTTCACTGTGTCGCTTCTCAAAGCCCTTATCCTTATTCTTAATGGCCATGCTCAATAACCATCAACAGAGTCTGAGACAGCACCACATCTGGCTGCATATTTATTCTAGATTTCAAATTATACCAATCATTGTGTGCTGGATAAACTCTAGGCTCATTCTTTAAGTACCATAATCCTGTTTACAAGACAAAAATCCCAAGCCCCCGACGCGGCGCACACAGCGCGCCCTCTGGCAGCGCAGATTTTTCTCTAGCTCAGTCAATCTCTAGCTCATACAAATGGCTCATTTCTCTCGGCATTCCCAAAACATATGAAAAAGAAGGCATGACCAACACCTACTTGCTTCTAGCACATCTACAGTAGCACTGAATCACAGAATGACAGAACAGCCAGGGTTGGAAGGGACCTCAAGGATCATGAATCTCCAACCCCCTGCCACAAGCAGGGCCACCAACCTCCACATTTAATACCAACCCAGGCTGCCCAGGGCCCCATCCCACCTGGCCTTGAACACCTCCAGGGATGGACAGGGCATCCACAGCCTCTCTGGGCAGCTGTTCCAGCTCCTCACCACTCTCAAAGGAAAGAATCTCGTGACATCCAACCTAAATCTTCCCTCCCTCACTTTAAAACCATTTCCCCTTGTTTTGCAGTTATCAACCCTTTCAAAGAGTTGATTCCCTTCTTGTTTGTAGGCTTCCTTTAGGTATTGAAAGGCTGCAATGAGGTCACCCTGCAGCCTTCTTTTCTCCAGGCTGAACAAGCCCAGCTCCCTCAGCCTGCCTTCATAGGGGAGCCTGTCTTCATAGGGGGCTCTCACTGAAGAAAGAAGTAAAGCAGATGTATTTTATTATTATTATTTTTACCTTGGCAACGTTACCAATAGATGCCTTAGTGCTCACATGGTACCATAGAAATTGCAAGGAGGTGATACCCCCAGTGCTGCTGCTGCTTCTATGTGGAAAAATACTCCCTCACTTAAAGAACATTCCGACAAATACATTTGGTGTTTAGCCAACATCCTGGTCTCTGCTGGCATGTTTCAGCAGCAGCCAGCACCTAAGTCAGTATGATTCATTGGATCAATAATTCTAAGGTCTGTACCTAAAAGGTTGAAAAATGTGGAAAAACCTGGCAGAAGAGTAATGATGGTAATGTTCAGCAAAATGGTTAATGAGGCTTGGGAAAAGCAGGCTTTGGGGGGAGAGAAATATGTACGGATTTAACCTTGCACACAAGCTTCAGCAGAACATTCTGTCTTCTGGGTTAACTATAAAGTCCCCACACATTAAGAGACACCTGTAGTTACTGACATGTTCGCTCTTTCATGGATTGGCCCTTTCCCACTTCCACACACCGGTTGCTGGAGGAGGATGTGGCTCTTTTCCAGGTCACCGTATCCCCAACCATTACTTGCTGAATGGCTGATGTTGGTAGCACAGTTACATAAAGGCACAGAAAATAAGGTTACTTTCTGCCTCCTTACCTGAACATTTTGGCTCATTACTGCTCCCTGACCCCTCCTTCAGCTGCCATCCTATCTAAAATAACTCAATTCCTTCCCAGCCCGCTGCTTCCTCATCATTTCACTTCCCTCAGTAGGTGTAATAGCATCCTGTGCATAAGGTGCTGTGCCCAAAGGAAGCTCAATAGCAGTAATACCAGTAGCTAAGGCTAGTGATATCATACACCATTTGATTACTTCAGGAAATAAAAGGACACTGCAGCTGCAATTACCTGTCATTCCTCCCCTTCTCATGGCTTCGGAAGAACCATCAGGTCTGTAAATGCATTTTGCCACCAGCTGGAACACATATCAGGTTGTATGCAATGGCACTGCTCTGTGCTTTGCACGGGAAAGGAAGATGGTATCCATAATCAGACCAATAATTCTAAAATGAACTCAGATAAGGAATTAATAGCTAAGTGATCTGAACATCAAAGCCCCATCTTCCTCCTCAGCAAAGCAGCCACAACACATTATCATCCGTATATTTTTCTTTTTAAAATACAGTCTTGCATTAATTCATCCCTCATCCAAAAGCTGGACAAAAGCAACATGCTTTTTAATGGTTGTTAAATATTCTGCAATTTGTCTCCTATTTGTCAGTTGGCATTAGGAGAGATCTATAACTAATCTTGGTGCCACCAACAACACCGCCTGCTGCACACTCCCTCCATCCATAAAGCATCATGTCCACAGCGAAGACAATTAGATGCCTCTGATCTCTTCTCTATAATTCACTTTCCTATCTAATCAACAATTATCCGTAATGAACTTTGCATTGCTAACTCAAGCTCAGCAGTTTCTCTTGCTTAGTGCAAGGCATAAAGGAAAAACCGGTGGCAAACGGCATAGCATGTTTTATGAAGTGATTTCTGAATAATCACACTTTAATTTTAAAGCTGTTTAACAGCCATAGCAAATGGCAGACAAAAGAACTGAAGTGAGGAGTGTGACCTATGAAACTGATGAAAATTCATTTGGAAAAACCCTTTATTAGAAAAGGGTCTTCTTGTCGCAGGCCTATAAATCACAGGTAAAAATGAACCTAAATTGTAGGAAGCAATTGGTTTTACAATTCCAGATCCTTGCAGTGATACGAGTGGTGTTAGCAGTGTAAGTGAAGGGAAATACTGCTGTCCTGGCTGAAGCTGCCTGGAAAGATGCGAGGTGCTCTGAGCTGCCTCTGCTCTCTGGAAGCTCTCTGGCACACCCTGCACCAGATGTGCGTGGAGCCCTGAGCCCACCAGCAGGCCAGGCTCACGGTCAGGCTGCTCCCCATGGCAGGGGGCACTTGGGTGTTCAGAACACCCAGAGAACTCCTGTAGGATCTCTGCTGGGCAGCGAAGGCAGCTGGCTGGCCAGGAACAAGCACTTCCCATCCTGGTTGGGCTTCCACACAAACGTACCCAGTCTCACCTCCAGAACTTCACAGCCTTTGGTTGCGATGCATCCTCTGTGAGCACGGTGCTCCTCCAGGCATGCAGATGGAGCTCACCATATGACCAAGAGCCAGTCCTTACAAAGTATCCCAAGCCAAAGAGAAGTTTCCAGAAGCTTTGCTGCTGTAACTGAAGGAGAATTAAAAAAAAAAACAACAAATCTGAGCAGAAGTGAAGATGTTCAAAGTAGTGGAAAAAAAGGAATTCTGCAGAGAACCCTTCCAAAGACCCCATGCATTGTGATCTAATTACTGTGAACGCTAATCCATCAAAATGTACCACTGACATTAAAAATATTAAGTATGGCTAAAAAAACCTTAAACTACTCCTTGTGTGTATTTATCTCCGAAGAGCAGGCTGCACTCTCAGCTCTGTCAGACAGGCTCAGACCTCTGGATTATCTGATCAATAGCAAACAAGAATGAGAGTATTTTCAGTTCACTGGATAAAAGTCAAGGAACAGAGAAATAATAATGGAAGCAGCGATTCAATCAGAAGGAGCTGTAGTAGGTGGCACAAAGCTATAGGACAAATGTCAAGCACACAAACAAATAGCACAGCTGAAGTGAAAAAGCATGAGTTATCAGAGTGTCTTTTAGAAGGGCTCCGTGGGTCAGATTCCTCCTCCGCCACTGGTATTGCTGGGAAAAAATTATTCATGGAAGTAAAATGATGTGAAGCCACAACATTTGTCAAACCTGTGGTCCCAAACTTTGAGCTGTGGAGCCACACCTGTTCTGATCAGCATTCATTTCAAGCCAGTGTGACCAGAATTGCAAACACCACCCTACATGCATCAGTTAGCATAGCTGCACTGATATTTGGTTTATATGCAATGATCAACTCAAATATTCAAATCATTCTCTGCTTCCATCATCTACCGCTGTAATTTTCCAGTTATGGCAGAAATTTTTCATTTCTAAGTACCAAAGTGCACAAGCTTGTACTTTTTATTATTATTATTATTCATCTTATTTTCATTACTGCAGTCCTCCCAGCCATCTCTCTCCTCCTGTACACCCAACCTCCTCTGCACCAGCAGTACCTCCCTAGGCTGTGTCACTGGCAAATCCCAGTAACACACTGCCAACTTACGTGCCAGTCTCAAACCTGTTCCTAATGAACTCTATTAATAACTCCACTCCTACAGGGTAGCTCTTCTTTTAGCACCTAATTAGCTTTTGCTGCTTTCCCACTCATCTTACAAGGTGCTAAATAGAAATGATTGAATCTAACAACTTGAAGGTTCTTTTCATTCTGCCACTGTTGGCGTTTCCCAGTTCTCACCAACAAGTGGGAATGGGACTTTCTTTATGCCCCTGGATGCTCACAGCACCGTGCAATGGCAGCATGACAAGCAGTTTGGGCCAGGGACACAAACTGCTCATCGTGTCCAGCACACAAATCATTGCATGGCGTTGGGCTGGAACATGGAAAGTTTTCCATGGAACACCTTCGGACATCACTTGGGATGCAACAAAGCACACCAAACGTGCAACCTACATGCAGCAGACAGCAGGCTGTGCCCGCAGTTCACAGCATAAAAACAAACAGCAAAGTGCCAGAAAGCCACAGCTGCTGGCCCTGATGCAATGTACTTTTTTTTTTTTTTTTTTAACCAAAGCCTTCAGCAAGTTCAAAATTTACCATTCAACCAAACATTAGTTATAATTCAATGTGGAGTACTTAGTAATTCGTTAGGTGAATTGGAGTGCTGTTCTTTGGGAAAAAAATCGCTGTACCGTAACACATGCAATCATCTTTCCTTTCCCCCACACCAGGAATATGGCTGCCCAAAGCCCTCAGGAGTGCCCACTAAGCTGAAAGCCAGTGCGTTTCCTCTCACACACTGAAAAGGCTCTTGTAGAACAAAATTTTTCTATTAGAAGAATTTCCTCTCTTTTGACAAGTGAATAAATGTCCAACTTGATGCTCATTTTAGTGCTGGCAAGGCAAAGAAGAAAGAGAAAAGGAGGGAAAGAATCTGCAACAGGTTTGCTGACTGTTAGTGATTCATCTGGTGAAACACCATGAGGATACTTTATAAACTAATCCTGCTTTACGGTGACTGCAATGCTGCCTTCAGTTTTGCATTATTGGATAATTTGTCAGTTGTGGCACTTTGGCAAGTAATAAAGTAAGGAACAACCATTGGAAGCGTAAGCAAATTATTGAGTCTGATTCTTCTTTCTCCTTATTGTATTCTAAACATGAGCTGATTTTAAACAAAGGAGTGTTGGCAGAAACAAAATTACTCCTGGTATTTCTGAAAGACGCAGCGCTAAAAGGAGGCGGTTGTATTTAGGGCTTTTCTCATTTTGCTCTTGGTTCCTCTCCCATCAAAACAGAAAATGGAAAATGATTTGCATTAAATGGTTTGAGGTGAACATGAGGAATCCTATTCCCTACTCAGGTAAAGCTTCACTTTGCGTAACTGCTGGCTCTGAAGAAAAAGAACATTACAGTGACTTCAGCTCAGATGTGTGCCACTGAGCGCAGCCACACGGATACGGCTGCACCTTTATACAGTGATTTTTCTGGGACCTACAATTAAAACCTTATTTAAAAATGCACCTGTCTGCCTCGTCTCATTGCAGTGCAACCCCCTGACGTGAAAGAGGCAGATATTTTCAGTGTAGGGTGTACAGAAGAGAGCTCCTGTTCTTGTTAGCAGACTACTCCACCCCAGAGATCCCATTCCTGCAGAGGAACCGGAGTCCAGGACACGTCCAGAGACACTGAAATTCTCCACTGCTTCTGCTGCAAAAAATATATGTACACAGCATCCTGGTTCAACGTGAGTTCATGGACTGCCCATGAAACCAAACCGCAGCGCTTGGAGCATGAGTTTATTTTCCCTTACAGATGATCCTAGAAATGCAGCAGGTAATAATGCAGGACTTAACATATGAAATGACCATGAAAAATTAGGAATTAATTCCACTAGAACAAGAAAATCACCAAACAATACAAATTCCGTGCTGGCATTGGGTACCGATTCCAGTCCTGTGGCTGGAATGCACCTCCATCTGTTGCTGCTGACAACAAATGCAATGAGCAAATCCAGAACACAGACTTGGAGCACGTAGC